>NC_090023.1:108843865-109167615 GCF_037176765.1 Anolis sagrei
AAGTACACAGTTGTGTCTTGGCAGGGTTAGGCTTCAGGTGATTATCTTTATAGTAGCTGCAGAGATCTTTCAGGCAATTAGTAAGTTGGTTTTCAACTGTTTCAAAGTCTTTTGCTTGTGTTATTAGGTCAACACCACCAGTGGAAATTAAAATGGAGTGATGCGATAGGGATTAGTGACTGGTTCTGTTACCATCAACTGCATGGTCAATTTAGAAAAGATGTTAAAGTAGGGTTTGCTAACAGAAAATTGAGGTTGGAAGGTATTCTTGAGAAGGGCAATAAGGGCTAATTTCTAGATTATATAAATACATATTAGCCGCCTTATCACATTGTAGTTTACATTTAATTGGTTTACTAACTAAAATATCATGGGGACTTTATCAAATATTCTGTTAAAATCCAGATGAAATGACATCTGTGATCTTCCCACCATCTACCACACTAGTGATCCAATCAAAATAAGGTACGATTATTTTGGCAGGATTTGTTCATGACAAACCCAATGTAAATATTACATTGTCATCTAGATATATAAGTGTTCTAATATTTTTCCAGGTATTGACGTCAGGCTGACTGGTTTGCAATTCTCTTATGGTCTTTTTTGAAGAGAGGAACGATGTTTGCCCTCCTCCAGTTCTCTGGCACTCACCTGTACTCCAATATTGCTAAAAAATTATTGCAAGTAGTTCAGAGAGTACATTTGCAAGTTCCTCCAATACTCTGGAATGCAGTTCATGTAGCTTTGCAGATCTGAACTCATTTAGGTTTGTTAAGTGATTTCCGACTCTTTGTCAATTTTGTTTTGTAATCCAGATGCCTTGTTAAGGTTTCTGCTGATGCATCAGAGTACATACTTATCTTTTTAGAATTACACTGAAGCCAAATAGGTGTTGAGCAGGTCTACCTTTGTGTTGTGATCTCTTAAGGGTTTGTCATCCCTACTGAGCAGTCGCCCCATTTCCTTGGTCATTTTTTCACTTCAGATGTATCTGAAAACCCCTTTTTGTTCTTCTCTGCTTGCCCACCAGTCTCACCAAATTCTGAGCTTCAGCTTTCTTCATGCTACTTCTGAAAGTCAAAGCTGCACACCTGACTCTTCCTTTATTTGTTCTTCGTTTTATTTTTATATAGTACATACTTCTGTTTCTGTTCGCTTCCTCCTTGAGATTTCTGTGCAGCCACATTCTCTATTTCAAATGTTACAATTTTCTCCTTCCAATTTGCAATTGTTATTCATTCCCACTCTTGCTGCATGTTTTTCTCCTTTATAATCTCTAGCCATGACATTATGCCCAGTATTTCCCTGATCTTCTTAACATCGTCTTTCTTTAAATAAGTGTTTATCAACCTGGGGGTCAGGACCGCTGGGGGACGGTCACGAGGGGGTTTCAGAGGTGTCACCAAAGACCACCAGAAAACATATATTTTTGATGGTCTTAGGAACGCCTTTGGCAGAGAAGGCTGAAAATCTCTCCACCTATCCTTCTCTTTCTTTTTGGAAACAGACGAGGAATCCTCCCACCAAAAGCCCTCCTCCTACTGTGATTGGTTGGCCTCTCAGCCAAGGGGAGGGCTATTTCTAAGACTCCAAGCGGGGAGGGGAGAGCAGGCATGCTTGGCGCATGGCAGCATGTTGCGCTGCATGTGCGGATGAGGGAGAACGCACAAGGCTGGAGGGAGGTTTGTGCCAGCATAGGGGTTCTATGTGGGAAGTTTGGCCCAATTCTATTAATATAGTTTTTCTTTTAAAAAAACAAAACAATATACATGGGTTATTTTCTTTAATCCAGTTATTAGTGGTTCCTTTAAACTATTTAAACTATTCATTTCCTAAAACATATTTTCCTGCCATAGTTTATATTTAACAAAATGTGTTGCTTTGGTCATTAATTATCCCATAGGTGGGATTCAGAATGCTCTTTGCTTATAGGTGAACTATAAATGCCAGCAACTACAACTCCCAAATGTCAAGCTCTATTTTTCCCCAAATTCCACCAGTGTTCACATTTGGGCATATTGAGTATTCCTACCATGTTTGGTCCAGATCTGTCATTGTTTGAGTCCACAATGCTCTCTGGACGTAGGTGAACTATTAACTCCAAAACTCAAGGTGAATGCCCACCAAACCCTTCCAGTTATTTTCTCTTGGTCATGGGAGTTCTGTGTGCCACGTTTGGTTCAATTTCATAGTTGGTGGAGTTTAGAATGCTCTTTGATTCTAGGTTAATTATAAATCCCAGCAACTACAACTCCCAAATGACAAAATGAACTGCTCCCCAACCCTCGGTATTCAAATTTGGGCATATCGGGTATTTATGCCAAATTTGGTCCAATGAATGAAAATACATCTTGCATGTTGGATATTTACATTAGGATTCATAACAGTAGCAAAATTAGAGTTATGAAGTAGCAACTAAAATAATTTTATGGTTGGGGGTCAGCACAACATGAGGAACTGTATTAAGGGGTTGCAGCATTAGGAAGGTTGAGAAACACTGCTTTAAACCCAAGGTCTGCATTTCACTATACAGTTGGCCTTCTGCATTTGCAGGTTTGATTGTTGGTAGATTTGGCAAGCCCTTTCCTGCTTTCCCACGGCTTTGGGGAGAATGTGGAAGCAGCGAAGGGCTTGGCAACAACCTCCTAAAGTCTGTGAGCCAGCAAACTTCACTGGGAGATGGATACCAGCAACTGAAGTCACTGCTACACCACTTCTGGAAGCTGTGGGGGACATCATAACAAATCCTGTGTAAGGTATATTTGAAACCCCCTGGAATCCATCAAGTGATTAGGTGAAACTAATTTTGCATTTAATTGTAAACAGTTTTGAGAGTTTTCCCAAACAAATGTGCATCTTTCTATAATAATATGTAACTGCATAGAACTGGGTTAAATATCCAGTATTAGTCTTGATTCTAGGAAATATCTTGGGTGGTTGTGCAGAGTGATTGTGCGACCAGAACACAGGATTTGGGCATTTTTTTTGAAGTCTTCTGATAGTAAATGGAGCAGAAGTCGTCAATGGAGAGTGATTACATCCAGACTTCATTCTGAATGCATCAACAATGTAGAAATAACTGTCATGACCCAACGCTATGGAATTCTGTGAGTTGTAGTTTTTTGTCTTTAGTTTTATCTGTTAAAGAATGCTTCTGATTCAACAGACTACAACTTCCACAATGCCATAGTGGTCTGAATAAATTGTTTATTGTATCACTATAAACCATGACATGAAATAATATACAACTTTTAAATGTATAGTATACACTTTTCCCCATGATGCCATAGGATTGAGCCATTGTAGACAACATGGTGTCAAAAGAGTAGGCACACCCTTTGATGCTGTTTTTTCACCTTTTACTTAAGATGCTCCATGCACTCATTTTTGCCTTGTAGTAATAAGTGACTTGTTATTTCCAGTTGACAGGAAACCTTGTGGATGTCATTCCTTCTATTATTATATAGAGGGAGAGACTTTGTGACAGTGGCTTATGCAAAGTTAGTAAGCTGAAAGTCACTGTCAACTGCAACAGTTCATAAGCGTTTTGATATATGAAAATTAAATTGGTTGTAGTTTTATCAAATGTTATTTAGAGTCATTAAAATTCTTCAATAGAATGTGATAATTAGGAAGGAATGAGAATTATTATTTTAAGGGTAAAAACATATCAATCTTTAAAGATACTGTTCAGAAATGTTCTGAACTGTCCATCTTGTATTATAGGCAGGCAGAGTACAAACTTCAAAATGCTTGGATTAATAGCCAGAGATCAATTAGTATATTTCGGCAGTGTATAAATATTCAAATATGCTTCGTATTGGAGACCAAAATACCTACTGAATTAAACATTTTCTATTTGAATTAAAAACCCTTTATTGTTTTCTCATTTCCACTTTTACCACTTAAAAACACTGCACGCACACAAACAAAAACAAATATGTAAATTTTATTTTATTGCAAGCAGATATAAACATCTACTGCATTATACAATCTACAGAAAGTTCCAAAATATGAATATAAAGAATCCATGTATCTACAGAAATGAAAGTTGAAAAATAGCACTGAAAATAAACTTTACATGAATGCAGAGGTATGTATATTATGTATATCTATCTGTATATAATTCCTATGCTCCTAATATTTGAGACTGCTTTGATCCAGTTAATGAAGTGTTATAGCATAGTCTAAATAGTAGTTTTGAAGGCTGAATTATCATCAGATAGGTGCACCTATCATTGTACCATTTAAAACCACATTTCAGTGTTTAGTGCTGATGGCTACAGATATTTTTTAATGGTTAATGCACTGTTAACTATGTCCCACCATTCCCAAGAGCATTTTGCCAGCCTACTTTACAATACAGAAAGAAAGAGTTATTTAGCATGATACTGCACACACGACAGGGTTTTTCAGACAACACACATTTAAAATTCTGTATAATTTGGACAAGATAAAGCTGTATAAACTGATGTGTGCAATTGTGCAACATACAATCATGTACATATTTCTTTCTTAATAATATGACAAAATCCCATTAAAGCTTTCCAAGAAGATCTCACAGATGTCACAGACTAGTGCAGTTTTCTTCCTTTGATATCTGCATTATAAGTGGGATAAATAGGTTGACAGAAGAGAGAGAAAACATGGTAGGCTTTTCTATTAAAGGGCTGAACAAAACAACAAATACTCAAAAAATTTAAGAGAGCTTAATTTTGTTACTAGCCATTCCCAAGGACACAATCCTCAATGGAAATACACTTTCAGCCTTTGTGGAAATTTGATTGCTGCCTGAGGTTGTCATACTTTGGGCATATCCTGAGAAGACTTGACTCGCTAGAAAAGACAATTCTGGTGTGTAAGGTAGAAGGCAGCAGGAAAACCACATTCCAGATGGATAGAAACAATCAAGGAAGCAGGGCTATTGGTAATAGAGGGGCTTGGAGGCCTCTCATTCATAGGGTATCCATAAGTTGAAATTGACTAGGCAGCAGTTAACATGTTCCACCTCACTTGTAAAGCATTTCAGACATTTTCTTGTTAAAGAGTTCACCAAGTCAGGCAAAGCTATTTAATTATACAGAACTTTTCTCTTAAATGTTATAACTATGTATTCATTTTCTGACTAAATTCTGCCATATCAAGTTGCATGGAAATATTGGTCCATTGGCCTCCATTCTGGAATTCTCTCATTCAGTGCCCCAGTCTAAAGCTAGAGAAACAATTACTTTGCATCCAAGCAGAACTAGAGGCACCTAACTAAATAACGGATCTGTTGTCACAGTTTGGGCTCTCTGTGGGTTTCTATTTGGGACAGGGGAAGTAAAGAGAGATGGCAACCACTACTCACTGCATCAGTCATTTTGGTTTTCTTTGGAGGGGTAGGGGAGGACAGATGTTTGTACGTAGCAGCAGGGATGCTTGAGAAACCCCTCCACTAGGATTGACCAATGTAGATTCTGCTACAGCACAGTGCAAACAAATTTAACAAGAGGAAATTTTCCCTCTCTTTCCTACCTTCTATCAGCATTGTTATCAAATTGGATGGTCAAGACAATGACGTCCCCTGTTCCCGAGGCGTTATTGTATTCCAAGTTTTTCTTTGTCAGAGATAATCTGCCTCCTGTGAAATGATTTCTAAGACTCTGGTACTGGCTGCAGGAGTATTCCTGCAACTGCTGCTTTGATATAAGAAAATGTGCTCCATGCTTTCTCTCATTCAGAAGGATGTGGCAGGACCCAAACTCCCTCCTCTTATGTCTGACCAGAGATAGGTACAAAGATTTCCTAGTCTGCCCAAATGGGAGGCCAGGAGCATGGAAAGGGTACTCCTGCTGCCATTTCCCTTCTCTGCTCATGTTCTCAGTCTGGAGGGTGAATATGATGGGTATCTCAAATGGGAAGCTTTGTTGGGAAATAGAATGGCAGGGTATCTGGACACTTCTTGAGTTGGATGAAGACTCATTGCTGACCCAAAGTTTCCCCCTGCTGTGCTACATTTGCATGTCTGTTATAGAGAGTGAAACAAATATTTATACTTAAATACATTCAGTTTTTCTTTTTCTTAAAAAAAACCCAATATACATGGGTTATTTAGTGGTTCCTTTAAATTATTTAAACTATTTTTCTCCTAAAACATATTTTCCTGTCATAGTTTATACTGACCACAATGTGTTGCTTTGGTCATTAATTATCCCATAGACAATTAAATAAGCCATAGCTGGTTTGTCCCATTTACTGGTCTGTTTTTATTTTTTAATATCCCAACAACTTTCTGAGCTAATATTTTAGGATTCGCAGCTGAAGAAGTAACCATGGGGCAAGCAATGTTTCTAGATTTGAACAAAACAATCAATCATGGCCCA
Source organism: Anolis sagrei (assembly GCF_037176765.1). NCBI lineage: Eukaryota > Metazoa > Chordata > Lepidosauria > Squamata > Anolidae > Anolis > Anolis sagrei. Next base: position 108,850,231 of record NC_090023.1, read on the forward strand.
AACAGACTGGAATTTGGATTCCTATAACAAACTATGACTTCTAACTCTGATTTGCAGTTATGAAACCACAGTTTGTAGGATGAATTCAGACACAGTCAGAAGTGAACAAACTATAATATTTTTTCCATTATCATTCAGGGTTAAAATCTGTATATAAATATTGGATCCAATGAATTCAGTGTGTTTGCTCTAAGTATGTCTTAGCTTAAATCTGATCCAATTAATCAGGTTTTAACCCATCACCACCACGCAAAACCTCCCCACATAGCTACAGTTATATGTTTCTGCCTGCTACATCTTATTCAATTTAGGGAACAGTTGAGATGTCATAAGGTTGCAGTAAACCCTTTTGTTGATAGGCAGACAGGAATGCAGCATTTTCAAACCATCAAGCAAGAGTCTTCTTATTTAAGGCTGAGGGATGGAAATGAGAAACACAAAAGCAAGCAACTGGTACAAAGCTTTATGGAACAAAAGCCTAAGAACTGTAGCAGCAGCAGTTAGTTGTAAGCAGTACGTGCTGCCACATTAAAAGCTACTCTTTAGAAGTGAAAGTAAATAAAACAAAAATCATTAGCTTTGGATGATTAAGGAGCAAATCTATTTCAAATTTTAACATTCATTGGAATTTCAACATTCAGTCACAACTCCACTATAAGCTAAATTCTGGAGCTCCAAAACTGATAAGTATAAAAAAAAGTCTAAAACATACATACACTTAAAAAAAATAGAAACGGTGTGTTAACAAATGTATGCGTAAAACAGATATATAAATAGCTATAGTATTGAAAAATATTTCAGTGCAAAGGCCATTTTAAGATTTCTAAAAATACATTAAAAATAATTTCGTTAACTACACTCAAACAGGAGGCTTATCACGACTACAGATATAAAATCAATACCCACATCAAGTTGATTTCTTAAAAATATATATATTTATATATATTTGTAACCAGTGTTTTATGTAGGGGACATTTCTACCCGTCATTCAAGTATGAGATGTCAAATAAATATTAGATATTACTATCACCATGGGAACAACACTGGGATTGGAAAGTGCTTTATCTTAGATGACAGAGATGCTGTGATGCTGTGCGTTAATAGATGGATGAGGATGGGAAACTTGCAGGAACAAATATCAGATTCACATTCTCCATCATCTTTGGTATAATCAAGTTTTTAACAATTTGCCTTTTGAAACGTTATGTTTCCCTTTGCCCCATCTCTGCCCAGGGAAGGTGAAAGGAAAGCTACACATGATTTTTCTCCACATAGAAACTTTCGTTCCCATGAAGCAATTTTCAGCAATTTTGATACCCTAAATAAAACACTGGGATAAAAGAAACAAAAATGGTATGCATCAGCTATTACCAAAACCAGTACAAAGCTATAGCCACAAATGGAGTTGAAGTACAAGCTGGCTGTCAGTTTTCAAAATGACTGATTATAGTTTTTGCATTATTTTTTTCTCAAGCATGGCCAAGTCCACATTCAAAAAAGAGGAAAAACCCACTAGTGGTTATTTACTAAAACAAAGTATCAGAAAGCTCTACCTTCATATTACAGAAGGTTTTGTAAGGCTCTTTCACACTAAATAATGATAGCGCTCTGGGTCTACCTTCAATGCCATGCCATTATCCTTCTGAATCCTGGGATTTTCAGTTTAGGGTGGGATACTTAGAAATCTCACCCAAGGACCTGCAGTGCAGTTGTTCTCAACCTGTGAGTCCCCAGGCCTACAACTTCCAAAAATCCCACCAAGTTTACCAACTGTTAGGATTTCTGGGAGTTGAAGCCCAAAACATCTGGGGACCCACAGGTTGAGAACCACTGCTCTAGTGCATCACCAAACGTCAAAACCCAGGATTCTATAAGATGCAGCCATACTGTTAAAATGAAATAATATTGCTGCAGGTATGTAATGTGAAAAAACCCTTAATTTTTTCTTTCTCTTTTAAATTAAATTAAAATAAAAACTACATAGGGCTGTGGTTTAGTAACAGAATACATGTTTTGCATCAGACACTCACAGATTTTCAATCCCTAGCATAAGAGATGGAACCAGAGAAGCTTCTGTCTAAACAGTATTTGCTGAATGGGCCAATGATCTCACTTGTTATAAGGCAGGTTTCTATTTTCCTAGTTGCATAAATATTAATTCCTCCTCGCTTTGACAGAAGGAATTCAGATCAGATATATAATTCCTAACATCTCTGTACCCAATTAATTTTAAAGACAACAAAATGGAAGAGCAGTGGCTTGCTGTTGACAATTTCTTAAGGCTAAATTCTTGAATTCAGTCTTAATTTGCAATTCAGCGCTTGTAGTGGCCACTTCACCCATCTGCTAGCCAGCTTGACTTCTTGAGGTTTATAGAGAGCCTAAGTGAAAATGTATTGGTCTACAGTGGTAAAACAATCCTAAAATCACAGACAGTCCTACTTGGCGACTTACAATAAAATGGACATTAGAGAGTGTTTCTTGAAAGAAGATTTGCACAGAGGAAACACCAGTTTGTTCTACAGAAAGAGCAAAGGACAAAAACAAGTCAGAAACAGCACCTGTGAAAAAGCGTTCAGCGACTTTCACTAGGGATCTAAGACAATTGCTTCTAACTGACCATTTTTAACCACACAACTCAGAAGAGAATCATGGACTGAAGGAGGACTGTGTTCAAGTAATAAAGGAAGAGAAATGACAGAAGCAATAATCATACAAGGGTTTTGAAAGAATGGAGTGAAATTATAGGGCTGTCCATTCTCACAGTGCCAGACTGTGTAGATAATCCATTGTTTCAACAGTTTAAAACATAAAAAGGAAGGCCAATACTCCTGGAAAGGCTTGTTTTCAGCGCTCTTGATCCAGTTTGTCAGAATATTACAGCAGATAGTAAAAGCTTATTGAAAAATTCCATAATTGTTTGCACACTGTTTTTTGAGGGGTCAGCAGCGGCAGTTCTTAAAGGCTTGAATTGGTGATGTGTCACAGACATGTTTCCAAACCTGAACCCCTGTGGTAGTATCCTGCACCAGAATCAAAACGTGTATTGGAATTGCCAAAGATAGCCGGGAGCACTGAATAATGATAGTTTCGCCAATGTGTAAACATTGTTTTTTTAGAATAAGAACTAGACCTTCTTGGCGGGGAATTCTTGCAGTCATTGCTCCTATATCTTGGTCTCGTCAGAGGGGCAAGAGGGGTGAATTCTGAAATGTGGTCCTGGCCATGGCTTGATACAGTCTGCCAAGAAAAGAAATGACAGATTGTGAAATAACACAACAACAAATGAAAATAATTTTATTGGTGTCTATCATTTCTATGGAGCAATATAGTTCCATTAATTTATCAAAATGTATTTCCAACAAAGGACAACAGGCGTACTTGTTTAAACTCAATGGAAGAGCAGTTTTGTCTTGCATGCAATAATTTCCTCCTTTAGTTTAACACTGTGCTCAACAGGGATAATAAGATGCTTGGCTTTGAGCTATTCCTTATGTTTCATTTCGCATGATATAACCTTTTGATATAGAAATGATTGATATCCTTGGTATTTTTAATTTAATATTTGTAAAGGGTATAATTATGTGGAAGACTTTAATCCTGAGATTTAATTTATAGTTCCCATATTATTTCAAGCAAAATGAACGTATTCTCTCAACCTTCATGATGATGGATGAAAATGGTTCTGCAATTCTGGACATTTCTGCATTAGTATCATTTTGTATCATTATTACGAAATGCTTTGTAAGTTCCAATTCATGCAGAAAAATGAATGAATAAATTTATGCTTTTGCTTCAGGTTATCTTTTGTGACTTGCACAGAGGAAACTTTCAGATTTGCCTTCAACAATGTTTTGTTCTACCCTGCTATTAATCTGAACTTAGAAAATGTTAAACGACTAAACAGGGATAGTTTATACCTGTCAGTTACAATATTTGAAATGCAAGTATATTAACTCAACAGTGATTGACATGCTGCAACAATTCCTATCAAAATGCACACAAAATTAAAAACAAAAACTGGTGGCTTTTAAAAATACCAACAAGCAACATACTATTACAAACACTTACCTGGATTCGGAAATGCATTGAAAACAAACTGTATTATTCATACTCACAGAAATCATGTTTAATATGGGATAGATCAGCAAAAACTCTGGAGGAAACAAGCTTTCCCTTTGAAAACATCACAGCACATCAAATGAAATTACCAAATGGTAACACTGTTACCTATCAATGATCTAATTATGCCTCGGAAGCAGAAAGGGTTCCTTCAAGGAGTGGCCCATCGCTGTTCACCAGTGCTTTTACAGTTGTTTTATGTTTCATACTCTTCTGCAAGGATGAGGAAAAACACTGAAACTACAGCTCAATCTGAACATCTCAAACAGAAAGTGTTAAAGTAGCATTAGGATGGATAACATATGCCAAATAGTACTGAAAATGAAAAAAGCAAGTGTATTTATTTGCAGCTTTGACTTTTGCAGATTTGGTTATTCATTGATTTGATTGAAAATCTCTTAAGTCCTCCAGGGTACCCTATGGTCAACTTCCTCTAGTCATACTGGAGGACCGAGAGATTTCTAGATATAACCACTCTCTAGGAATCTGTAAGCACTCCACTGTGATTCTATGATCAGCTTCCAGAAGAAGTTGACCATAGAGTCATTCTGGAAGACATAGAAATTCCTAGAAATGTAGTCTCTTAGGTTAAAAAAAATAGGATTTGAGGTTTTTCACTTTTCATGGACGACTTGTGCCCTTAACGCCAGTGAATGTGGAGGGCTCATTATAAGTTGAAAAGATACGTTATTAAGAAATGATTATAACGCTATAGCTGAGTACTTAGAATTTTATTCAGACATTGATTTTCAGTGGGAATGGATTGGGAAAGTAAAACTGGTGCTCACTGGTATGTGAAAGAATCACAGACGGCTTCATTGCCTTCCATTATACTATGTGATAAAACTGTTTTGAGAGAGCTATTGAAGCGGCATGCTCCTCATACATTTGCTCCTTTGCTAATGCAGCTCTTCTTTCTCCTTCTGGAAAAGACCTGTGATTTTTCACACACTTTACAGAAGTATAAACCATGCAAAGAGTAAGATGGAGAATACCCATAACTACATGTGAATTAACACATGGAGAAACACTTTTCACGACCCTTGTCAGGGGATTCTAAATGTCCCATTATCCCCCAAATGTACCGCTTTGCTTTTTATTTACTTCAGTCCTCCAAGAACACCTTTTGAGTCAGAGTTAACAATTCCATACATCTGAAGATTTTCAGCGTTTTTGAAGTTTTAAAGTCAAAACTTAACTAAATGGCTTAGGAGTTGAAAATAGGAATAACGTTAAAGAGAAATGAACACACGTTACATACTTGTAGAAAAAACAAAATGATTATATAGGGTAGGCATAAATGAGAATGAAATAACACATGCATAATTCTCAGAGAATCACCTTAGACAAATACACTGGCTGGCACCAAGGACCAGTTTGGAATCAGCAGAGAAAGTGAGTTTAGCTTTTTCATCAAAAGAAATAGTTTCCTCCAAAGCTTTTGCAAACTCACTGATTATAACAGCCCAAAGCAATTTGCATATGTGATAAATGCAAGCTTCCACAAATAGAAACAGCAAAAGACACAGATTTAAACATTTAAAATTCCCGCAGAGTCATTATTAACCATATTCTTTTTTAACCCAAACAGAAGTGACCAACTAAACAGCATAAAGGTGAGAAATGTAATGGATTTAGAAAAAAGGCATGCTTGTGTTGTCCAGACTAGAAAGAGAAAATCTTAAGAATCATCTGGTTCAAACCAGATCATGCACAATTAACTCTGGTTTCTGAACCCAGCTTGCAGGACAAGCACACAGCCGTAGTTTGATGTTTAGTACAAACTGACAAGAGACAGACATGCTTACAACAAAGGAAGGATCAAGAATGCAAGCTCTACTCAGATTTGCACATTTGATGCCAAATCATATGTTAGCATCACATCTGAACCACCTTGTTGCATCCAGGAGTTTGTATCACATCTGTGTTTGCCAAACAGCTCACTGAAGTGATTGTAACGCAAACACTATGTGTTTCCTCCTATAAAGAAAACCACCAGCACTTAAAAATAACAGACCATTGCAGTCAGGTTATTCACGTATAAAGACTGACAGAAAACTGCACTTATGATATGCAAATACATGTGAAAAAGGAAAGACAGAATGTCTACAGAAATACTTTTTTAAGTATAGAGATTTAAAGTATGATATGTGATACGAAATATGGCTAACATCTTGTGAATGTGAAAACATTTTTAATTTCCTGTGAATTAAATGGCCAAGCATGCAGAAAAGGCAGGGGGTAAAAATCACCTTTTGCTCCATTAGAAACTTAGACTGCTTGAAGTCTGAGAAAGCATAAAGATGGTAGACTGCTCAACAGAAAGGCACTGATGTTTAGTCTGATTTCCCCAGAAGATTGACGGAAGAACCCGTGTATTTTTAGTTTAAAGCAAGGAAGCAGCAATTTAGGAAAAGAAGGAAAGAAGACAGGAGTAGATTGGGAGAAAGGGAAGAAAGAAACACAGTAGTAAATGTGATTAAATGCTAGAGTATATTACAAGAGACACATTAACAATGTGATGCCTTGGAATGGCATAAAAGAAGATTCAGATTGCAACCATGGAGGCTAGTCACTGCAAATATGCCCACTCAGAATGCCTTAGAATAACAACCCAATTTGCTTACTGTCAGTGCTAAGGGTGTTTATTCAGAAGTAAATCCCCGGAAGTTTAATTGGACTTGCAGCCTACCCTTGTTAAAGTTATGCATGCCTACTTACATGATATTAGATAATATTGTAACAATATTATAATAATTACACACATCTTGCATCAGACAAACATGCCCTGGATTTTACTGCATTCATTTCCTGATTGTGGGCTTCCTAGAATTATATGATTGGCCCCCATGACAATGTAGTAATAGATGAGACAGACATTTAGTGCAGCATTTATATTAGATCTCTTGTTTAGGTCAGTTGAGGTCTGTACCGAACACATAGATTTTAGATGCTTTTTATCTATTTATTTACTATACTTATATCCCGCTCTTCCCATCTGTGTTAAGCAAACTTTCTAACAGGTGGCTTTCAAACTGTGATCAGATTTCTAATCATTTTGTTATACCTCTCTAAGAATTGTCGAAATGCTCCAGGGCAACTTTATGGTAACTTCTAATGGAAGTTATTCATTTCAATATGATTTGCTATTATCCATGAGTTCCTGCTCCTATAGTAAATTCAGAAATGTATGCCCTGAGGATATGTAGGCCATATTATAATTTTGAGAAATTAGTATTGATGAACTGGTTACATATTATTTAGACCTTTTTTTGTGTCAGAAGCGACTTGAGAAATTGCAAGTCGCTTCTGATGTGAGAAAATTGGCCGTCTCCAGGAACATTGCCCAGGGGTTGCCCAGATGTTTTACCATCCTATGGGAGTCTTCTCTCATGTCCCCACATGAGAAGCTGGAGCTGGCAGATGGAAGCTCACCCCGCTCCCAAATTTGAATCACCAACCTTTCAGTCAGCAGTCCTGCTGGCACAAGACTTTAACCCATTGCACAACTAGGGGGCTCAATCATTATTTAGATGGTGTTGAACCATGATTGATTGATATGAACGATCAGATTAGTTATTTAGTTCATACTGATCAGTCGTAGTTCAACTTTGACAAACTGTTGAATAAAATTGTAATCTATCAAAATGTATGATATTCAGGTAAGATTCTTTCGTGGTTAATCTATAAAACCATTCACTCCATGCTCTTTTTCCTGACTTATCCTTGACCAATACTGGCATTTCTATTTGCCTGAGAAATTTGATCTTAAATAATTGCTTTGGAATTCACTGTGCTCAGTTCATGAAAAAAAGTCTTGATCCTAATATTTGCTTTAATGCTCTTAGAACCAGTTTCTTTTTATTTATATATTCATAGAGAGGATTATGTAGACCTAATTCAACTAACAACCCTTGTTGACTGCTCTGTAAATACAATATGGGATGATCTTTGAGTCCAAGCAATAAGGCATACTTGCCTTGCCTCTAGTAACATCAGATGTCCATATGCGTGAGCAATACTTAAGTAACAGATTGCGCACATGCAAAACCCAATGTCTATTAAATGGAACTCTATAGAGAATTTCTCCTTCAGAAACCCATAAATCAACACTCTGATATTGGAGGATATAAATTGGATTTCATATGCACAAAACCTATTCAAAAAATTATATTCAAATGTAAGTGCGTCAAGATATTGCAAGTGGAACCTAAGGGAGTAATGTTTTTCCACTTATAATATATTCAGAGAAGTTAGGGAAAAATATTGTATGGACCAAAGATGAAGTACAGTGCTCTGATATCCTAAAAGATTAGGAAAAGCAGACAGCTGAAACTAATTTGACATTGCAAACTGTATTTGGAATATTATTAACAGCACAGCAAAGATTTGTTGTTTCAGAGAGAACTTTTAAGATATTAAGGAATTAGAGAAAGAAAGAGCTGGCAGAATTATAATGCAGTTATAGCAGTGATTTCTGTTATACTGAAAGTATTATTGAACTAGGAACCTACCTTTCTAGAAAACGGGTCTCAAAATATGCAAACAAAAGTCCTAATTATATGTCTAACCTATTTTACCATTAAAACTCTACTATTATTTCATATACCTAGCACCCCTCTGCTAGGAATCGGGACTTTTTAAAAATAAATACATGCCTTGTTTTGCAGATGAACATTGCTTGTGGAAACTGCTGTGAGCAAAACTGTGTCCCTTCCCTTTGACATGACTGGCCAAATCTATCATATATTAATGTTCACATCAGCTTAGTCTTAATACAATAGAAGAGGTTCATAGTACACTTAACAACTTCAAAATCCAGTCCCCAGCATCTTATGGGAGGCTCATTTGCTCTCCAGAGAACTGTGCTTACACTAGGCAGCAATTACGATTAGGGATCATATGTTACCATAGACATAGAAAGCAAAAATAAGATACTCTGTTTTTACCTGGGTTCTTTCTGTTGCTGTTGGCCACAGCTGCCTGCATAAAACTTTCTTCAGTACATCTGGCAGAAGGCTCACAATTATGAGCATAATAATACCCAGCCATGCAGGACCACTAGACAGCATTTGCAGGAACACATAGTACATCCTCTGGTAATTGAGAAAAGGCCTACAGATAAGAAGAAAAACAGAATATAGATGGGAAACACAAGAATACTAGTGATTTGCCAATTACAGATATTTCATACCTTTTAATGTGGAAGAGATAGTCACAATTAATCCTCAATCATCCCACTTTTTCACTAACTGAGTTTTCAAATTTAAAAGCCCCCAATTTATTTCTTTGCCACCTCCCACTACTCCTCTTTTGGATTAAAATGCTGCAAAATTGAGTTTCAAATGTGAAGGTCAATTGCATTCAATTAACTCGTGGATGTGAGATTTTCCCTTGGTGTAGGAAAAAGTGAATATTATCTTCCATATTTGTCCCATATATGAATATCCCCAAATGACTTGGAGAACATTTATTTATTTACTTTATTTATATACTGCTTTTCTCAGCCCTCAGGCAACTCAAAGTGGTGAACAACATCAATACAAAACATCACGAGATAAGTATAGGGCAATTAAAAACAATTGTAACATAAATAATTAAACATCCGTATAACAAATCATTAGCGCCTCAACAGTAAAATCAGAATCCAGTCTCATCATCCATTATTCCGTACTCCTATGTTCAATTACATTGTTTATCAAATGCTTGTTCGAACAGCCAGGTCTTCACTTAAACTTCATTTCACTTCATCTTCACTTCATTTAAATAAATAAACATGTGGTTTTGTGCAAAAGGCATGTTTTCTGCACAGAAAATGTGATTCCGTCATGAGACTTTTTTGTGTGTGCAGAAAACACGTTGTTTGTACAAAAGAATAAACTAATACACAGCAGAAATGATCCTCTACAACAGATTTGTCAACTGTCAGGCAAAGTATGTTTCAATCAGGAAAGAAATAACTTTCCATTCCTAAGTATAGTTTGACTATGATTTTCACTGTCAACAAAAACAGTACTAGGACTCAGCTGTGTTTGTATCATTTAGGTGGCGGGAGAGGAACATACAGTTCTTTGCAACCACCTCCCTCATTTACTTTAAGGTGTACACGGATTATACATGTTGCTGCTGCTTTTGTTCTGTAATAAAGAAGGACTGTAGCTTCCATGAAGTTGGGGAAAATATGGCTTTTTAAAAAGTGAAACTATGTGGTATTTCCTCTACTGGTAGCATGTTGTCTATGTTTAGATTAATGGGTGGGGTAATAGCTATATTGTCTGTAAATATATATATATATGTGTGTGTGTGTGTGTAACATGGTCAGCACAATCAGACTGAAGGTAGAGATTTCATTAATACATAACCGATGTTGTGATTCTACAATCACATATACATTACGGTTTGCACATGTTGCTTACCAGATGATCCCTCCCCAGAGAAGAGAAAAGACAATGTAGAAAAGTAACGACCCCCAGATCACAAAGTGGTTGATCCATGTCCAGTAGTGTGTATCTAGTGCAAGCTGTATAAAAAGAAATTTAGATAACATCTTAGGATGGATGGTGTTAAAAAAAGGAAGAAAATATGTAATTGCTTTGCACTTAAAGCTTGCTGTATCCCACAGTTTTTTTAAACAAGGAAAGCTCAGCAACTATGAGGTTATAAGACCTTGAATTCTATTACACATCTGCTCCAATTTCTAGCATTGTTGAAAATTACTCATCACAAAACACGAGAACTGAATACAAATTACAGAAGATATTATATCTAGACAGTATCAGGACTAGATATCCTCCTTTTTTCTCTTACAAATTTGAGTAAATTAATAAATATTTTTTAAAAAGATTTGACTTTGTAGATGTTGTGTTGATTTCCATGTTGTTAAAGTTACACATTTCTCAGCTGTCTGCAATCTTTTAGCTGCCTTCTCTAAAGTCACTTCTGCAAAATTAGCTTCTGATCCATAGTCAGGCATGGAGACAGACATTAATCAACTTCTTCTAAACCAGAAATGAGTAATTCTGATAGATCCAGTGCCTACTATTCCCTCCTTGAGATCACAGGTACTACAGAATTATAGTGCTATATTCTAGTTTAAATGTCATGGCTTCATCCCACGGAGTTCCGGTGTTTGATGAGACATCAGAGTTCTTGAATTCCAAAAGTCCTTCCCTCAACTGATGATTCCAGATTTCCACAGGATGAGAAAAGCACAGTTAAAGGGGAATCATAACATTAAATTTGTCTAGTGTGAATAATCCTCAGGTACAGGTAGTGCCTCCCTCTGCTCAAAGCTGACATCAAATGATGCTGCTGAATTTCTCTGATAAACTTGCAAATGCCATTCAGAAAACCATACTATGGTTGCTTCCATGTCTTTTCCTAGTCTGCTGCTGAACTTTCAAGGGCCGGTGTTTGGGGTAAGGAGAATCAGACTTGGGGCCACATGCTATCTGCTGCCCACTCTAGTCCTAACCAAAAGAGGTACAAAATTTCAGGTCTTCCTGAAAGTCACACCTGTCCCTTTGACTAGGAAACTCTGCTCAAAAATTCTGTATGTGTGAAGTAGATCATACCTTCAGGGTAACGGTAAATACTAGAACAGTAAACACCAGTGTCCCAAAAGTCCAGTTTCCAAACATCTATGGGAAAAGAAAATTATTGATTAAATTACATGTTATACACACTCTAGTGTAACAAGTGGCATTCCCAAGAGTGTAGTGTTATATGGTATATCAAGATGTTGACTGCATGTAACTTTTCCATATGAGTAGGCCTGACATTAAGTTTGCAAGCTGTCTTATGTGCACAGTCTCTTTTGCAATTGGAGTAAACTTTTCTACTCACAGGACTCTTATAGAAGGATTACCTGGACTACCAAAATGCCTCCTCCAAATAACCCCCAAGGAAACAAAATCAGTAGTTGCTGGAATTATCCTGATTTTGAAAACTCTGTATTTGTAAGTGGTGCTGGTGTGTCCTCAGATATATTTTTATAAGGGATTTCCTCTCCTTTTGTCTTGTCTGAAAAAATACTTCATGCTACAATATTTTATTCTACGTACACTTCTTTTCTAAACTTAAGCACAGTGTTCCTTTGCACCATTATCACAATCAGAGTATTTTTAAACATGAATGCTTTTCTCTATCTTAAAGCAACATACATGGGGAGGGGGTGGGAAGGAGGGAACAGATCAATTTAACAAACAGAACAAATATCAAGCAAGAGGACAAACAGCATTTTAAAATTGGAATGCACATATACAGTCATGGCATAAACATACAGGCTAAATTCTATACATACATAGTTGGAAGTATACCCCACAGACTGCAATGAAAGCTACTTTTATGTAGCCATATATAGGCTCATACTGTGGGTACTGAATGCAAAATAAATAAAAGCAAAGCAATGATTTGTATCGGATAATTATGTTTTAATTGTGTTCAATACTAAATGTCTGTATACATCATATAATAAAAGTGTCTATGTGAATGGATTTCGGCAAACAAACTGTGCTTCTATGATCTCCCACAGCCTTGCCTATTTCAGGAATTTTTCCTAGTAAAATTTGGATGACATGTTTTAATTTTTTGTCTTCAGGACAAGATCATAAAATATGAGGTATGTGGGAGAAAATAAAAATAAGCCCAATCTGATAGGGATTTCTCATATACATTCCATATGCAACTGTATAGGTACATGAACAACCATGTTATTCAGGCTGGCTATTTTAGATTTATTCAGAATTTGTCTATAATATAATATATAAAATAATTTGTGAATTCCTTTCTACTGCCCTGGACACTAGGACACGGAACAATGGCTTCAAACTACAAGAAAGGAGACTCCATCTGAACATTAGGAAGAACTTCCTGACTGTGAGAGCTGTTCAGCAGTGGAACTCTCTGCCCTGGAGTGTGGTGGAGGCTCCTTCTTTGGAAGCGTTTAATCAGAGGCTGGATGGCCATCTGTCAGGTGTGCTTTGAATGCAATATTCCTGCTTCTTGTCAGGGGGTTAGTCTGGATGGCCCATGAGGTCTTTCCAACTCTTTGATTCTATGAATCTATGAATTAAGAGTCACAAGCACCCATAATTTGAAAACTTATCGATTGAAAACCTTCTGTGTACTTGGATCTGCAAGAGTCCTGAAGAATCCTTTTTTTTTTTTTTTGCTAAATATAATTTACTGATTTTATTTGGCTCTGATGGGTTACAAAAATAGGAGTATTTATGGTCAGTATCATGTCTGGTAAGAGAAATAATTCTGCTAGTAACCCAGAGAATCATAGAGTTGGAAGAAACCACAAGAACCATCCAGTCCAAGCACCTGCTATGCGGTCATATTAACTGAGTGGGGAAACGTTAGACCAAGGCAATGTATCATTTCTTGCAGCTGGTACCACCACCTCATTTCAAAAGATAGGCCAAGAAGCAGCCAGATCAGATGTGGCTAAGAGGTAGCAGATGGAGAGATTAAAAGGTGGGTCCATCTACGATTGACTTTTATCTCATTCACTGCTGCATACAGTCTCTTTGACAGGAAAAAAAAGGTTTTCCCGTTTTGAATAATCAATTTTGAAACAAGAAAAATGTTAGAAGAAACTGTGCTAACCAATGTCTTGGCTGAATCTCATGTATTACTACAGTCAAAGGGAGCTCTTATTTGTTTACTGTTTCATCCACCTCAATTTTCCCTCTTGAGAGCTGGGAGGTATCTCCATGCCCACAAGAATAATAGTAAACATACTCCATGTGTTAAAACAGGGCTACAAGATGGGAGACCTCTTTATCAGCTACTTCTATTTTTACACTTAGCTAACGAAAGAATTTTCTCAAGTGTACAAGGGAGTTGCACTTCACAAGGAAACTAGGATGACAAAAAGACAGAGAATGGAAGTTGTTTGTGCTTTCGGCCAACTAGAAACTGCATTGAGAGTTTCTGCCAAACTTAAATGTGAGAGAGTAGGTCATCCCAGAAGAACCTAAAAGAAGCATCAAATTTCTCTCTCCACAGGGTCTAGGAGGGTTGAAATGCTCTGCAACTAATTTCTGGACATCACCATTTTTAGTATCAGAATCTCTACTGAAATATTATTTTTCATGCAGAAAGTACTGATTTCTGCACAAAACAATGATGTGTGAATTTAGTGCAGAACAATAACAAAATACAGCCTTTTCATCACAGCAATTAATGTTGGAATATTATTTTTCATGCATTAAAATGTGAATTTTGTGCATAATAAGTCTTGAATTGTGAATAGTCTTTAAAAAGATGCATGCTTTTAAAAGACTTTCTTGTAGTGGGCAGAAAATTATGCATTCAAGAAGAAAGTTAGTGACAAATTATATCCCTAGAGAAGAGGAAGTTACTGGCTATTACCGAAATATCTAGGTTCTGTGGGATTACAATAGTCTAGTCAGCAATGGAGGCTCGGTGGCTCAGATGCCAGTGGGTTAGGTTATAACACAAACTTTAAATGACCTGTCCTATCCTCAAAATAGCTACAGTACCTTGGATATCTCCATTAAAGCTCAGATTAAAAACAAGAGTAGATTTACCACCATACTGACATCAGGATGAAGATCTAGTTTGGGCAATAACCCAATTTATTCACTTGGAAAAAGTAATTACGCTATATAACAAAATTTAAAAAGTCTGTTTCTGGTTTGAAAGTATTCCTGTTTAATTGTGTGGTAATTACTTTGAAAGTAGTTGTTATACTCCAGAAACGTCATTTTTGTGGCTGCCACAAATTATGTTGAATTGGTTGAGATGCTATGAGATATTCGCTGGAAAACTATAGCAAAATGTGTTGCAGGATGTCCCACCAAAGTTTTTGCAGTTTAGTTAACCTTTCCATGTTTTTTTTAAATGAAAGAACCAATTAAGAAATGATGTTTACAACCCAGGAACAAAATCTATGTTGCTTAGTATTATCCAAGTCAAAACTCCTACATTGACTTAGTTCCAAAAATAAGCCAAAACTAGGCACATGAGGAGCAAGATCACATTTGATCAGCTTTTTCAATTATTTTAATATAGGGGGATAGGGAAAGAAACAGAAATATAGTATTTTTATGGGAAAGATTTCATCTGTTTTGAAGTTGGATAGAGAAAGAGGAAAACACACATCATGACAAAACCACAGCAGTCTTACCATGTGAGTGTTGGCTGTCATTAGCTGAGGATAGGAAGAGAAGCAAGTAGCAAAAAAAGGAAAAAAGCAAGACACAAATAAAATAGACCACATAAATGTTAACATGCAAATAAAAAGCCAAAGGACCTTAAAATTATATTTAGTGCAATTTAACAAGTGCATATAGAAATGCTTTGAATGGGTGCATGTTGTTCTTTTCAAATTAACAGTGAAGCTTTTTACTATAACATCTCAATGTCAATTTATTTTTTATGGAAGATATGAATAAATGAAACAGTTAAAAATACTAAGTATGTGCTAATGGCAAAATGAACCACATTAAAAGATATGGCTCACAGAAGAAACTTGTTTTCCCTAATTGGACATCATTGCTGCTTAACTAAAATTTATTCCAATATTTATTTTATGATACCTATATAGAATAACCAAGTTTCTGAGGTGGTTTACGCAGATTTTAAAGTATTAAAATATCAAAAGACATAAGATAATAAATCATATCCTGTCATATCCAGCAACAGAACAATTATAGAGCACTCCTCAAATACTACAACTATGGCTGCATTTATACATGATAATCCAGGATTCTTGTCTTAACTTTACTTATTTTATCTGGTTCCTCATATAGCTAGTATTTGTAAGATAACAAAGGGTTAATTGTTTTCTTACAAATCCTGGCTTTAAGAAGAACAACAAACCAGGGTCTTCATACCAGTAAACTTTACTCCCTTGCATGAATTGGCTGCAGACACTAGTACAAAATTCATCCAAGGTAAGATAATAATCCTAGTTCTCTTTATGCATAAAAACTGCTAGTAGTCTAAAAGAAAGCCCTAAAATAACAAGAGGGGGACTCTTCTATTGACAAAATAATGTAAGGATTATATCAGGCAAGCTTCTATCAGAAGGGTTTTCTACAGCCAGCATATAAGGCTACACTAGTAGCCATAAAGTTTGAACTTGAATACTTGCTATAGAATTCAGACTATTTCTTCTTGAATTATTATTTAAAGAAAATACTAAAAGGTTTTCTGTTTACAAATAATCACATTAACTAGAGTTAACTTATGAAATACTAAATTATACAACAAAAGAAAGGCCTAAGCAACAGTTCTTTTCAATAACTACTAGATTCTTATCTTTCCAGGATAGCTTTAATCAAGCCAGATACCAACCTGTCCATTGCTGGTCACAGATGAGTTTTCAAACAAGAAATAGGCACCAAAGAAAAAGACCACCGCATCAAATACTCCCAAGAATGTCCAGTAAATGAATACACGCCAGCGTAGATGGGCATTCTTGGCAACATCCCTGAATAATGACAGATAGTGATGTTTAAATCCTAAAGTAAACGAATAGCCATTTTAATATGTTTCCTGGGTGACAGAAATGATATGTTTGTATATATTCTTCCCAGAATGTATCCTACACTACTTGCTTACACTCTGTTTGGAGAAAATGATACAGTTTTCCATTTTAGAATACGAGAATATATCTGGTCAAGTAGTAGTAAACATCTTAAATAATAAAAAGCAACACTAGAGGTCTCCAAAACATTTGTTTTAATCTCAAAAGGGAATTCTTTGTAAAGTGAAACAGCTAATGCTGTATTTAAAGTTGAATACAGAACCTTAATTATTCGAGTTCTAATTCAGAATTTACATATACCAACTACATTAGTGAGGTCATTTACTCAACATAGATCCCACAGGTTTCTACCTTGTGGCTAAAAAAAAAAAATCACATTTTTGGTTGTTTTTATTTGTAATTTTCTCAATTTTGTAAGCTGGGGAAAAGACAGGATATAAATAGTGTGATAAATGGGTGGACAGACATATTAACTACTGAAAGTACTGAACCTATTTTGGAAACCTTGGATAATTCCTGGTTAAACCCCAAAGCAGATTTATCACTCCATATATTTGAAGCTATAGCTGTAACATAAAGTTGTAATACTTTCCCAGATATCATTTAAAAATGATTCCGACAAAGCACATTTTAAATGAGGAAACAAAGGGAAACAATCTCAGTGCTAGTGCTACCACTAGTCCTCAACACTGAACAGATGGAGGCACTCAAATCTTGCTGTCTTCTTGTTTAGTGGGAGAAACTCTTTCTTCCTTGTAGTGGTTTTGTTAGCATATAGTGGTGATGATGTTGATATCATCATCATCATCATCATCATCATCATCATCATCATCATCATCCAACCATTATGACTATGGTGTATTACAAATTTTGAAGATGCTGTATTCTCATATTTATATATGTACTATTTTATTCCAAAATGTACCTTTATTTCTCTCTGTGCCTGCTTACTATCCAACACAGTAATTTGAATCATGACTAATTTTCACTGGAATACTATGACACTTTGCCCAACAGAACCTTTAAAAATAATATATGAGCAAATCTTAAAATAAAGCTAGAGACCATAAAACAAGCTTGTGTCCATCAGATATTTTGGACTAAAACTCCAAAAAATCTTAGCACTCCTGGCTGATGTTAAGAGATTGTAGGAGAACTTACAGTCCAAAACATATGGATGGACAAACATTTTCCCTCTTTCTATAAAACATACCAGAGTCTCTGGTCTATCATTACACAAAAACCTATTCCAATTTATCTGCTCCACAGAGGGAAGTTGAACAAGGTGCCACAAAATATTTAGCCATATAACTTCATAATTAATGTTACCTGTACAGTGAAGGGTCTCTCTTGAGGGTATCTGCACTGACATGCTGTTCCATTAGACTATACAACAGAATAGGAAGGGAAGTAAAGCTGATATTGTACAGGGTAAGATACGCAGTATCATATAAAGGCTGTAAAAGGAGGGAAAGCAGATAGCAATTAGCTGAATGATATAAATTATTGTAATAATAAAGACTTAAAAATAAAATGTGGAAGTAATGCCGGAAATTTCCCGCTTCGATAGTACAAAGTACATTATCCAACTTTGATCTTCTAATTATTTTAGTTCACTTTTCCCTTGTAGCTTTAATTAGTACAATGTCTGATTAGCAGGCATGTTATGGACATTAGGATTTTTTTTTTCATGTCAGGAGCGACTTGAGAAACTTCTGGTGTGAGAGAATTGGCTGTCTGCAAGGACGTTGCCCAGGGGACACCTGGATGTTTTCATGTTTTACCATCCTTGTGGGAGGCTTCTCTCATGGGGAGCTGGGGCTGACAGAGAGAGCTCATCTGCGCTCTCCCTTGGTTCGAACCTCTAACCTGTCAGTCTTCAGTCCTGCCGGAAAAAGGGTTTAACCCATTGCGCCACCAGTAGCTCCGACATTAGGATATGTAATAATTAGTATACAGTACAATCAAAATGTACATGATCCAATCCAAGACAAACATTCAGTGGTAAATATTGAGAAAGAGGTATCACTCTTTCATCGCATGCTTAGCTTCAGGTCCAATAAGTATTAGCAGTAAGTATTCCGAATAGGATCACAATTCCCTATGCAAAGTTTACATTTATATCTGATAACCTCAAAGTATGAGATTACAACAACAGCTATTTTATGTTATTCTGAAGCACTTCCTTTTGTTTCAGGAAAAACTAAAGAATGTATCACATGAAGAAGGCAAATCGTTATTACAGCAGACCAAGAATATGGCTGCAACTTATCACATAACATTGCTGCTATTCTGTGGCTCTCCTGGTAGAAGACAATTGAAAGACGTTTCTTTTACACAAAGGTTATTATGTGTTCATAAAAGAAACAATTTCCAGGGAATATCCCATCAGGAGAATTGCAAGTAAGGAACAACGTTATATTTTAAGTCCCAGCCAAACATGCTGTTGTCCTGCTGTAATTGTGATTTGCCTGCCTCATGTGATATAATCCTAAGAAACAGACAATGATCTCTAATAATCTAAGAGGATCAGAATAAAACTTTCTTCTGAAAAGCTCTTGGCTAACACTACCAACTATTCCTTATTCATAAGAGTAAGAAATTTATGAATTTTAAGGTCACCCTCCTTTCTCAACCACAGTTTTGTCTTTTTCCTCATTAAACTGTAAATTCACTGCAACTGTGAACTATAAATTGAAGTTTGCACACTTTAGGTAGCACACCCAATATTCCTTATATACATTAAGTGAAAACAGCTTAAATGGTGAACCTGAAGATCTGTTCATTTATTATATCCAGGGAGAAATCTCAACCTGATAAAATCCTGATGTTTATGTGTGCTCCTCCTCATTCTTAGTGCAGAAAAAAACAACAAATCAGCACACTGTACCATGTTTATTTGACAATCAGAACCCTCATTGTTTTCAGAGACAGTCAACCATTGTGACTTTGAATTATCTTTGATGTAGATGATCCAAAAGTTTTTCTGGAATCCCAGCTGATAAATAGTGGATTGTTTCATCTGACTACTAAGGAAATCAAACTGATTGGATTACTCAAAAGTCTCATAACTCAGTAAAAAAAAAGATATCATCACATACCTGCTGTGAAAACCCACAGAAGAACTGGTATAAAAACTGAGGGAAAATGAAGCACACATTCTGGAAGACAAAAGCCATAGATACACCACATTGTTATCGTCCTCTACAAATGAAGCATGGAAACAAACTGA
Organism: Anolis sagrei; assembly: GCF_037176765.1. Taxonomy (NCBI): domain Eukaryota; kingdom Metazoa; phylum Chordata; class Lepidosauria; order Squamata; family Anolidae; genus Anolis; species Anolis sagrei. The sequence continues at coordinate 108,870,108 of NC_090023.1, forward strand.
TATAAATTGGGATCAAATCAGTACAAGTTCTAGCCTTCAATAAATACTCACAGAACACAGAAAAAAAGCTTTTCAGTACTGGTTAATTATTATGATAATCTTATTAAGACAAGGAGTGGTCAATGAAAACAAACAAAAATACATTTATTTTTATTTCCCATTAAAAATGGAGAAGGTGCTATGTCACTAGATGCTTTTCCTTTGTTTTGAGTGACATCATAGCTCAAAAACTGCTGTACTAATTGACACCAAATTTGGCCACAAGACATCTACTAACCCAAGGAGTGACCATCACTCAAAATTGATTTTGTCATTTGGGAGTTGTAGTTGCTGGAATTTATAGTTAACCTACAATCAAAGAGCATTCTGAACTCCACCAATGATGAAATTGAATCAAACTTGGCACACAAGACTCCCATGACCAACAGAAAACACTAGAAAGGTTTGGTGGGCATTGACCTTGAGTTTTGGAGTTGTAGTTCACTTACATCCAGAGAGCACTGTGGACTTAAACAATGAAGGATCTAGACCAAACATGGCACAAATACTCCACATGCCCAAATATGAACACAGATAGAGTTTGGGGAAAACAAACCTTGACATTTGGGGGTTGTAGTTGCTGGGATTCTTAACCCCTCCAATAGAATTGGGCCAAACTTCCCACACAGAACCCCCATGACCAACAGAAAATACTGTGTTTTCTGGTGGTCTTTCGTGACCCTTCTGACACTCCCTCATGCCCCCCAGGTTGAGAAATGCTGCCTTAAGGCCATCCAGTCCAACTCCCTTCACCAGGGCAAGAAAACACAATCAAAGCCCTCCTGACAAAGAACCATCCAGCTATAGATATAGATGGATAGATAGATGGATGGATGGATGGATGGATGGATAGATGGATGGATGGATGGATGGATATGATTCACACACACACACACACACACACACACACGACATATATATTATCATAGATTTGAAAGAGACCCTTAAAGAAGGACAATTATATGTTGCATATTCCAGAGTAGGCAAACCAGACAATCTCTACATCAGCACTGACAAAGAAACAACAAGAAATATTGTTTACCCACAAGCATAAAAAAACTGCATATATTAGAAACCAACACTTTCTCATTACTTTATTTTCCAGATCACCAGACTGGGCCACAGCAACGTGTGGCAGGGGACGGCTACTCTAGTACAAGATTAAAAAGAAAGGGGGGAACCTTACCTTATAAAAGAAGTATTGCACAAGTTCAGATATCCTGACATAATAAAAATGCCCATGAACAAGCAGCATTTTTTTCAAATGTTTAAATTTGGGTATTGCATAGTCACTGTTTCTTGCTGCTTGACGACCTTCTTTTCCAATAATACCTAGAAGGGGTAGAAAGTTGTAGAAGCTGGTGAGGCAATGTGAAATAATGCAGAGAAATTGAGTTGGTGAGATTAATAATTAGATTTCATTGTGGTTTAAATAGGATTACACGCTATGTGTGGTGAGAAAACATCCCACTGACAGCAAGATCTGAATTTCTTTTAAATTAAATCAGCAATGTTCAGCCTTTATGCTCCAAGGTTTAATTGTATGTTTACATCATTGCTGGGAACCTGCCATTCTGATATATCTTTTCCTGCCCTCCAAAGAAAATAGAGATGGACAAACACATGTATACTGGCTGCCGATTCAGTTCCGAGCACAATTCAAAGTGCTGGTTTTGACCTATAAAACCCTATATGGCTCCGGCCCAGCGTACCTGTCCAAACGTATCTCCTTCTATGTCGTGCCTAGGAATTTAAGATCTTCTGGAGGGGCCCTGGTCTCGGCCCCGCCCTTGTCACAAACGAGATTGGCGGGGACAAGGGACAGGGCCTTTCCGGTGGTGGCCCCCCGCCTGTGGAATTCACTCCCCGGGGAAATTAGATAATCATCATCCCTCCTCTCTTTCAGACTGACAATGGACAATGATGACTAAAGCTTTGGAAACAGACTATGATAAGCGGAATGAATTTATTAATTACGGATTTGGCAAAATGGTGGCCACCAGGCTGGCATTTTATTGTATTTTTATTGTATTAATGTAATGTTTTAACTGTTACAATTTATTGTTACTATGTATTTTACTATGTGAATTGTAGGCATCAACGTATGCCGGTTGGAAGCCACCCTGAGTCCCCCTTCGGGGTTGAGAAGGGCGGGGTAGAAATACCCGAAATAAATAAATAAATATACAGTGTTCATATGTTTGTGTCTTTGTTTAGTGAACTAATTAACAAATGAGCCTTGTATTCATGTATATATCCCTTTTCCTTTTCCCTCCTGGACACATTGCAATTATGTCCAACAAGTCTTCAGTTAATCACATTTCATCACTTTTTCCAAAATGGGATTAACATAGTTCAGAACATGCTATATGACCTTAAATAAATTTCACCCATGCTTCTTTAAATACTATTTAGCATACTGAAGCACACTGAGAAGAAAGGGCCAGTGTGATGATGGCATATGCAGGAAAAAAAGCCCAAAATATATCTTTGTTTCGTAAGCTGAGATATGATTATATAGGCAACAAATTCTTTTTCCCAGTACTAGACTTAATGTCAGGGGGAAACCTTTACTTTACTAGACACATGATTCTAGAAAGTTCTAACATCAGAACCTTTAAAAAATAAAACTGGTTTTTAATGTAGCTGGTTTTATTACTTCGTTGTTATGTACTGTTGTTTTATATGAGTTGTTAGAATTTTTTTGTGTTATTTCCGTTACATATAATTTGAGTTTGCATTGTCCTAAATTTGAATGGCATCAAATTGTTGCCAACTGACATTCTTCCACAATAGATGGATGTTATATTATGGGATACATACTACCGCTAGTCCCCACTGGAACAGTAGCACCAAATCAACTGCTGAATGCTAAATGCTATGTAAACTCATTGTTGCAATAGGTCTACATTAGTTAGGACTAGCCAATACACATAGATCCCTGTCAACAGAAAAGGGCATTGCCTTTAAGATGCCAGGACAATGTTGACGAGTAATTCAATATCATTAGTTTTATTTAATTAAACAGGAGTCAACCTATTCACTTACCAATCCCAACATGTGCTTCTAGGATCATGCTGACATCATTTGCTCCATCTCCAATTGCTAATGTGATGGGGTGCTCCTTTGACCATTTAATTAATTTTACAATCTGGAAGAAAAAAGTGCAAATGTTTCAAAGCACTAGTTCTTTCTAAATTGGGCGATTTGGTTCAATTTCTCACTTGTTGCACATTACTATTATTACTTTGGGAAGGTGGGCACAGGTAAGTTTTCTGTGATGTAGAGTCTTTCACTTCAAATACCATAAAATGTTCTAGAGAGGGGTGAAAGATATAGGTCAACAAAAAAAAAATGATTCTGTTCACTCTCACAGAAACTCAGTCTGTTCTCATTCCTTTTAATGGATAGAAAGAATTTCCAGTTGCATTATATTTAATTGAACAGACCACCTCTATGACTACTTGATAGAAAAATTATGTGTTTTTACAGGGAAGTCAAATTGCTTGTGTGGCACATTCTTGATACTTGTGCAAGAAGGTATTTCAGAACTTCTTTGCGCAAATGGAGAAGAAAAAGCAGCAATGAATAGCAGCATGGAGACTGGATGTGAGTGTTAATCTCTGGATGCATATACACTAACCATTTATCCCAAAGTGCAAGCAAATCAGCTCAGTAGCAGTTAAAAGATGCACAGAGCTGATTCGGGCTAACATGGGTCAAGACTACTTGAACTCTGCTTGAACCACATTAACCAAAGTCATGGGTCGCTCCAAATTCTCCCTGAGAATACAGTGCAAACTGTGACTTTGGGCCCATGCAAACAGCTGGGCTTGTACCAAGATGGAATTCCCCAGGCTCAGGTAGCCCAAAGACATGGGGATAGCACTCAATACCCTCTTCCACCTACCTTTCTCATTGTTGCAGCAGCCAGCAGGCACAGCATGGCTTATGTCAGTCGCTCTTTGCCTGGAGTGACATTCACCATAGTGACGAGACAATCAGAGAAGGAAGAGGGGGTGAAAAAGGATGATTTCCTCCCCCATCCTGCATCACTCTGATACCCCAGTCAACAATTACTCCATTTGATGAGTGACCAACACAAGCCATGCAGTGCCCACCAAGATTTCAAAAGAGTGCACTCATTCTTGTCTGGTTATTTTTACACAACATACAAGCCCCTATATGAGGTACCAGTGGAAAATGCAGCACTTTTCTTTTATTAAATAAGCTAATTTTGGGTGGTATGTCAAATCCTGAAATCAGTGGCACAGCAGGATGCTATTTTAATGTACCATTAATTAATTTCTTCCTTACAGAAATTCTCCTTTCATGCATTTCTTCTTGTTTTCCATTTTTTGATTCCATTATCAGTCGTGGCAGGGGTGGGTGTTTAGCATTTTAAAACTGCTGCAACATATTACTTGATGACTTTCAATATTTACATCCATCCATAAGCATTTATCATGTCATTAGACAAAGAGAAACACAAACCTGTGCTTTTTGCAAAGGAGCCATGCGACAGCATAAAACTGCACTGCAGTTCCTACAAATTTCAAGGAAGATCTCTCTGTAGTTACCAGAGCTCCCATCTTCCCGAGGTTTCATTATTAATGATAGTGCTGCTCCATCAATAATTAAACCATAATCTTGCATTTCAGCTGAAAGCCTGTTGAGCAACAAAAACACAGAAAGTAATGCTGATGTTACAGTTTAAGCAATCATGTTTTATAGAGCACTTCAAAAGATATACCAAAATAGAGCATTTTGCAAATATTCTCCTTTAAAGTGAAGTGAGCATTTTTTTCAGTTTTCACAAATGGAGACCAGAAATTTACCTGCTAGAAGCCCTTGGTGAGAGACTGATGCAGATTTCTGCCCCAGGTGTCTCTGGGGGACATATAGTGTGTCAAAAATCCCAAAAGGAAGTAGCAAGAAGATATTTAAAAACCCATGTATTTTATGTTAAATAGTGAATGGGGTAGGCGTTGCAACCTATTTAAATGCTGAATTGTTGTTTTTTCCCCCCGGAAGGCTTCTAGGAAAGGCATTTTAATCTTATTTGGTAGGAAAGAAGCCATAAAAGAAGCTTCTAAACAACATGCATTCCCAGATCTGCACTTAGTTCCCACTCTCAGTTGCCCTCTGAAGGAATTTCTTTCTCCCATTTTGCCTTGTATCAAGCAGTAGAACAGCAAGTTATTTTACTATTTGGAGGATACCCTGTCAACTCTGTTCATTAAGTGTCTGTTCATTAAGTACCAGCAGAGAAAGTACAATCTCTTCATTCCCACCTGCTAAAACTGTGTATCTACTGGAGTTAAGACCCAAGGAGGAAGTAGAGACCAAGGCAAGATATCTAGTGGGCTCAAAGGGAACAGCTATGGTTAGTTTTGTCTGGATGGACAATGGGGGTGCAAGATTTATTTCAAATATGTCAGGTCTGTGGTGTTCCCAGGTGACAGCAGCTGATTAGCATAACTATTGCTATGGGTCTGTGCGACATAGTTAGCAGTGCAGTCCAATAAACTTTTGGATTAGGTTATGAGGTGAACAAGGACACTATGCAACACAGTACAACCTCTGTATCTACATAGGATATGTTCCAAGACTTCCTCATAGATACCTGAAACCATAGATAATAGTGAAATTTATATTCAATAAATCAATAATAATTTAAAGATAGAGAAATGGCTGAAGTTTAATTTGAAGGAGCAGAAGTTTGGGAAACAGAAGAGGAAACACACATATAAACAGAGAGAAATACCACCAACACAGGCTGATATTTCTGCTTTGCAAAGGTGCAGGTGAAAAAATATACTCAATGCTCATGAAAGCTCACATATTTTTATCTTGTGGTCATATAATTTTGGTGTAACTTTAACACATCCCTACAGGTTTTATTTTTCATCCCTGAAGCAGAGAAAGTTTATTTTCAGAATGGAATCCATATTTTCAACATACCCTGAGAAGCTGTCCCGTGTTAAGCTGCCATTGTGCCTTAGGACAGTTTTGCTTAGTTCAAACAGCACATCATGCAAACTCTGCTCTTCTATTTTCTTTGTAGTTAACTCAAGTATTTGAGTATTTCTTCTGAAGAGTTTACAGGCATAGCAAGCAGCGGCAGCAGTTTCCATTTTGTCTCCCGTCAGAACCCATACCTTAATACCAGCTTTTTGCAATGCTTCAATTGTGTCAGCAGCTTTTTCCTGCAGACTTTGGAGATAACAAACAATTAATGGCAAAACTTGAAATTAAAAATGTATAAAACTTGTTAATATATTTCTGACATACTGGAAAAATCACTGGTAAACATACTTTATATTTAAGGAGTCTTTGCTTCTCACTTTGCTATTCTCAGATCACTCATAGAATCATAGAATCATAGAATCATAGAGTTGGAAGAGACCTCATGGGCCATCCAGTCCAACCCCCTGCCAAGAAGCAGGAATATTGCATTCAAATCACCCCTGACAAATGGCCATCCAGCCTCTGCTTAAAAGCTTCCAAAGAAGGAGCCTCCACCACACTCCGGGGCAGAGAGTTCCACTGCTGAACGGCTCTCACAGTCAGGAAGTTCTTCCTAATGTTCAGATGGAATCTCCTCTCTTGTAGTTTGAAGCCATTGTTCCGCGTCCTAGTCTCCAAGGAAACAGAAAACAAGCTTGCTCCCTCCTCCCTGTGGCTTCCTCTCACATATTTATACATGGCTATCATATCTCCTCTCAGCCTTCTCTTCTTCAGGCTAAACATGCCCAGTTCCCTAAGCCGCTCCTCATAGGGCTTGTTCTCCAGACCCTTGATCATTTTAGTCGCCCTCCTCTGGACACTTTCCAGCTTGTCAACATCTCTCTTGAATTGTGGTGCCCAGAATTGGACACAATATTCCAGATGTGGTCTAACCAAAGCAGAATAGAGGGGTAGCATTACTTCCTTGGATCTAGACACTATGCTTCTATTGATGCAATAGCTTTTGCCTTTGTTGTTTAAAAGAGATGTTCCTAGTAAACATATAACAGGTGTTTCTAGTTTTTGAAGCAGAGGCAGAGAACATAGGCTCTCCAGATGTCAACAGACTGCAACTCCTATGAGCCCTAGCCAGCATGGTCAACAGTGAGTGATGATAGAAGATGCAGTTGAACACCACTTGGAGGGCCACATATTTCCCATCCCTTACATTTTAACCCCTATAAGTTAAATTGGCAAGATGTAAGGAGGTTTCAAACTGCTTACAACTCCTTAGAGTTTTGTGCAATCTGAAGATTACAATTTTGTTGAAATAGAAAGTTCTGTTTCACTGGCTTTACCATGATCCAAGTGGCATGGGATATCTGGCAAGAACAGTAAAAATGAAATTCTGCAGATTTTTTTTCAGTAGAAGGATTAGTAATAACCAGGCTCAAGTAATTAAAAAATGATATTCCTTGTGCAGGGGATCAAGAAAAGCAATCACTCTTGGTGCTTGCAGTGAGTACCATGGAAGTAATCACTTTATACAGGTAGAAAACCCATCTTTGGTTGTAGTAGTGGGATTTCCTTCAGAACTGGTGACAAGAAAAGGATCTCTAGAAAGGAAATCCTTTTTGTATTTCTGCTTAAGGGAGTAAAATATCTTGACTCAGAAACAGCTCACCAGACCTCACAACCTCTGGGGATGCCTGCCATAGATGCAGGCGAAATATCGGGAGAAAATGCTTCTGGAACATGGCCATACAGCCCGGAAAACTCACAACAACACAGCTCACCAGTTACACATATTTTAGAATCCAAATACTCTACTGAAGTGTGAGGACTTTTAAATATCATCCCAGCTACATGTGTAGATACCAGAAAGATTAACTGGTTGGGTTGTCCATTACTGGAGGTGCAAGTAAATCTTGCATGAACCGAAATATCCAGTATTCCATGTAGCTGTTTGTTTCTTTTACAGAAACCGAAGATACCAAAGTCCTGTGATTTTTCTAATTTGATCTACATAGTAAAAGCCAGTGCGCCTTTATCTACTTTCTTAGTGGAAAGTCTTCCTCATTGAGAGGGACATTATTTTCTTTCTGCGCCTTCCTTTTCACTGAGCATTTTGTTATACTTAGTAACTTGGGTCAGTAGATTGGTTTGGTACCAGAATTTTCCAGATTATTTTAGACCTGGATTGTTTTTTTTTTTTTTTTTGGCACTGAATAGAACAATTAGTTCCACTGTGCAATCAATTTGCTGAGCTACTAATTTTTGCAAACCTAATTGTAAACTGCTAATCATTATTATCTTGCATCTAAATGCTGCCCTAGAACTGCTATTGGTCAGATATGCCAAGCAGGAGTTAATGGCTCTGACATTCCTTTAACAGCAGAATAATAGCCATTAAAGGAACAATAATTGGACAACAATTTTAATGTTTTTGAGTCCAAGTTCTTATTAACTTTTTAAAATGATATATAATTAAAGTACACCTCTAAGTAATAATTGCCTAAGAAAACCCTGTAGGGTTCATGGGGGTCACCATAAATTCACAGGAGATTTGAAGGCACACAAATGTGCAGACACACACACAAAATGCTATTACACCCAAGTAACATTCCTTTTGATAGTTCTTCCTTTGGGAAAAAATAGTAAGGGTAATTTATGTGTTACTCCTTTCCCTGTCACTCTTTTCAAAATGTCTTTTCTATTTTTATTTTCTTAAAAAAAAAAAACCCAAATACAAGTTGTACTAGGACATATGCTGCTGTTCCAAGTGCAGTAGCTACAAGTACTTTGGGAAGCTTTCAGGAAGCAAATATGAAACAATTCCCTTGGGTGACAATGATGACATTTTTAAAAAAAGACAGCAAGGTCATTTGGAGATGGAGTTGAAGCCCCCCTGGGGATCACAAGGCAAGAACTGGGGCAGAGGGGGAGGGGCTTTGTAAGCAGTGAATGCATGGGACACATTCACACAAAATGCTGTAAATGCATTGTTCCTATGCAGTCAACAATGATTATATTAAAAGCTGGCTAAGTGGGCAGAACAAGTAATTCAACACCTACCATTTTCCAAAATACCATTCCAAACCGTGTAATAAACCACCATTTTTTACTTTTATCTGCATGAAGAAATCTCTGGCCCAGTCCAGATAAAACCAGGATCTGAAGCTGGTAATATGATTTTCAAATTAAATAGGAAAGTCTGATTAGAGATTTCTTGGCTCACTGAAACACAACATGAAGGAAGCTAAGCAGCTATGTTTGTTACTGGGATGAGAGACCGCCAACATGTCATCAGCTATATTTCAGAAGAAGGAACTAGCAATACCACCTCTGATATTCTTTGCCTAAGAAAATCCTATGAAAATCATGGGGCTCCTATATGTCAATTTGAAGGTAAATCTCATGATCATCAGTCTGCTTTTCTTTCAGGACCAAGACCAAAAGTAGCTCATAGCGTTAAAATGACACAATTTCAAAACCTAAAAAACATAAATATTAAAATAGAATTAACTCTTACCATTATTTAAAAAAAATTCAGAGAAATTAAGGTAGGATAGAAAAGAATGCCTGCACAAGGCTGGTGCATATATGAGCTCACTGAACCAAGATGTGACTGTTTATACAAGACCCTACATCTGCTACCTTGGGCAGCATTGAAGACTTTTCCATCACACCGGTAATATTGATAGGTGAACCAGGTTTATAATTTCAGAAGATGTGATAAGCCTATCTCATCCTTGAGTCTAGACTAGAGGAACATACTAACCGGTCTTCAACTGCTGTAGCACCAAGTAGGATAAGCTCTGTTTCGATCAGTTCATATGCTTCGGCCAGCTTCTTTTCCCGATCCTGCAGAGCCAACTTTGCCTCCTGTAGCTGCTTCTGTACAGTTTCATATTCCTCACAGGTGAATTTTTTATATGCCACACATAATGTCCGCAGGCCCTCCTAAAGAAAATTGTTTTAAAAGCACAGAAATAATTGAAAGTTTTTAATTTGCTAGTTAAACTAATTCGCTAGTTAAACTAATTCACATAGCTTACAATTCATACTTATTTTTCGTTTTCTAGCATATTGCAAGTTTGTCAGCAACCCTGGGAGAAGTAATGCTTCTGAAGAAGTCTGCGAGAAAGTTAAAAGTCCGGGGAATTAAATTCCCTATTGCAGCCCTTGTCACTGTTCTAAAAACCAAAACAAAATCCCAAATCTCTTGTAGGAATGATCCAGGAAAAACAAATGAACAAGTTTTTTTTAATGGATTTGTCTCCACCCTTATCCAATTTTTTTTAAAATCCTATTTATATGGATGGAAGGAGCAAATACAATGGGACTATTGAATAACCACAGAGACAATGAAAAAAAGGATATCCACTGAAGCCTTTCTCTGATGGCTAGTATTTCATACAGCCGTGGGTCAGATAAATGAGAGGCTTTGGTAACTCTTGAGAAAGGGCTACTAGTCCTGAAGAATTAATGGGCTGCAGTTCTGGGCTGAAAGCCTGACAGGACAGAATATGCAACCAGCTGAAATTTAATTCAAGCAGAAGAAGAATGTGGGACTCAGTAAGATCCATCTTTCAAACTCACATCCAATTACTACAATATTCACTGGCCTCTCGAATGCTTAATGTCTATCTGGACTTTGAACAACATGTAGATTGAAGGAGAGGAGGGAGGAAGACAATGGTTTATTTTTTCTTTGTCCCTGTCCCAAATTTTAGGGAGGTTTTGCCAATTTCTGATCCAACACACAGAAGGTAATTTATATTTGCCAGTTACTGGGCCTTACCACTGCATTGCGCTCAACTCTTGCTCTAATCTGCTCTATTTTGCCTTCTGTAACTCGAGGGAATATAGAAGAATCTGCTCCTTTGCAAAACAGAAATATTTCCCCTGAAAATGTAAACAAAACACATTTTAAAATTGGCTTATATGTGGATGTGACATGTCTTCTAAACAAACAATAAATGTAATAAAGGATTCTTATAAAATATGCTTGAAAGCATGTACATTAATAAAAATCAAATGAAGACTTCGTGCATAGTATTTTAAAATAAGATGGAACAAGAGTTAGCTTGCTAAAGGACATAAGTCAAATTTCAGTCTTAAAAGCAATAGCTTAAGAACTTTGTTACATATTTATGACTGGTTTGGGTTTTTGCATTTACCTTTTAATGATCTAACAATCACACTCATTCGTCTCCTTACTGAATCAAAACTAAGGACTTCCAGGAGTTCAAACCTGAAGTGGAAAAGAGTGTCATTCTGTAATATTTTAATTAATTTTATCCACATATTAACACATATATGAGTGCCTGCATGCATGAATGCACAAATTCAGATTCAAAAGTACATATGAAACTATCTTCAGACAGCTCTTGAGGTAATAATAACAGATATATACATTATACCCTCTAATAAAATGCGAACAACTGACCCCAATATTGTTCAAAGTACACTTTTAAAAGACATGCAAGATTGAAAGCAGTTATGTGATTGGCATTTGTGTAGACTTGTTTGAACAAACCATAGCCCAAAGGCTGTAGATAGACTTCTGGACCATAATGAATTTTGTAGAAGGGCTAGTTTTATTGTGTGCCTCCACCCTCAATTGCCACTGAAATCATGGCACACACTGTTGCTAGGATCCTATGAAATGTTTCTTACTCCCACAGGACTTAACTACAGAGTTGCCATCAAATTTTGACAGCAACTGAAATGGTCAAAACATGGGTGGCCCCAAGTAAATTGTGGGGTTCTGGTTATTAATTGCAACTCTCCCTACGCTAGCAAGTTACTCAACTCTGGCACAGTCCTATAGTAAACTCAAAACTTACTTTTCAATATCGTTTTCTCGATTTAGGAGTTCCATGTAATTGTCTTTCAGCCTTAAATATGTGAAACCAAGCCTGAAAATTCAATCAGAGAGTCATCATAGTTAAAATAGCTTCATTTACCCTCTCATGTTTGCAATACAATGAACTGTATAATTGTTTGTGTATGCCTCAGGATTTCTATTTACCTTGTGCTTTGTCTCAAAATGTTGAGAACACCCATCCCATCTAATTTGTTTTCATCTCGTTGGATTCGAATTTATGTCCTTTGTTTCATGACACAATGAATTCTTGACTACTGCATGGGGTACATGCGGCTGTATAAATTACATGCACACTTAATAAGCAGATTTTTAACTGAAGTGAACTGTACTTTTTATCCTATCTGAAAGGAACAAAGAGCTTTTATGTCACAAAATGCCTTTGTTCTGAAGCTTCTTAAGGCAGATTGTACCTTGCCTAGGGAAGTAATTCTGTGCTAATTTTATCCTTGACAGAAACAACATAAGAAACTCTCTGAAAACTGTACTATTTCTCAAGATGACCTGCAGTTTGGGGGCATTTCTGCAAAAGAGTCTCATGTGGGGTGGGGGGTTGTGCAAAAACAGCAATTTTTGCACTTATAATATGTTTGTATGTGATTATGTTTTCTGCACAAGTATTTCTTCACAGAAATATTATTTTATGTAAAGAAAATGCTGTTTTCTGAGCAAATACACCAAATGTGATTTTTTTGTAAAATACTTTTGAACTAGCAACGGTGTAATCAATGTAGAATTCTTCTCACAAGGTTGACATTTTACTATTTTTTGAATATTGTTTCTTGCATCTCTAACCTTGATCACCTAACTTTGACCACCTGTACTAATAGTGTACAGGCAAGACTAACAGAAATGTTCCTGGCATTTGTGTTAGTAAAGAACATGCATTGAAAGTCTTCCCTTCCTGGTTCATGTCTGTCCATCTTCCCATGCTTTACTGTACTTCCCCAAAGGATAATTTTTGAAACCCTTAAATGCAAAGCAAAACAGATGTCTATTTCATAATGAAGAAATTCAAGGGCGAATCCACTGCTGTGATAATTAGAACTAACAAAACGTTTTGCACATCTCTCTGATCCCAATGATTACAATCCCCCACTGATAAGATACAGTTAAGATATTCACCTTTATATATGTTGTGGCTTGAACAAATAATTTTATCACAGCACATGTGTTATGTCAACTCAGCTCTGCAAGGATGTTGATGTTACCAACCAACTACTGTTTACAACATACCTCTGAATCCCTTCAACTAAAGCAACTTCATCAGGGGATGATGAAATATACACAGAGGACCTTCCTGAAAGCTGGGCCTTTTTTAATCCATCCACATTGTCATCTTCCTTCACCTGGACAGTGTGACAGAGGCACAGAGCCCGGAAAAAGAGCTCTTCTCTGTCCTAATAATGAAAGAGAAACAGAGATGCATAGCTTTTTATTCCTAGACAAATATCATCAATACTTAACAATATTGCGGTATAACAAACTCTGTATTTATGGGAATGATGTGCACAATCAAATGTGTGCACAATCAAGTGTGTGCACACTTGCCTTTCCTTCTTAGAGAAAAAAAATCACCATAAGGGAGTTTATATTACAATAACATTTAATTTCTCTACTAGTACCAATACTATTACTATTATAATTTTAAAGGCTTCATACTTTGCTACTTCCTCCTGGGGATGAATCAATCATATCAATTCCAGCACAGTCGTGAAGGATTTGCCCATTACAGATGACATGAGGCACATAAACATGCCCTTCAATGCAGCATTCTATGAACTCCATATTGTTCTCTGTTAATGTCCCTGTTTTATCTGTGAAGACATATTCAACCTGAAAAGAGACACACAGAGCAATTAAGGACGAAATAACGAGAATAGAGCTTGAGGGAGGAAAGTCAGCTCTTTTGATAGCTGAAGTTATTGTATGTGACTCAAGATTTTGGCCCTTGGCCTTCAGAGAGCATACAGCACTTGTCCTTTCTGTGATTATATTTTGCTATGTTAACACATAGCAGAAGAAAATTTCTTTTATTTTCATAAATAGTACATTATGATGTTTTGGGATGCAGACAGGACTTACTCATGTAAATTCTGACTCAGAAACCAGCCTCTCAGCACAGGAAGCCCAACTCTATATGGGCTGTACGGTATTAGTATAAGTAAGTAATTATCCTGTAAATCCACGCAATCATCTTACGGTAATATTTATGTTTGGCTTAAAATGACAGTAGATTATGGTAACTTTTATTACTGTTAAATTTTTTTTTCTGAAATTACAACAGTCAATATTTCTCAGCAGGCTTTGCTGCAATCAATTGAAATGCAACATTAAATATACAGTTAAGTGTTATGAGATGAGAAGATATAAACCTCAAACTCATGTGCCTCCTCCTTCTCTCTTCTTCTCATCTTTGTATCTAATAGTAGGAAGCTCAAAGGTCACGCTCATAGTTTTTAATTGCAGTTCTCCAATATGCCAAAATGCAGGACATTAAACATATGCAGTACTCTCACTTATTCAACATTTTGATCAGCAAAATGATCCGGATGTTCTCTAAGTCAAATTGGTGTTATATTGTATGTCATAGATATGGAATATCATACTCTTAAAAATAATGCCGAAAAAATGTTCAGAGCTATCTCTACAGAAACCCAATCACCAGAGTAAGACATGATACCTGTCCTAACTCCTCATTGAGGTCAGAGGTGTTCACCAGCGGTCCTTCACCTATTTCTTCGTCAAACATTTCTTCATCCCAAGTGAGAAAATAAGAACCAAGAAACTTTTGCATTTCTACTGTGACATACATGGATACAGGGATAATGTAGTTGAAAAGAACCATGAAGGCAAGAAAATCTGTAAATGCTGTAATAAACTGTAAAGTGAAAAGAGAAAACAAATGAATTGATATATCAGTATAAACTACATATTATGCTCACATATTTGAGAATAGGTTTTGCTGCACGCAATTGCATTCTTCTTCCATGTAAACCTGTACATTATATTCTAATATATTTCTAAAATACAACTGAAAATTATTGTAAATCTCTTGCATTCAACTATAAGATTCCATTTCATCCAAATTTGTTATGAATGGATGTCCACTATTCAAGCATACACATATATGTTAAAAATTTCCTATCATTCCTTATCTCATTGAGAAGTAGATCTGGAGTTGTAGGAATATCATGCAAGAATATTAAATGAATCAATATGGCTGACTTTGACAATTAACAAAATACTTTAAAATGTTCATATTAGTGGATTAACTGCTTTAAAATGCTAACATTGGTGTGCGGAAAAGTAATAAACTTCTTGATGCTTCACGTTCCTTGTTAAAAACTGACATCATCATCATCATCACTCCACAGAGTAGACTCAAAACAACTTACATAAAAAGTATTGTAATACAATTTAAAATCCAAATATATGCAAACATTAAAATAGAATTAAACATGAATGGAGTTAATTAAAAATGAACAGTTTAAATGCTTAAAATTCATTAAAAACATATTCAAAAACATTATTCACATACCACATTTCGTTTCCTTTCCAGTTCTGTTTTCTGATTATACCAAGGTTCATCACGGGATTGCTCACTTTGCCAAACATATTTCAGGGCAGTATTTATGAGTGCTTTACTGATTAGTATACAGAGGTAAACAATAAGAAATACATTCATTGATCTGAAACAAATGAGAGAACACAAATTATGAACGTTTCTAGTTTTTTCAATGAACAATTATATGTTTTATAGGGTTTGAAGGAGAACCTCCTAAGTTTGCACAGTACTGGCATAAGCACACAAAGCTATTTCCGAGACATATACATTTATTTTCACATCTACAAGAAAAAATGTTGAGAATCCTTCTCCAAACTGTTGGGAGGAGGGAGCGTATACATAAGACCACCAAAGTTTGTTATCACAACAAATCTACAAGGGAGATTACACTGAAAGTAAATAACAGGACTCCCAATATGCTTTAAAACTGCATCTCTCTAACACAGGCCAGATCTAACAGGTCAGTCACTGTGCTACAAGGTTCTCAGCATTCATGTATTTGTTTGAATCCTGATCACAAATGAAAGAGAAGCTGCAGGTTTCCTCTTTAGCCCTGCATTGTTTTTCTAGGGACAGTGCCACAGGTCATCACCCCAAGAGCTAATGATGCCACCAAACCCTTAGCAATAGTGAACAATGACTTAATGATTCACTGAAACTTCTCATAACAAAAATAACAATAACATCGCCATACTGAGGGAGAGACAAAAGCCCTCAATAAAAACATGGTCTGAGTTTTTCTTCTGGTTCACAACCTTCACAAAATGCCTTCTTTCCCCCCTTTCTAACTATCCCACAGATACATTATATATTGGGAAAAAGTTGACATAGCTTTACTTTTCTACAGCAGATCGTTTCTGAGATTTTGACTGATAATTCAATGCCATTTTCGTTTCCATGCCAGTGTATATAGCAACACCTGAAACAAACAAAAATACCATTAAATCTAAACTGTGTAATGTTCATGATACGTACACACACACACACACACACATATACACAAATTAACTAACATAATTTGCACAAAAATCAGTAAAAAAGCATAGGACTGTGCACCAGATGCAGTTGTTTATGTAT
Source organism: Anolis sagrei (assembly GCF_037176765.1). Classification (NCBI taxonomy): domain Eukaryota; kingdom Metazoa; phylum Chordata; class Lepidosauria; order Squamata; family Anolidae; genus Anolis; species Anolis sagrei. Next base: position 108,886,631 of record NC_090023.1, read on the forward strand.
TCATTTAGCTGCATTTGTATATTGCCTTTTTTCCAGTTGGACCCAAGAAAGATTCCAGATAAGTGATAGGCCCTAATCCTGTGATCCTGCAAAGGGAAGAATGAACTCTATATCCTTTGTAAGGCTAAACCGAAAGAGCAAGTGCCCTCTTTTTGACAATATTGAAAGCATTCTGTTTTTTGCACATTTTGGGACACTGGCACAAATGAATAAAAATGAATTTGTTCGATCAGTTTGAGAGCAATGGTGTTGCAGGATATATTCTGCTTATTCTCAGCTGCTTTTTTTCTACCAGTGGTGTCATCATGCAACTAAATCTGATTGTCTATCCAAGCTTTCTCTAGGCATTCACATGAAATCATATAAGGCTAAAACTGGAGAGAAGAATATGGCCCGTCGCAAACTAGGTTCCTGGTGGAGGAAAATTGCTAGCATGTCCCTGACGTCACAAGACTCCGCCTCTCGCCCCGCCCCTTTCTCCGCCCCTTTCTCTTTGCGAGCGTGGTTTTTCCTGTGCTAGGGCAGCATTGCCCGCATTTTCTCTCAGTTGGCAGAATTCAACTGAGAGAAAATGCGGGCAATGCTGCCCTAGCAAAGGAAAAACCACGCTGGCAAAGAGAAAGGGGCGGAGAAAGGGGCGGGGAGAGAGGCGCAGGCTCATGACGTCAGGGACTTGCTAGCAAGGTTTTCTCCAGCAGGAACCTAGTTTGCGACGGGCCTATGAGTGCTCATGTCAGTCTCATTGACCAAATGTCTACATGCTAAGTGTGTACATTTTTCATACATATATTTGACCTAAGATTATTACTACATTATTAGCACACATACCAAATATCTTCTCTGTGTTCTTCAGTGTCGCTCCTCTAAGAAGCACATTTTCAGATCCTAATGGCCTACAGAAAAGTAAACATTTCCAGTCATTAGATGATTGTCCCAAGAGAGTAACTGAATTTTCCAGTTCATGTGAAAGATAGAGTGAACAAGAGGAGGTTCAAACAGCTTTGGTTATTTTTTTAAAAGAAACACATGTTTATAAAAAAAAACTAAATAAGTTCCCTAGGTATACAAAGAAACTGTAGCTCATATTTAAAAAATGATTTGAACATATTCCCCAAATACAAAGCGGAATACAGCTGTAAAGTTCTACTCAGAAAACCTTATATGATATCTGCAGTTAGATAGATATAAACAGAATCCAGTTCTACTTGAAACAAAGTGCCACAGTGTTCAGATCAGTTTATTCCCAAATCCTACATAAAGTTCCCTCAGCCTTGTTCTAACTCTCATTTTTTGCTCTATTTCTCCTTTAGCCTCACACCTCCAAATTACTGTCAGATGCTTCTGAGTCCCTTGTTCAAAATATCTCTTTAAATAACTATAAATAGCTAAAAGAACAATGCACTGCTTGGAAAGTAGGTGGGGATGGCTGTTCCCTGCAGGTAGAGGATATAATAACACACAAGTAACAGTTGGTATAGACTAGGGCCAGAGTCATTAAAGAAAACCTATAGAAGGTATGTGTGCATAGAGGGAACATTCAATTGCGTCATTCCACCTCGACTCTGAGTGAAGAGAGAGGGGGTCAGAAGACGGTTCCACCTTGTCTACTGTGCTATGCTAATAATATAATATAATATAATATAATGTAATGTAATATAATATATATAAATATAATATTTATAATATTATAATGTAATAAAATAAAATACTACTAATAATATGATATTATAATTATATATTTTATATTAAATGTAATATTACTAATAATATTACAATATAATGGTATAGTACAATATAGTAATATATAATACTGATATTGTACCTCAGTAATAATATAATATATTGTATGTATATATATCTTGTAAGCCCCTCTGAGTCCCCTTTGGGGTGAGAAGGGCGGCATATAAATGTCATAAATAAATAAATAAATAAATAAATAAAAAGGAATGGGGTTTATATGTCTGTTACTCTTCTGATCCCCCATCAAAGTTCAAGACCATTCATACCCAATATTTATAGCACTATGTTTCTGCTTTATGTTATAATATGCTTTTAAAATTAATGTGTTTTAATTGCTTTGGTTCCTTGCACTTGTTATATTTATTTATTCTAGCACTCAGTCTTGCTTGTTTATAGGTTATATTGAATTCTGTTTACTCCATGTTCTCTTTGCTTTTACTATTGTTTCTTTATTATTTGTTCTTGGGCATTGAATGTTTGCCATTTTTGTTGTTTTTGTAAGCCACCCTGAGTCCTTCCCAGATTTGGATGAAGTGGAATCTGCCTCATTAAACTACATTCTCCAGGATTATATAGGCAACAGCCATGTAAGTTAGAGCGAGATCACAGAACTATACATGTACAATGTGAAAGAGTCCTGGATTGGGAACACTTTCTGGTATTGCTTCCCTCTTCGGGCCCTAAAGCTCTGAGAAGGTGTGACAGATGAGTTCTACACCCAACTTGTGTCTAAATAATATTCTGTGTCCAGGTTGGTCCCTATGTAGACTTATCCACAGCTGCATGGTATACGGTAGACTCCTGCAGTGGTTAGAAGCTGCCACTGCAGAAGCCTAGCATATACTGTGCTGCTGTGGAGAAGTCTACATAGGAACCACCAAAGAGAAGTGGGAAAGATTGAGGTGGGAAAGGAGACTGGGAAAATGGAAAAGACTGGATGAGAAAGAGGGGCTGGGAAAGTGGGAAACTGTGGTGTTAAAGAGGGCAAATCCGAAATGGGAAAGAGAGGATGGAGCCTGGGGAAGGCTGGGATGGAAAGGGAGCTGGGAAAGTGGGTGTGAGGGGCTGGGGATGCTAAAGATTGGGGTAGGAAGGGGGGAAACGAGAAAAAGGGAAGACTAGGATGGGAAAGATGTGTTCGAAAAATGGGAAAAAACAGGTGGGAAAGGAGAAAGTGGGAAGCACTGAGGAGATGAAGGCCTGTTCTCCGCTCTCGGCAGAGCAACCTAGCTGGGTCGCTCTGCTGCGAGAGGAGGAGAGGAAGGCGCTCAGTGGGGGAGAGAGGAGGAGGGAAAGGTGTGTGCAGAGCGAGGGAGAAGGAGAGAAAGATGCACAAAGGGCAAGAAAGAAAGAGGGAGAAGGCATATGCGGGGCAAGGGAGAAGGAGGGAAAGGCATGTGGGGGTGAGGGAGATGGAGGGAAAGGCATGTGCGGGGCTAGGGATATGGAGGGGAAGGAGCACATGGTGAGGGAGGAGGAAAGAAGGTACAGCAAGGAAGGAGGAGAGAAAGAAGAGCTGGGTTGCTGTGCGGAGAGGTGAGGGTCCTGGCAGGAAGGCATTGGGCTGAAAGAAGCCCTTCTTTCACCCCACACCTTCCTGCCAGGACTTTTATCCAAGTATAAGCTGAGAGGGCCCTTTTCAGCCTAAAAAGCTTATACTTGAGTATATATGGTATTAAAAACACCAGAATCAAGTCAGTAAATAAAGAACACCACTCAGAAACAGGGAAACTCCAGACAGCAAACAATCAGTGGCAGTTACCTCTTCCTAAACCAGTACCCTTGTTGATTGGCTTTGAAGCTTCATGGCTACTCAATGTTATGCAAGCTTGCTAACTGCAACATTCACACTTGCTTCAAACAGACAAGGGTTCTTCCTCCCACCCTGGACATTCCACAGATATATATACACTCCACTTGCTTCAATGCCAACAGAACCTCTGAAGATGTAGGCAAAACATCTGGAGAGTATGCTACTGCAACATGGCCATACAACCCAAAAAAACTCACAGCAACCCAACTAACCTGTTTTTTTCAACATATTTGTATTCCTACAGCATTAAATGAATGGCCTCCCACTGACTTACTCTTGTTCTAAAATACCAATTACGTTACTACTGTTTTGCATTGCTGCAGGCACATTTCTGCAGTTATTATAAACTTGAAATCTATTTTAAAAGACCTTCCCAGTTAAAGAAAAGACAAAACATATTCACAGCTTTGGGTTTTTAACAAAAACAAACAAACATTTACACAACTTATTTGCTGTATTTTAAATTGCAATTATATGTTGCCCATGAACTAAAATAGAGAATTAAAAGAATAAAATCATCCCAAAACAATACAAACCACAAGTTAGTAATGTAAAGAACACAACCAGCACATAAAGTTATTGGTTATCAGAAGGAAAGTCTATTTGAATTGAATACGAATAAATATCAATTTTACTTCAGCATCTCAGCACAAATATAAGCATTAACATATAAAAAAAATCCCAAAGCACCCATGCTTTAAAGCTAAAGCATTCTCATAGTATAAGAAGGGCACATTAAATTATAAAAAGCAAATGCAAGCGACATACATCTATCTGATTTTCACAGCTTGCAGGACAACAAAGCTAGAAGACAATTAACCTTAAAGTCATTCTGTTAAAAGCAAGACACACAGATCTTCATTAATTAAATATACACCCTAGCTTTGTACCTAGCTGCCAAATTTCAGCGCTTTCCTCTCTGCTGGAAACTCCAGTGAAATTCACCTAGAGTTTTCTTCCCAGGTCATATAAATAATTTCCCTTTTCTGTCCTGGTTAGTTACAGGTCTCTTTTTAATTATTCCTGACCGACTCTGACAACCAAAAGGCTACTACTCTAGCCCTTTTAGATGTATGAAACCCATTCCCAAGGCTACCACCATTACTTCCCTTTCAGTCTTCATAAGGCACATCTGCACTCACTGACAACCTATAATTCTGGAGAATTTTGGTTTGTTGCAGACAAGGTATGTTATGGCAATTGTAACAGTGTATCTGCTTAAACACTTCTGCACAAAGCAAGATAAACTGAATTAATTGCCAGGTTTTTATCCATGGTTAATCTTTCCCCATGTCCAAACCAGGAAATCTGTCTCTTCTATTTTCCAATAAGGCAGAGAATAAATCCTAGAACAAACTATGGATTGTGTTTGCACCTGGACTGTTGCACCTCCAAACCATGGATTATTTCTATGTCTTTTAAGGTGGAATAAGAACTGCAAAACTGGAGGCAATGCACAGACTTACTAATATTTTCAGATATGTTGGTCATGGACTAACATATATATTTCTCACATGATGCTCCTTCCCCACACAACCTGTGAATATGCTAACATGAAAGACAAAATATTGAACTGTGTTTTCTGCCATGTCATATGTTCTAGTGCTGACTACAATTCTTGCTTAATCAAATCCCAAAGAGAATTTACATTTTTCTTTTAATCTTTTTTTATCATTATGCCTGAACAGACAGGTATGGGATAGCACTCTAACATTTTTCAATATATTCTGTTTAGGTTGAGGCACAAAGAACCTATTTCTTTGCCCAAGGATGTGGGCTTATCCATCTGTTTTCATTCTTACCTTGCAACAGGCTCATTTCTGTCATGATAAACATTTATTCGGCCAACAAATCTGTAAAAGGAAAAACACATTAGGTAATGCCTCAGTATCAGTGTGCCTCTAGGAATGCAGAACAGAGAATCTCAGTAATTGTACGGACTTGAATGCTAATAGCTCCAGCTTTTTGCCTCAGAGAAGATGAATCACCGCTACACCTCTAAGAACACATGGCATCACCACCGTTTCCTCCTCCTCATAAAGTCTGTATCCTTAGGTGTCCCTTCTGTTTTTCTCCTGAATTTCTTACTGCAGTCTAGTCACAGCAATGAATGCCCTTCCTAAAATTTTAATTCAGTTATTTTCTATAAACCAGAGTTTCTCAAACTGCGCTCCTCCAGATGTTTTGGACTTCAGCACCCACAATCCCTAACAACTGGTAAGCTCAGCTGGCTGGGATTTCTGGGAGTTGAAGTCCAAAATACTTGGAGGAGCACAGTTTGAGAAACACTGCTATAGACAACATATACAGCCCTAGAAGAAAAGGGGTAATAACAACAACAACAATATAATCTCTCCAAAGGGATGCAGGGCAGTTTCCAACAAACATGGCAAACATTCAATGCAAAAAAAAATAAAAATGGGGCCCCCGGCGGTGCAATGGGTTCAACCCTTGTGCTAGCAGGACTGAAGACCAGCAGGTCAGAAGTTAGAATCCGGGGAGAGGGAAGATAAGCTCCCTCTGTCAGCCCCAGCTCACCATGCGGGCACATGAGAAAAGCCCCCCACAAGGATGGTAAAACATCAAAAACATCCGGGTGACCCCTGGGCAATGTCGTTGCAGACAGCCAATTCTCTCACTCCAGAAGCAACCTGCAGTTTCTCAAGTTGCTCCTGACATGAAAAAATGCCAAAAATAAAACCATACATCAGTTTACATGTTATTTACTCATACTATGGTAATCTCACATTATGTGACTGAGTGATTACATATTCAGAATGATCAATGGAAGTGCACTAACGACTCTGGATTTCAACATGCCTATCGCTAGGCCCTAAGTTTTGGTCACACGGCTAAACTGTAACTGCCTCCCTTTCCTTCTCCTTTTGCATCCAGGCAAAATATCTAAGCCCTAGCACTCCTTCCATTTCAAATCAATCCTTTTGTCTCCCCATATTTTGCTCTGACTATATCTAAAGAGCATGACATGTCATCTTGAATAGCTTTAGAGCAAATCAAGCCTGACCTGTCACTAGAAATGAAAATACCTAAATTGAGACTGTTACACTTTGGACATATCATGAGATGATGGGACTCACTGGAAAAGATAATCATGCTCAGCAAAGTAGAAGGTAGTAGGAAGCCTGCACTACTTGTGAGTTGATTCAGTTAAGAAAGCCACGACCCTGAGTTTGAAAGATTTGATCAGGGCAGTTGATGATCAGGGATTTTGGAGGTTTCTCATTCATAGGCTCACCATAATACAGCTTGACCACAAATAATGATGACTTGTCTTAAGTTCAATTAGGTAAATTTCTGAATTCTATGAGAGCCTTCATCCTAACTGTTCTAATGTGGGCATTTGAAATTGAAATGATGGGTATATGTTGTCTAGTGTTTCTGGTCTCATGCCAAAATTGCCCATGTTGTGACTATGAAAAATTAACAGGGATCAAGCAAAAGTATTTTTGTAACAATATGTTTCATGCAAGGTCTTGAGTCATGAAAAAGAATCTTGGAAAGTATACTATGTAAAAGGCTTTAGACAGAGGCCCAATTAAATGTGGCGAACTCTGATTAAGGACCTATGTAACTAGATCAAGACAACGTCTCTGTAGAGTATTTTCCATCCTTGGCAGATGCTGAATCCACAGTATAAAACAATGTTTATCTGACATCTGTTTTCTACTTAGATTTAGTATTCATGATAAATCAGTCAAAGCCTGTAGTTCAGCTGATTTAGTTCCTATGAGGTCCACAGAGTACAAACAATTCCACTGAGCCTATAAATACATGAATTTCATTGGAAGCTCCTGTGTCTGATGGCTCTATTGAGAGTGCGTTTCTCAGAAGCAAGTTTAATTGGTCTTAGTTTCAACACTGTAATGCTCAAAGATCACAACCAAACACTATTTACATAGAATTAGTGCTACATCCTTTTGTTTGCTTATAGTAACATTCATCATGACTAAACATTATGTAATGTATGGCTTTTTAGAGAGACAGAGTGGTTCAGTGGTTTATTAGATTAGGGCTCCAGATAATCAGGTCTCAAGGCCTTTGCCTGGCAAATCACAATTTCTCAGCTTCACAGAAAGGCAAGGGCAAATCCTCTCTGAACAAAACTTGTTAAGAAATGTTACGTTTGCTTTAAGGTTGTCATAAGTTGGAAGTATCCTCAAGGTACATAGGAACATAATAATAACGGTGTTGTTTAATTCCTATAAATGCATGCAATATCAGATCTAAATTCTGTAATTTGGAATAGCTACTTTTGAAAACCAGAACTTCCAATACATCTCCCAGCAACAGTGAGCTTGAAATTGTGAGTGGATATCAAATTCATGAATTGATGCTAACCCAGAGCTAGCACTCAACTGTTACTTAGCTCTCTCTTGGCAGATACTCCAGACAGTATCCTACGGATGACCTGACAGTGAGAATGAAAATGCTGGCAGAAACTGAAGCTGCTTGGCTCTATCCCCAGACCACAAACTTGGCATAAAAAACTTGTTCAGAAAATAGTGATACCATAATGATTGAGGCAGATCCAATACTATGTGGCTGTTTTTGCAAGATGGGGAACAGGGAGGTGGCTAGGCATAAATTCTCAACAACCAGTCCAAAACGAAAGTTGGCATAAACCATTTTGAATGCATACAAAACCATTTTATGTAAATGTTTATTTAAATGTTAAAGATGAGTTCATAGAGGGCACAACTAAGAAACTGATGAATTTAAAGCAAGGCAGCTAACTTGAATACAATAGTGTGAGTTGACATTGGCACCATTTACACTGCCATATAATGCAGTTTGAAACTGCATTACATGATCAGTGTAAATGGGGGCCTTAGACAAGCTTCTCTGAAATGATGCCAAGTAGTATGCTACACAGTTGCAAAGAGCAGACAAGTTCAAAGCATAGGGTGAACAATGTGTGACCCTGATGATGAAGTTGGATTGCAACATGGAAAGATAAAATGAGAGTTGTAGTTAACAATATCTGGAGGGCCTCATTTTCTCCACTCAACATGCTTCTTTGTAAACACAGCTGCAAAACACAACAAGTAAGAGTGGGCTCAAATTCTGGATGAGTTCCACTTCTTTGAGCCTCTTCTTGCATATTCTTCCCTGGTCTGCCATTTTACTCACTGAAAAAATGTCATACAACAAGTCCTCTGTAGAGATATTCCATCCTCTATTCATCTATCTGATCCAGAGGTCATTCTCTCATAACAGGCTTTCACACTTAATATTGGTCCTATAAAGCTGCATAGAATTATGATTATTATTACAAGATCTTTATTTATGCCTGTCACCCACCCATGCTGGTAATGATGAATGATGTTCTTAAAGGAAAAGGAAAGAGGCTGAACCACAGACTTACATATTGCCTTTTCAATATGTGCAGAAAACATGTAGTATGGTTAAAGTTATTTTAATATAACCAGAATAACGAAGGAAATTTACTGGATATATCCTTACTTATAAAGATCAGGCTGGGGTTGTTCACATTCAATAGTAGCATGCAGGGTGTCAATATCCTGTTCAGTTTGAAAGGCCTTCGTGTCTTGGACAGCATAATATGTCTAGAACGAACAACAAAGACATTACTAAATATCACATGTGTTTATTAAGGTACCTATAAAAATGAAGTTAGAGGTTTCAAAATGAAAAAAGAGAAAAAATAATAGTAATGTAGTAAAGTTTTACCTGGTAAACCTCTACAGTTCTATATAAAAGCTGGAATGCTTTATTAGCAAATGAAATTTCTAATAAGTGCTATTCTATCCCCAATACTGTTCAACATCTGCATGAAACTGCTGGGAGAGATTCCTTGGAGACAACATACCATCACATACAAATACATTTCTCCTTATATTCAAAAATAAGCTAAGGATAGTGTGTCACCTTTGAGAATTTGTGAAGGACGTAATGGGAGAAGAGGGGAAAAAAACAAGCTAAAACTGAATCCAAACGGAACCAAGACAGTTTCTACTCAGGGTCCTAACCTGGTGTTGGAGGTGTCAACCAATCCTGAATGGGGTACACTTCCCTCGTTTGCTGCTAGAGGGTACCTCCGGATTCATCACTTCAAATAATAGCTCAGACAAATGACAGTTAGGAAGGTTTGCTGTTAGCTTCAGCTGATACGTCATCTGTGCCCCTTCCTAGACCTGGTGAACCTAAAGGCAGGAGTGCACAGACTTCAAAGCTGGACTTCAGCAATGTACTACAGATTGGGCTACCTCTGTATCAAGTTCAGAAACTTCAACTGTGTAAAACATGGGGGACAGATTGGTTACCGGTGCGTCTAGGAATAACCGCATTACACCTATATGGAAATAACTGCATGGGCTGACCATCAGTTTTTGGAAAAGGCAAAAAGTGTTGGTTGTTACCTTTAAGGCTGTATAAAAATGGTGGAAACTGTTGAAAACAAAAGTCATTCCTGGATGCATTTTGGAAGAAGCCTTCAAGAAGGTTTCAAAATGCTTTTGTTAACCTATGCATGGTTTACCTCACTTGTTTTTATTTTTCATTTCACATGTGCATAGTGTTAGTTTCAAATGAAATGATTGCTCAAACATGTAGACCTGCTCTTTTTGTTATTGTAGGAACCTATCGCTATTCCTTCTCTGTTATTTATGCTTCTTGTACCAAGATTTCTGTTACAGATGTAATAACAAAGAATATATCTGCTTTGCAAACTGTATTGTACCTGTATTTCCACAAATATTAAACCCTTGCATAAGGACAAAAAAAATAAGATGTGCCAATCTTATTTGCCAAGAGCATTCAATATTTGATATTTTATACCCAAACAGGACTTCTTTCATTAGTCCTTAATAGAAATATCATACTTCTTTACTTGCATGATACTGTCAACCTCCAAAATAATCCTAGAATATCGAATCCGTTGTAGGTTCTAGAAACATAAGCCACTTACTCTTAACAGTAAGAAATAGGTACCTTCATTCACAAGATGCACAATGTTACAGAAATACTGAATTCCAGTCTTTGGCCTTATACTGACATTTTATCTGAGCTTATTACCTTATGACTGGACTCGCCATCCAAACTTGCTGTTGTAACAAAACATGTTCCATCTGCCCGACTACTGGACAATAATATTAAGTCACAAGGGAATGTTTCATCTTCTTTTACCATCACAATATCTCCAACCTAGAAGAGACATGAGGCAAGAACACAAACAAAAGAAGTATAAACAGTTTACCCTCTTAATCTATAGTGATATCTTTAGTATTCTGTCAACAATTTTATTTTTCAGATTGCAAGTATTTAAATAGAAAACAATGTTCAGAACATCCACAACAAGCACATACCGCAAATTATCCTATAGCATCCTTTTAAAAATGTCACATCTAGATAATAGGTTTCTGATTTTTCAAAAAAGCTCTATTTAAACTAAAACAGGATGAAAAATGTGAACACATTTCTCCAAATAACCCTACTCATTTTTCATGCTTTTGTGAAGTGAAGCAACATGCAGACTACTCTCTCTGGAGGAATGAGAAAGGATCATCTGGCAAGCAGAAGCTTCTCATTGACCCATTTAGCCAACAGAACAACATTCAGGAAAATATAAAGCAGCATAATTCATAAGGAGAAGCTAATACTCTCAAGTTACATTCAGACTGATCATTTTCTTCCTAGCTACACAACAGAGGTTCCCAGCCTTTTTTTGACCAAGGACCACTCTCCAACATTAGTACCGAAAGGGTTACGAATCAGGTTTTGGTCAACTTTAGATTCGGTTTGGTTATTTGGGGTGCTGATTCAGAAAATTGCATTGGATAGACCACATCAGCTCTAATTTCTGATACAGAGCATATGCCATCCAGTAGCCACTATCTGCTTGTTCACAAAAAAACATATTTAATTAGCCTTGGCACTATAAGAGGGTCTTGTTAGACCAATTGCTCTTGTTGTAATGGTGAGGCTGCGGACCATATTTTAGTTCTTGTGGACCACTCGTTGGAAACCATTGCTATACAAGTAAAAAAGAACCTCATGTTCAGGAGCAGTGAATACAACCCAGGGGGCAGATCTGGACCTTCAGGATCTGTTTGTGAAGTATCTGACAATCTATTATTGGAAAGACCATGCAAGAAAAGAGACACTATTAATGTGATCTAGCAGTGAACATGCTCACGTTCTTAGTATTCTTTTCCCTATAGAATCTGATAGGGATACTTTTCTGGACTACATTTCAGTGGCACATGGATGAGGGTAATAAACTGAAACTATGGACAGGCAAGAAAGAGGAGATGATTAGTAGAAAGCCTGGATCAGGAACTGTATTTAACCTGTCATAGAGGGGATGCACACCTTCTGAATCTCAGATTGGGATTGCTAATTGATTGTACCTTGACTCTGGGTTTTTCAGATGTGAAAGCACTGTGTTATTGCTCAGCTACATTTAGTGTGCCAGTTATTATTGGTCCTGAATGAGGCTGATCTGGCTAGTCTATTACAATGTGCTCTGTGTTTAAAACCATTTTAAAGTGTTTTCAAAATAAATTGGTGCAAAACACAGGGATTTAACCTACTGACATCAATTCATATAGGTTAAAAATTAGCCCCAGCCATTGTTTTCCAGACTCAGTACAAGGTGATAGCCTTAATCTTTAAAAGCTTTGAACTATGTAGAAGACCTACCTGAAAATGTAATATATGAAAATATAACTCTCAAAGGACTGGTTGTCCGCTGAGAATTTACACCCATCTAAAATACATCTATCTCCAATTTTCAGAAAGCGATGAAGACACATTTCCTCAATTATTCTTTAAGTAAATGGTTTTAATATTTTGATGTGATTTTATTATTTTTATTTTGGCCCTCAACTTTCAGAAATCCTAACACCTGGTAAATTGGCTGGTACTTCTGGGAGTTGTATGCCAAAACACCTGGGGACCCACAGGTTGAGGACCATTGGTCTAGATCGAGAGAAGTCATGGTGCCATTGTATTCTGCTTTGGTTAGACCTTATCTGAAATACTGTTTCCAGTTTTCGACACCATAGTTCAAGAGGGATATTGACAAGCTGGAAGGTGTACAGAGAAGGGCAACTAAAATGATTAAATGTCTGGAGACCATGTCCTATGAGGGGTGTATTAAAGAACTGGGTATGTTTAGTCAGCAGAAGGGAAGGTTGAGAGAAGACATAATAAATAAAAAATAATGAAACTTTATTTTTAACCCACCCTCTCTCCCCAAAGGTACTCAGGGTGGGTTCCAAAAACAAAAATGGTAAATATGACAGCCATGTATAAATACGTGAAAGGGTGTCATAAGGAAGAGGGAGCAGACTTGTATTCTACTGCCCTTGAAACTGGAACTAGGAACAATGGGTTCAAATTACAGGAAAGGAGATTCCATCTGAACATTAGGAAGAAATACCTGACCGTGCAAACTGTTCAACAGTGGAACTCTCTGCTTGGAGTGTGGTGGAAGCTCCTTCCTTGGAAACCTTTAAACAGAGGCTGGGTGGTCATCTGTCAGGAATACTTTTGATTGTGCTTTTCTTGCATGGCAGGGGGTTGGACTAGATAGCCCATGTGGTCTCTTCCAACTCTTATCAGTCTATGAGTCTATGATTCCAATATTAGTAATAGAGTAATAATGATTCAATAAATAGATTATTGCTTATTAACGAAGGGATTAATTATTAAATAATTGATTATTATTGTTTTTATTACTCATTATTAAAGGGATACATTATTAAAATATTATTAATAGTGATCACCTAAGCTACACAAATAACAAATTTGCTCACCATTAAGGTTCTGCAGGACGCTATGGTAATTGACACTACGCAAGTGAGTCATGTGGATCAGGCAATGTCTTCCCTCCCCACTCCTGCCTCATTTTGATGCTGTGGAGTAAACTGCTTATTGTTTGCATTGAACTTGCATTGAAAACTCATCATGGTGTAATAATCGCTGTGTGCATAAACTTGAATGAGCTACTGTGATAACCATAATTTGTATGCTTTCTTTTTTTAAATTGCTCTCGGCAGGAATGAGAGGGGATGAACATTCGGTAACATATAACAAAACAGGCTTTTAGCTTCTAGGAAGAGATTTACTTTGAACCACTTTTCTTAAAGCCAGCCTCACACAGGTTTATTCAGAAATAATTGCCAGTGTGTTCAAAGGAACTTTCTCCCTATTAAGTGTGCATATTAGAGCAGCTGACATATTTATGGAGATTTATCAAAACTGGAACAGCAACAAACATGATTGAGTAGCAAATGAATGAACATGTTGGAAACCTAGCTCAGAAGACACCTTTCATTTAATATGCATCAGGACCTGGATACTGCTTCTGCCTATTGTTATTTTTTAAAATATGTAAGTAGGGACTGGAGAGACAAAAGATTTAAGATAGACAGCCTTGCAGCCCACATAAAGGTAAGCTAGTTCCTCGTGATAACAAAAAACAACATAACCGTGATGAAATAAAATGTTTCAAGGTTCCTGTTCAGGTTCCATCTTGCTAGCCTTTTCTTTTTCCCAGCAGATTTAATTCTATTCTTGCTCTCTTTACCAATTTTCACTTGCACGTTTTCCCACTCGGTTAGAAATCCAGGTTCACTGGACACTCATCTGTCCAGACTATTTTTCTTCCCACCCAACACACATATTGTATTTTTTTTTTGTAAATATGATCTGTCTTTCTTGTTAGTAACTTGGGGACTGCTGTATAGTTAGAATGTCATATGTAGTAAATTATACAACTGAAGGCATTAATTTGTTCATGGAATTTTCCATCACATGGATTACACGCTACTTTTAAGCAAATGCTTGAAGGTTTGTTAGTTTACCATCCTACATGTACAAGATGAGGTTCTGCTACCCTGGGGGTTGGCTTGCCTAAAAAGGTAAAGGTTTCCCTTGATATAAAGTCTAGTCATGTCTGACTCTGGGGGGTGATGCTCACTTCCATTTCTAAGCCGATGAGCCGGTGTTGTCCGTAGACACCTTCAAGATCATGTGGCTAGTATGACTGCATGGAGTGCTGTTACCTTCCTGCCGAAGCAGTACCTATTGATCTACTCACATTTGCATATTTTCAAACTGCTAGGTTGGCAGAAGCTGGTTCATCATTAGCTCATTTCTGGCCAGCTTATCTTAATTCCTTATTTTGCTGTTGCAGGTAACAGGTAATCAAGCAAGTTCTTGATTATAGAGTAGTTCTACACTAGATCATGAATTTAGTAAACAGCTTTTCAAAGATACCTGCTATTGAAGTAGTGTAAGATTTCATATTTTATTTATTTATTTATTTATTTAAAAGTTTTATATACCGGCCTTCTCACCTCTCTCGAGGGACTCAGACTGGTTTCTAACCGTAATATCACATACAATCAATAAAACATCATAATTCATATTACAGTAAAACATTAAAACAGCAATTCCAATCAATAATTACAATGGTCAGTCGTCAGACTAAAATCGTTGCTCATCATTCTCCATCCATATCTCAGGGTGTTGACTCACTCGTCGAATGCCTGTCTCCATAGCCAAGTCTTCACCTGTTTCCTAATTGTCAGGATAGAAGGGGCGGTTCTGATCCCCAGTGGGAGAGAGTTCCAGAGCCGAGGGGCCACCACCGAGAAGGCCCTGTCCCTCGTCCCCACCAGACGGACTTGCGAGGCCGGTGGGACCGGGAGCATATTGTAATATAAGCACACGACCAACTGATTACATTCACAAATAACTTATTATTTTTGCCAATACAATAATTTAAAGAATTCCATACTGCATCCATTTATTCAGTCTTTGCCTACCTTGTCATATCACAGAAAGTCAAATCAAGAAATGTATAGATGTGTGATACTTACTCTTAGTTTGTGGCTCTGTTTTCTAACCAGTTTGCCATGTTGAATGAAGTGAACAGGACACTGGTTCATTGCATTGTCGGCTTTGTGACGAAGCCAGTCTTCATAGCCCTTAAATGAAAAAGCAAATTAATATTAAGAATTCCAGTGAAAAACAATCCCTTTATCATTTGGCTTATTACACTTGCATAATGTAATTAGAAAAATTGTAGTATGACAGTGTATATTGTGGAAACCTAGGAAAAGTACTTCAGAGAACGTAAGAGGCCCCTTTCTGTCTTAATGCAATTTTTTTTTACCAGTTCCCATATTTGAAGCTTGATGTCACAGTTATTCTATACAGTGACTTTTATGGCTGAGTGGAGATTCACTTTTTGATGACCCTAGGACAACCTTATCAAGGTATTGCCTAGGACACTGCTTCTTAAACCATGAGTCTCAACCTCAAATGGGGGCCCCTTGACGCTATGTTGGGGTTCTGAAAAATTTGGCAACCGTAAAAGCTTTCTGAACATCACTTAGTGCAGTGGTTCTAAACCTTCTTAATGCTGTGGCCCCTTAATACAGTTCCTCATGTTGTGGTGACCCCACAACTTCTGATATGTCAATATCTGATATGCAAGATCTATTTCCATTCACTGGGCCAAATTTGGCATAAACACCCGATACGCCCAAATTTGAATACTGGTGGGATTGGGGGAGAGGGGATTGATTTTGTCATTTGGGAATTGTAGTTGCTGGGATTTATAATACACCTACAATCAAAGAGCATTCTGAATTCCACCAATGGCAGAATTGAACCAAACTTGGCACACAGAACTCCCATGACCAACAAAATACTAAAAGGGTTGGGTGGACATTGGCCTTAAGTTTTGGAATTGTAGTTCACCTGTATTCAGAGAGCACAGTGGACTCAAAACAATGATGGATCTGGACCAAACTTGGCATGAATACTCAAATATGTGAACACTGGTGGAGTTTTGAGGAAATAGACATTGGCAATTGGGAGTTGTAGTTGCTGAGATTTATAGTTAACCCATAATGAAAGAGCACTCTGAACCCAGCCCACAATGGATCTCCACCAAACTTGACACATTATCTACATGGCCAACACTGAATAGTGTTTGGGTTGGGGGGCTGCTTTTGAATTCTGGGAGTTGCAGTTCACCAACACCAAAAAAGGAAGAGAAGGACAGGCAAAGAGGTCTTCAGCCTTCTCTGCCAAAAGGGTTCCTAAGACCATCAGAAATATGAGTTTTCTAATTGTCTGTGGTGACCCCTTTGAACCCCGCCTCATGACCCCCTAGGGTTCTCAACCCCCAGGTTGAGAAACACTGACTTAATAGCTGTTTAGACATTTACATGAATCTGTTCTGCAGTGTTTACAGTGAACTGCAGAAGACGCTTCAGCTGTACTTCATAAACAGGGAAAAGCTGTTAAGCAAGCTTTGTAACTGTTGATTTGTTATCAATAAATATTTTATTTTTATACCTATTTTATATACTTCTCTACTGGGGTTATATAAAGATTTCTCAGGCTGAAAGGGGTTGCAAGTGGAAAAGTTTAGGAAGCCTTGATCCAAGTAAGATTTGTTCAAATATTTGCCTTTCTCTGAGGCTGAGAGAATAGCAGGGAATGAACAGGGATTTGAACCCTGGTCTCCAACACTAAAACCAATACATCATGCTGGCCTATCATCTAGGTACATATATAAATGTAAGTGGGGAAACTTATATTCAAACAGGGGCAACTGAATGATCCACCTCATTGCTTGGATTTCAAAGTACTATACTACTTTTATTCTTTGCTAAAAAAAAATAAAGTTTTAAATGGTTTTCATACTGATAGTTTAATACTCTTTCAATCACAACTTCTTATACAATTTTGACCATGCATGTTTTTTATTTGAATTTCTCTTTACTCTGCAAGCTATCCAGAGTCCCAGATAGGATACAAAAGTGATTATACAAGGTAGATTAATTTTTCCACTGCTTCAAGTTGAATGTGATATCTACTGATGTCTGTTCCAAATTCAGCTGTAGTATTGCTTCCTTTCAACTTTGAGCAAGTCCAAGAGAAACCGCTCTGAAAACTGAATGTGTTCTCTTTCCCCCGATTCGAATTCCTATTCCATTATATAACCCTCTTATACTATTTATATACTTTAATTTAAAATATTTTACATTCAATTAAACCGGAGATGCATTAAACAAAAATAAGACAGATTCAAAGATTGCCAAAGGAGCAAATACTTCTCAGCCTAAGAGTCAAGGATACCAGGAAGTACATAAGCAAGGGGAAAAAATAATACTTTTTTTAAAGTTGAAAAGCAAGTTTCTTACCTGTTTTATAGCTGTTACAGTGATGACAAAGAAAAGTGGAAGCCCACTGGTCACTGGACTAGTTGGTGTGTCAATGATTAACTAGAAAACAGAGAATTACCAAAATCACTTTTTAAAACTTTATTTTTAAAACTTTTAAAACAAATTGGTAATGATTCATTATCCAGGTGGAGGCCACAAGGGGGCGCTAGAGAGAGAAGGATAGTCCATTTTATGGGGGTGGAGGGTGGGTTGAAGGAGGAAAACTATTTCCCCTGTTTTCACTGGTTATTCCCCTTCCCCACTTTCCATGTCATAAACAAGTTTTTTTTCTATGATGGGGACATGGGTGGGGTTGGAAGGAGCAGTACAGCAGACAGTATGATCTTCTCAGAATTGAACAATAAATGCTGAATATTTATCTTTTCAGCCTTTGCATGCATGTCTTTTGCAACACTAAAAGCATGCAGAATCCAATTACTTACTGAAATTGCTTTTAACTTCTGCTGCTGTCATTTGAAGTGTAAAAAAAGTCCATAGATCTTTGCACATTTCACTACATATTGGTTGCACAATTTTCTTGATCATCTCAGTTAATAATGTGAGGTAGTTCACTTTTTCCCCCAAAAAAGTATTTTTAGAAGCAACATTTCACAAAGGAGATAATCAGAAATATCAGGGGGATACTTGTGAGGTAGCCATTTGGAATTTTTTTTAGTTTCTCAGTTTCCAGAGTGACATATTTTAGGAGTAAAATAAGTGTGAACCAACTGTGGCTGATTGCTTTTGCTCTAAAACATATATGCATTTTCTGAAGTTGAACCAAAACTAGAACTGTAAAGCATACCAGAAAAAGAAGCAATTGAATACATGACTTTATTGTAGGCTTTGGTTAAAATAAGTAGTTGTGCTTATACTCTGGAGGGAATGTGGGGAGGAGGCACATGTTATAAGTTTTTAGAAAGTCAAAAATTGGTGTATGGGTCCTCAACAGAACTTGGGGCCCAACAACAAATGGAGGGTCAGACATTCCCCATCCCTATGCCATATGTTGCGCAAAAGCAAATCAGTTTGTCCATTGAGTGAATATTCAATAAGTAACTGAAAGAAATCATGACTCCCTGGATAAGAAGTCATTTTCCATTGCGGTTCCTAAAATTCCATCTTTTTCTTGTGAGAAGTTTTTCTGGCAAATTTTAGTTGCTTTTTTCTACTGTCCAAATATAACATAAACAAAGACTGGCATGTTTAATTTTAATTGGGCTTTGCAGGCATGTATATCTTTTTTTAAAAATTGGAACAACAAAAAAACCCCAAAAAACTAGGAATGCCTTACCTGTACAAGAAAAATGATGAGAAAATAAAAGTTTGCTATTCTTCGGAACTGCTCAAACAAATTCTTCGGTACAAAGTTCCAAAAAGTGTACTAAAAGAAAGAGAAGGTGTATGCTTATATTAAAGTATGTTATATCTACATATACATATACTTTTTCACCATTTGAACTGAAGGTGAAAATGACTTAAAAGTTATATACAGATCCTAGCAAAAAGAAAGTTATTCTGGGTTGCTGTGAGTTTTCTAGCTTCTGTGGCCATGTTCCAGAAGCATTATTTCCTGACGTTTTGCCCACATCTATGGCAGGTTGGGAGGTCTCACAACCTCTGAGGATGCCTGCCATAGATGTGGGTGAAATGTAAGGAGAGGATGCTCCTGGGACATAGCTATACCTTTGCACTTTAAGAACTCTGGAGACGATTTCTACTGCACTTTTCGAAATTGGGAAGTTTTAGTGAACATACTGTACCTATATTGCTGCTAATCCCTATACCTATACTGCTGCTAATCTATCCATCTTAGCACTTACCTCCACGCCACACTTTAACTAGTACTGGCTAAATATCAGTAGCACTTTTGTACTTTAGGAACTCTGGGGACGATTATTTACGGCATTTTTCGAAATTGTGAAGCTCTACTGAAGCGTCCTAACAACTATTACCCATGTGCTCCCCCATCCCCTTATATTTACTATTCCTGCTGTTAATTAACTGTGAAAGGGACAGGGGACAAAGCGGGCTGGAGTTTGCGGGAAACAACAGGACGGGGGGGGGGGGGGGAGAGATAAAGGGAACCGAAATGTATGGCGAACTGAGACCTCAACAAATCAAAAAACCAACAATGAAATGCAAACTGAGGTTATGGATATGGAATGCGGCATGGAGGGGGGAGGGTGTTCCACCAGCCGAGGGGCCCCCATAGAAGTGGTGGTGGGGAAGGGGAGATGCAAGAAAAGGAGACCATTAATTCGGCCTAGGGATCGTGTAGCAACATTAGTAATTCCAAACCGGTCTCCTAACATGGTAAATTGGTGTAACCAGGATGGCGGTCCCTCCGGATTGAAGGTGGTGCTGTTGAACACCAGATCTGTCAATGGAAAAACAACTTTCATCCAGGACCTAATCCTGGATGAACGGGCAGATCTGGCGTGCATCACGGTGCTGCGTGCATCACAGTGCGGGACATACATTGGACTTGGTTTTCTGCCAGGGATGGGAGGAAGGTGGCGGTGTTGAGGAGCTAACCATCTCTCCGTTGCCATGGACCGACCACTTCCTGGTCAGATTTAGGCTCACTGCACCCCCTAACCTCTGCAGAGGTGGAGGACCCATTAAGCTGGTCTGCCCCAGGAGGCTTATGGATCCGGATGGATTCCTGACGGCTCTTGGGGAGTTTCCCGCCGCCTCAGTAGGTGATCCTGTCGATGCTCTGGTCGCTTTCTGGAATGGGGCAATTGACACGATCACTCCGGAACGTCCCCTCTCGAGTAGCCGAGCTAAACCAGCTCCTTGGTTCACCGAGGAACTGGCAGCGATGAAGCGAAGGAAGAGGGAACTAGAGAGCGTGTGGCGTTTGGATCCAAACGAGCCAAATCGAACACGGTTTGTGTCCTTTTTAAGGGCATATGCCGCGGCAATAAAGGCCGCGAAGAAAGACTTCTTCGCGGCCACTATTGCGTCTGCAAAGAACCGTCCGGCTGAGTTGTTCCGAATTGTTAGAGGCCTTTTAAATCCCACCACTCAAGGTGGGAACCCTGACAATTCGGCCTCTTGCTGTGAAGCCTTTGCTGTGAAGCTTTGATCCACCCTGGTCTGGATACCACGTTAAAAGCAGTCTCTGAGGATGTAACACGAGCACCTGCTTGTCCTATTTTGATGGATTCTTTTCAATTGGTGAAACCCGAGGATGTGGACAAGATACTTGGAGGAATGAGGCCTACCACGTCCATCGTAGACCCCTGCCCATCCTGGCTTCTAAAGGAGGCCAGAAGGGGATTGGCTGAGTGGGTGGAGGTGGTGGTGAATGCCTCTCTTCGGGAAGGCAAGATTCCAGCAAGCTTAAAACAAGCTATAATAAAACCGCTGTTGAAAAAACCATCACTGGACCCCACTAAATTTGACAACTTTCGGCCAGTGCCCAATCTCCCCTTTATGGGCAAAGTCCTGGAACGCGTGGTGGCCTCTCAACTCCAGGTATTCTTGGTAGACATGGATTATCTGGATTTGGCACAGTCTGGTTTCAGACCGGGACATGGTACCGAGACAGCCTTGGTTGCCTTAGTGGATGACCTGCGCCGGGAGCTCGACAGGGGGAGTGTGTCCCTGTTGGTGCTGCTGGACCTCTCAGCGGCCTTCAATACCATCGACCACGGTATCCTTCTGGAATGCCTTGTGGGGATGGGACTTGGAGGCACTGTTTTACAGTGGCTCCGGTCATTCCTAGCGGGCCGATCCCAGAAGGTGTTGCTGGGTGACACCTGTTCAACCCCACAACCGTTGTCTTGTGGGGTTCCACAGGGTTCAATTCTGTCTCCCATGTTGTTTAACATCTACATGAAGCCGCTGGGAGAGATCATCTGGAATTTCGGGGTACGGTGCCATCTGTACGCAGATGATGTCCAACTCTGTCACTCCTTTCCACCTGCTACTAAGGGTGCTGTCGAGGTCCTGAACCGGTGCCTGGCCGCTGTAACGGTCTGGATGAGGGTGAACAAATTGAAATTGAATCCAAAGAGGTACTCCTGGTCAGTCGCAAGGCCGAGCAGGATATAGGGTTACAGCCTGTGTTGGATGGGGTCACACTCCCCCTGAAGACGCAGGTTCGCAGCTTGGGTGTGATCCTGGACTCATCGCTGAGCCTGGAACCCCAGGTTTCGGCGGTGACCAGGGGAGCATTTGCACAGTTAAAACTTGTGCGCCAGCTGCGCCCGTAACTTGGGAAGTCTGACTTGGCCACGGTAGTCTACGCTCTGGTTACATCCCGCCTAGACTACTGCAACGCTCTCTACGTGGGGTTGCCTTTGAAGACAGCTCGGAAGCTTCAACTAGTCCAACACTCGGCAGCCATGATTCTAACAGGAGCGGAACGCAGGGAGCATACAACCCCCCTGTTGTGCCAACTCCACTGGCTACCGATTTGCTACCGGGCTCAATTCAAAGTGCTGGCGTTGACCTTTAAAGCCCTAAACGGTTCCGGCCCAAGCTACCTATCCGACCGCATCTCGGCCTATGAGCCCACCAGGACTTTGAGATCTTCTGGGGAGGCCCTGCTCTCGATCCCGCCAGCTTCACAAGCACGGCTGCCGGGGACGAGAGATAGGGCCTTCTCGGTGGTGGCTCCCCGCCTGTGGAACGCCCTTCCCACAGACATCAGATTAGCACCATCTCTAATGGTATTCCGCAAGAAAGTAAAGACCTGGTTATTTGTGCAGGCGTTCGAATAATTTTAGTGCAATGATTGGTAATGACATAGGAATGGAACAATGGATGACGAATCTGGATCATGTTTTTAGTGATGAGACTCTAGTGAATGGTTATTATAGTAATTGTGTACTAACTGTGTATTAGATTAGGCTGTTAATGGTTTTTTATATTGATGCATTGAATTTTGCCGTTTCCGTGTGTTGTGATCCGCTGTGAGTCGCCCCCGGGCTGAGAACAGTGGTATAGAAGTAAATAAATAAATAAATATACAACCTGGAAAACTCACAGCAATCCAGTGATTCCGCCACAAAGTTATTCTGCCTCTTATTTTAATTTGCAAAGGGCTCCATGATTAAATTTACACATGTCTTATTTTTGGCTATGAACAGACATGTTTATGGCTATGAACACACAATAAATATTAAAAACATTATGAATACATATAAATTTAACATATTGAGGCAAGTAGTTGGCATTACTGAGCAACTCTGCATATCAAATACCAGCTTTTTGCAAGGAATTGTGTTCCCTTTCCTGAGTTAGGCTGTGCCAATCATTTTAGGAACTTGGGATAAGGAACTGGGAAGAATTTTGTGGAGAAGTGTTGAAAGGTAAACTTCACCAAATTTGAACAGCTCATTCAAGTGACAGAAGGCCTGTTGTGGACCTAAAATTAACCACATTGGCCTTGGGAACAGGCAAATAATGACACAAATTGACAATTGGATGGAGGACATGTGTTTGGAGAAAAGAATGTTGTAACTTTCACATAATTGAGAAAAGATCCCTACTATCTTATCGGTGAGGCAAGGCTGGCCTGAGGCAGAGGAGCAATTCATTGTTTCCAAAGTCAGTCCAGAGTTATTTAGCCAATGGTGGCAGAAAATCCCTTAAGCATCTCTCCCATCTCCAAACCTAAAAATAACTAAAGAGGCAACTGTTCGTTGCACTTTCAGAAAACCAAAAGCTTCTGCCTGAGGGAGGTTTTCTGTAGTAATGGTCAGACTGGCTCAGTTGAGACAACAGGAGGAGTGGGCTGGCAATTCAAAGGGGATCCATCACACATTTTCCTTTTCCTTTGTGGAAATGTATCTCTATGACAGAACTTTCCAAACACTTCATGTTGGCACACTTTCACTTTTTAGAAATGCATCATTTTGCAACACAGTAATTCAGTTTTGTTCACAAACCAGAGGCTAAACCAATCCTTTATAAGACATACAGACACATACATCAATTGTAATAATGAAATCCATGGGGACACAATATATCTCATGAGAATCTTTGATTTGTAAGATAATAACATACAGTCCTAACTGTAAAAGAATAGGTTACTGGCCTGGGATATTACATTCCTTCATAAATATTGTGCCATCACCAATGAAAGATGGTGGTTCTTATACCAGTTGGTCAGTGAATCCTCTTTGGGCTTTAACCCAAATTTTACAAGAGTGGTTCAAGTAATGGACCTTGTTCCCAAAATATATTCAGCACCCAGAGAAGATCTGCTGCTCAAGGTGGCATTTCATTCACCCTCCATCACTGCGTTTTCCTTCTCCCTGGCTCTGCATTCAGTTTTCAGGAGCAACAAAAGCTGCTTCACCAGCAGTTCAAGAGTTTATAATGCAGTGACATCTGTCAATATCACAGGGAACACATGCAACAAAATCCCCCAAAACTGTTATTAATATTCCATCTAAAGCTAGTTGGCATCACTGGCATGCCTCTAAGCAAGAGAGATATAATCCGACCTGCAAGTGACATTTTCACTAAATGTAAAACAAGTAACACAATCAGACAGCTCTTCTGGCATAATGCTCTGACACATGCAAGCAAAGAAAAGTGCTGATATCAATTTCTTAGCGAAAACCCCAAAGTGCTTTCAGATTTATATTATATTTGGGAATGATAAATGAATAAACAATAAAGATTACTGAGTTTATTGCAATGAGCACTCATGGGCCAATAGTATTTTGAAGGGGGATTGGCCATGCAGAAAGAAAAAACCATTATTGATTCTTAATGGTCTATATTGGCTTGGAAATTTCTGTCTTTACTCTATCTAATAGCTTTGCTTCTGGAAGTTTGGGAATCAAAAATAGCATAAAAACAGAGAATAATAATTGTTAAACATCATTCAAAATAATATATTTTGAAAACATGGTTGAACATTTTAATTAAATGGCGGTAAAAACTAATTTCACATAATTTTCAGGTTGGATTTTCACAGCAGGACGGGTCTGAAGCAGAGGGAGCTATGGGCCTGGCCTTTGCCATGGTGCAGCACTAATCAGATCATTGCCTGCTAGAAAAGGAAAGGGATGGTAGAACATTCCAGCCAGGCCACATGACTAGAGGAGTCTATGGGGTCCTAATTAGCTGTATATAAATGGCTTTTAGGATTAGATGCTCATTCCACCAATATTTTAAAGAGCAAATATATTTGCTTCTATGCTATCCCTTGCGTATAATTTTTAATCTATAATTTTTGGTTACAAAATTGCCTCTAGTCCCACTGATTTCTCTTTCTTTCTCTGGATCTTGATTTATGCATGTCTATTTGACTACCCGCCTATATCTTCTCATCCTAATTCACTTATTTTGGTTTAATCTGAACCTTCAGACTAAGTGACATTCAGGGCCTTAGCAATGGGAGAAGAATGTTAACCTGAAGCAATCCATCTTGTCCTTTAGTGACAATCACCATAGACAGTCAAAATTGTTATTTTGGTCCCTTCGATATTATTATAGGAACAGTGCAATGTTCTGTTCATATCTGTTTTTATAAAATCTATTATGCTATATAGCAACAACATGATAGGGCCCTTCCAGGCAGGCCCTATATCACAGGATCTGATCCCAGGTTTTCTGTTTATCCCAGATTATCTGGCAGTGCAGACTCATATAATCCTGTTTAAACCAGAAAACCTGGGATCAGATCTTGGGATAAAGGGCCTGTCTGGAACGGCCCTTAGTTTACCTTTGTACAGACCAGAAGCAATTTGACAATTACAGAAAGCAATGTTTTTAAAATCATAATTTCTTTATAATCACATCTGCTGTTAAACAAGGTAGCTCAGGAAGTGGTGGGGATAAATAGAACCACTGCTAAAAACAAAAAGTAGAGAGTGATGTTGACAGTATTAGGTGAATTGTGCTACAAAGCTAGAGAAAGAGCGCAAACATACAATACCTTTGAGGAAACTATTCTGTTATCTGGATAACGCTGTGGAATGTATGCCTCAGCACCTGGGGGAGGTTCGCGATGGCCAACATAAATAGTTCGATTGTCCACCCAATTCTCTTCTCCAGTACACTGTGAAAGAAAGAATGTGTCATTTTAGTTCAACCAGTAGTTCTGCATAGAAATGAGTCATGCAGTGAATTGGGTAGCCCTGTCTCTCAGCATTACTTGATCCTTCATTCTCATACAGCTGTCAAAATCCTGTCCCCCAAGTCCCTGCCTATCTACTCCTGAGGAACACTGAGATGACACATATGAATGAGTTGTCAAAATCCTGCCTCTAATTGCCTTCAATAAGTCCTTCCCCTACAGCAATAAAGGCGAGCTCACACAATTCAGATCTCCTCTTCTTAAAGATGGGATTTACATTTTGTCCTCACATTACTTTAGGAAAAGGGGAAGAAAAAGAAACGCATAGACCATCTCTCGGAATACTGAGTGTAATCCAAACAGCCCTGTAAAAAAACCTGCCAAAATTGCATGTGTGAGTTTCCCTCTTCTTCTTCACAGCCAGGAATTGGGGTCCACTTCTGAAGTTTCTCCAAGTTTTGGAGGTATGTGAAGGAACTAGACTATTGTATTAAAAAGAAAATGACCAAGAATCCTTGGTCATTTGGGGGTAGTGAACATATCTATTTATTTGTTCAAAATACGTATAAGTTTCCTCTTAAGGCAAGTTACAAGCAATAATTAGAACAATATGCATAATCTTTCGTGAATTCAGATACCTTGAAAATATATGTAACATAAATTGCCAAACATGTCAGTTAGCATGTCTAGTGATAGCATGCTGAGAAAACTGACAACAATATTAAGACAGCATTATACACACAATTCCCTACAAAAGAGTAGCAGAATATAGAATATGTAGGAATTACGTGTCTCATAAGAAGCCTGGAGAGTTCAGCTGAAATCTCTAGATGTACATTCTGATAACAGGGTGAAATGAAGTTAGATCAAAATCTTTCCTGTGTGAGGATCCCGTAATTCACTCTGCTAGACACAGATGGACTTGATAAGTTGGAGACTCACCGGACACACTCCCCCTCCTGCCCTATTGGCATCAGCATTTGTTGCGGTTTGTTAGTTTATATGGAAGCTACCCAGCAGCCTTCCCAGCTCCAGGCCCCAAGTTGAAAATACACAGAGTATAAAGGAAAAAAATCATTCCTCTTGAGTAGTCAACACAAGCAGTTTATAAAGAAAAATACAGCAGCATTGAAAAACACATTGTCCATTGCAGGAGAAAGAAAACTTACAACACAATGTATTAATTTGCTTCTTTCCAGCAAGCTTTGAGGAGTAGTTCCATCTCTGATTACTTCATTTCACCTACTACCTGCATCAAGAAAACTTCACCTGATATACATCCTAATCAGGGAGTGGTTCTTCCTCAACACACATATACTTGTCTTGATTCTTATCAAGACTTACAAAATCATATACTGTAACACTCCTCCTTGTGTGTAGAGGAAAACACAATACATAATACAATTACATGGTACACTCAAAAAATCCCAAATCATTCAAAACATTCTGATGTTTCTGTTCACTCAGTGGCTTAGTTAGTACATCAGCTAGATTTAGATTTGTATTACAATATACTATATCAATTTCACCATTTTTCACTGCATCCCTTACACAACTGTACTTAATATCTACATGCTTGCTTCTTTGTTTTACTCTGGCCTGTGTTGCCATTGTGATGCATGTCTGATTATCCTCATATATTGTTGTTGGATCTTCAACAGGTATTTGCAAGTCTTTAAGCAGTTGTTTGATTACACAAACTTCTGTATATGCTAAGCTAAGTGCACCAAACTCAGCCTCACTGGAACTTAAAGCTACATAACTCTGTTTCTTCGACTTCCAGTCAATTACAGCATTAGAAAACTTAACTAAAACCCCTGTTGTCGATTTCCTATCAGTACAGTTGCCGAAATCACTGGCTGTGTATACCTGCAAGGATAGTGAATCATCTGGACTTAATGCCAAACAAAAATCTTGTGTTTGCTTTAAATATCTTGCCACCCTCTTAAGTCCATTCCATGCAGCAATGGTTGGGTTGCTTGCATATCTGCTTAGAAAATTCACAGCAAATGCAATGTCTGCTCTGGTGTAATTACATATGTACAATAACTGACCAATAATGCTTTTGTATAAGGCTTTCTCTTTAAATATTTCAGCATTTTCTACTTCGTTTTGAAAACCTAAAATCATGGGTGATTTAACTCCTTTACACTCTTTCATGTTTAATTTTTCCAAAATCTGCATTATCTTCCCTTTTTGGCTTAACACAAAACCTTGTTCAGTTTTCATAATTTGTACACCAAGAAAATATTGAATTGGACCAAGGTTTCTTAACTTAAAATGTTTTCCTAACTCTTCTGCAAATTTGTCAATTTCTGCTTGAGTTTCAGCCAAAAATGATACATCATAAACATACACAAACAATACTTGATAATCATGTTGTACATTTCTTAAATACACGCATGGATCTGCTCTGCTTCTCTGGAAACCCATTTTGGTCAAAACATCATTTAAACAATCATTCCAGACAAGTCCGGCCTGTTTCAATCCGTATAAGGCTCGATTCAGTTTAAAATATGTATTGGTATTTCTGTACTTTGAACCTGGTGGAGGTACAATATATATATTCTCCTTTAGAGTAGCATTCAGATATGCTGTACTTATGTCAAAATGATATACCTTTAAATTCAAACATGCTGCAAGAGTTAAAATCAATCTTACAGAATTAGGACTAACAGTGGGCGAATACACCTCTGTGTAATCTATGTCCTTAACCTGTGTAAACCCTCTAGCAACAAGACGCGCTTTGTACCTTACTTGACCATTAGCATCAATCTTTTGCTTAAAAATCCATTTTGTGTCAATAGGATTACTCCCTCTTGGTAAATCTGCAGGTTCATACACATTTAACCTTTTCATGCTTTTCAGCTCTTCATCTATAGCCTCTAACCATTTTTCTTTCTCTTCTTGTGGCAAACTTTCTATTTCCTCAAAACTTTGAGGCTCATAATTAACTAAACATACTCTTACATTTTGTATTGTGAACCTGTCAGGTTTCTTTCTGGTTCTCTCACTTCTTCTGAGTAAAATTTCCTGACTAGTTCCCTCTTCAGGATCTTCATTCACCTCATCATCCTCATCTGAGGGCCTAGGCCTCTTAAATTTTCTAATTATAGGCTTACTTATGAGTTGAGGTGTAGCAGCACTTTCTTGCTTTGTGTTTTGTCTACCTTGCTCATGAGTTTCCTCTTTTGAAATAGGAAAGAAAACTTCCTGATTAGCATGAATCTTATCCCAATTCTGGCTACAGGCAAAGTTAGCAGATCTTGATATAACAATGTTTCCTTCATTATCTAAAAATCTCCAAGCTTTGGCTCCCTATGCATAGCCAACCATTGTTAATCTCCTGGCTTTATCTTGGCCTTTCCTTCTCAATGGTTTGGGTATGAACACCCATGCCTGTGTCCCAAAATTCCTTAAATGCCCTAATGGAGGCTTCTTGCCATATAACATAAAATAAGGAGTGTTCTGAATAGGCTCACACCATAGTCTATTAATTAAATAACATGCAGTCATTACTGCTTCTCCCCATAGATTTTGGGATAATCCCGAATCTTCTAACAAAGAATCTTTCACTGTTTGAACTTTTCTTACTAGTCTTTCTATCTTTCCATTTTCTGCACTTTGATAAGCACATGTGAGTCTGTGCTTTATCCCCTCTTTTTCAAAAAAATTTCTAAACTATGTGAGGTAAACTCTCCTCCTCTGTCAGTTTGGAGAGCCTTTACTCCTACTCCAAATTGTCTCTTCACATATGCCACCCAATTCTTAATAATCTCAAAAACTTCACTCTTTTGTTTCAACAAAAAACACCAAGAAAAACAAGAATAGTCATCTAATATACACAGTATATAACAGGCTCCACCCTTACTCGGTTGAAACGGTCCGATTAAATCAGCATGTACTAACTGAAACTTTTCCTCTGAATTTCTTAAACTTTTCTTACTAATTGGAGCTGACTGTGCTTTAGTTTTCTTACATACATTACAATCTAGAAACTTCGTGCAATTTTTAAATTTTATGCCTTCACTAAACTCTGGCATTTTATACAACACTTTGAAACTTGGGTGACCTAATGTTCTATGTAAATCATGAATGCATCCCTGGTGTAATGGAGCATTCTTACTTACTACATTTACATCACTTGTGTTACCTCCTGAAGTCAACACATACAAATCCCCTTGTAATACACCAGTTCCACATAACTTATTCCCTTTCAAAATTCTGACTTTTCCTCCAGAAAAATTAACTTCATAACCTTCTTTATCCAGTTTTCCAACTGATAATAAATTGTAATCAATCTCTGGAACTAAAAATACATTCCTTAATGTTTTACCCAAATGCTTAACATAAACTTCCCCTTGCCCCTGTACTTTGTACTGTTTTCCATCTGCAAGGGTAACATTTGAACATTTAGGATTTACAGGATTACAAATCAAACTTTTGTTGTTCACTATATGCTGTGAACATCCAGAGTCCACATAAAATATGTCTTCATCTGTTGAACTCCCTTGGGACTTCACAATGCTGACATGCGAGGAACTCCTCCTCTGGTTCACCTTCTTCCATCCTTGCTTCTTCTGCTGCTGCTTTGGACAATTCCTCTTTAAATGTTTTGGAGACCCACAATTAAAGCACCTTCTCACCACACAAACTTTCTCCGTCTCCTCCTCGAGTGCAACTCCAGCTGACTGCTTTCCTTGAGAATGCCCTGCTGTGTTTCCAGTCTCCAGGCAACGATCTCTTCGCCTTTCGCAATCAGCAAGAAGTCTAGCACAAATATATTGGAGGTTTAATTGTGCTTGTGGCAGTGATTCCAAGGAATTTACTATCCCATCAAACGAATCATCCAAGGATGACAGGACAATAAAACACTTGTTTGGCTCTGTGAGATGAAAGTCTCTCTCCTCCAATTGCAAAAACAAACTCTGCAATATCTGCAAATGGTCTTTCAGACTTTCATTCTTCTCCAATCTCTTCCTGTAAAGTCGCCTTGCCAGTACAGCCACTGTTGCTGCCGAACTAGAAGCATATACTTCTCTGAGTCTCACCCAAATTGCATTGGGAGTTGGCAGGCTGCTTATATGAACCAATTGGTCATCGTCAACTCCTAACATCAGAGTAGACCTTGCTCTTTCCAGAGCTCTCAGCTGCTCTGCTGTAGCTGGCTGCTGCACTGGGTTCTCTGTGCATTCCCACAAGGATTCTCTCCTCAAATAACATTCCATTCTGACTTTCCAAATGGAATAGTTATTGCCATTTAACCTGGCAATAGGGAAAGCAAAATTCATTCCAGTATCCATCTTCTTGATTTGCCAATAAAACACACAATGCAAAATCAAAAATGTCTTCAAAACTGGAACTGGAGAAAAATAATATCCAACTGGGCAATCTGGTCAGACTGGGCAAGCTGGGCAGACTGGGCAAGCTGGGCCCATAACCTCTTGCGGTTTGTTAGTTTATATGGAAGCTACCCAGCAGCCTTCCCAGCTCCAGGCCCCAAGTTGAAAATACACAGAGTATAAAGGAAAAAAATCATTCCTCTTGAGTAGTCAACACAAGCAGCTTTATAAAGAAAAATACAGCAGCATTGAAAAACTCATTGTCCATTGCAGGAGAAAGAAAACTTACAACACAATGTATTAATTTGCTTCTTTCCAGCAAGCTTTGAGGAGTAGTTCCATCTCTGATTACTTCATTTCACCTACTACCTGCATCAAGAAAACTTCACCTGATATACATCCTAATCAGGGAGTGGTTCTTCCTCAACACACATATACTTGTCTTGATTCTTATCAAGACTTACAAAATCATATACTGTAACAGCACTTGCCTTGTACATGGTGGGTATGAGACAAAGAGCTCCTACTGATAAGAACTAAATAAAGGAAATGTGTAAGGCAGAGGATACAGACCATAATGTGAAATTGCCTGATTGTCTTTTAACCAATTCAGCCTGACAATGAATGGGCAATACCCCAAAAGGGTGGCAGGGAAATGTGAAACTATAAAAGCAAATGCACTGCCACTGCTCAAGGTCCCTCCATTTTTGGGGCACCACTAGAGCTCCACTTCTCTGCATTTTTCTATCTCATTTTAGTTTTCAAGCGAAAGTTTTCTTTCTGAGAACAAGAAATGCCTGGTTACTTTTCTGGCCATCTCTCTAGAGCTGCACCTTTTAAGAGACTGGGGTGACACCTGGATTCCAGACAGAGGGAATCCAAGTAGTGTTATTATGATGAGGGAAGAAAGTTTGAAAGGCACATACAGCCTTACCACAGACCCAAACCCTATTATTTGAATATTAAAGGGTGATAATGCGTAGTTATGACTGAAAAGGTAGCCATAACTACCTTTTCAGGACCTGTACACAATCAGCCAGCCCAAAGCCCCAATTTACCACTAAAAGTAAAAACTACCTAGCCATAAGTTCCCTCCTCATGCCCTCCTGGCATGAGGAAATGATGTGCCAGGAATGGGGGATGAGGAGGAAAATCCATTCTCCCTCTGTCTCCTGGCATATCATTCCTCATGCCCTCCTGGCGCAAGGAGGGAACATTTTCAGGCTTGGGGGAGGGGGTGGGCTCTGTCCCAAACCTTTGGGCTCCAGGAGCCCAAAAGCTACAAGATGGCAATGGGGACTCACCCCCCGGGTAGTCCCAGGACTACCCAGTAGTGATTCCCCACAAACCCAATACCCCGTAGGGTATCTAATTAATTCAGATGGATGCATCATTTGGACACATCCGGTAAAACCGAGACAGGTCTCAGAATATGGGCCTGTCTGGATGGGCCAGTCTGAAGCTTGCTTTTCTTGGACTTGGCTCTTCACTTGGAACTTTCCATGGGTCTGTAACTACCAGCCTGCCTTACTCTGTAGGTTCCTGCTGCTGCCAGAAGAAAGCTCTGTGTTTGAGCTGTGTGGAGAATTGGAAGGAGTCAGATCCTGTCAAATTCCCAATAATGTCAAAGGGGCAGACCAGAATATGAACAAGGCATAAAACTGGGCTCAGAAGCAATGAAGCTTCTGGTTAAGGAACTTGTTTAGAGAAATGTCATTGATTAACAAGGTCCAATTCTGATTAGAGCCTAGGGGTGAGAACTGAAGCCAACCTTCATGCGTGGCTACAAAGAAAATAATAAAGAGGATTATACATGTCCATTCTAAAACGTTCACCCACAACCAGAACTTGAAAACCTGGCTTTTCCGATGTGCCTTTCCAGATTAGGAGATCTCCACTACCAAGTCCCATAATCACTTTACCAGAACCAATGACTGCTGCACATCGCACATCGCACTTGCCCTAGAAGCCCTTTTTACACCTCCTGTCACATCAGCACTTTTAATCCTTGTACCCACCTTTTGGCCTGGCCCAGTTTTATTGTGTTTTAGTGTATTGTGCCTGTTGTTTACTTTGCTTTATTCTGTTTTTAATTGTTTGATTTGCTTAGATTGTATTGTTGTATTGTGTGTTGAGGCCTCGGCCTGTGTAAGCCGCATCGAATCCTTCAGGAGATGCTAGCGGAGTACAAATAAAGTTTAATAATAATAATAATAACCCCACATTCTCCACATTTAATAATATAAAGAATTCAATAAAACATTCAACATGTATGTGTGCAGCCACATTCAATGAACTAGACACAGTACACATTTTACATTACAGCCTTGTTCAAAAAAAGTAATGATTTTATAATTACCTAATTAGCAGATTTTATTATAACATAGAGCCACTGTAGTGTAGTGGTTTGAGTATTGGGCCACAACTTTGAAGATCAAGATTTGATTCCCTACTTGGACATAGAAACCCTTTGAGTGATCTTGGGCGGATCACACATTCTCAGCCCCAAAACCTCCCATGGTAGATTCATATGTTGAAAATGACCAACGTAGGTTGATATTCTGTATTCCAGTTATGGATTTATAACCCAGAGTTACAGATATGTAAACTACTCTATCTAGTCATGATTACTATTGTCACAATTGTAAATAAGGTCACTTCACAGCCAACATCAACAAGAGACCTGTTCAGGTGTCGACTGGGAGCAAAGAGGATGTTTTCAGGTTCCTCTCACCAGCAAGCAAGGCTTTAAAGAAGTCATGCAACAGGAATCCTGATTGTCACAGCCTTGGCCACTGGAGGGATAGGACTAGAAATATCATCCTTTTCATTTCCTGATTTGCAGTTGAACATACCTCCGTCACTTAATGATGCTACTTTGTAATGTCAGTTTAGGTGGTTGGGCCAGAAAACATTACTTGTGTAATGCATACATAATTAAGTAGTGATTGTAGAATACTATTAAATAACATGGATTACTTTCTTTCCAATAACTGTACCATCCTTGATTTTCTTTCCACACCCTTGCTCCCCATCCCCTAAAAAGATTGAGAAAAATAAAGAAATGCAGTGGTCAGTGCAGTGAAGTGTATCCATTGCTTTATATGCTATTACTTAAGCCCATTAAAGGTACCTCTAAGAAACCATAAATAAACCTAAGCATTATGAGTTTCTAATATTAACCTAAAGCTCAATGTACCGAAACCCCAGTTTCATTGGCACATCAATGAGAAAGCATTACTAATGCTCTTTTCTCACTTCAGCACTCTCAGCAAATACAAAACCTCCAAACTGGTGAAAGATCCATTAAGCTGTCTTCAATGCGGATATAAAAGGACATCTTCAAGAATCTTATCTCCAAAAGTGAACAGTGATTTGTATATGACTTTGTGTCTTAGTTTAAGGACATGAAAGAGTAATGAACAGAAAACTTTTGAGGCATGACAATATGTGAAATATTGACAAGTAACAGCAAGGCATGATCAGCTTGGTTAAATTTTAGATTTTTTGAAACATAAAGGAAGGAAATAGAATACATTACGCAGACAATATATTCAATTTGCCTATGGTACTTCAAGAGGCAGTCTGTTGGGGAAAAAAGTCCAGAGTCTTGTGATACTTTTAAGCTGAATAATTCATGGCGTATCCCACAAAACAATGCGATTTATTTATCGTGTTAGAAGTGAACTGAAGGTACAGTTGTAATGTATTTAAAAAACATAAAGTAAAAAAAACTGGCATTATACTAAATGTCCTTTGATAGTCGCTGGCCACTTGGAGTGCCTCTGGTGTTGCTATAAGTAAGTCCACCATTGTGCCTGTCTCATTCCCAGAGTCTAACTCATTGCCTGTGGGAAGCTTAGAAGTCCTTCTACATATGTTCCTCAGCATCATTAGGCTGCCTGCAGTATGTTTAAGGAGAATTCCTCAATTTGCAGCATATGGTCTTTGTGTTGGAAGGAATATATATCAATTATGACTGTTAGCTAATAATATCTTTATCCTCTAAACATTATCCAGTTTATTTTAAAGTCATCCATTATAACCTCTTTTGATAGAATAGTAGTACACAATCTTTGGTCTTTCTGGTGTTTTGTTGTTCCATGAATCCCTGAGTACTGGCAAAGCTGACAAATCTTGTGGGAAATGAAACCCAAAACATCCAAAGGACCAATGGCTGAGAAAAATACACTTTGCACCTGTGCAGTGTGCTTTCCTTTTATTTGTTTTGAATCATCACGAATTTTGCTTTTCTGGAAGATCTGGGTTCCACAATTATGAGAAAGAGTAAAACAGTCTCTTCCTCTCCCCCAACTTTCTTCTCACACCTTGTATTATTTTATACACATTCATCATGTTATAAACCACTGAATCTTGGTTTACTACCAAATATTTCCTGCACTAGGTTTTACTATTTGATCTCAGATGCAAAACTATGTTATGGGAATGACAGTTCTGAGAAATGCTGAACAGATTTTGACCTTGATATATCAATTAGCACTGCTTTACAGAACACATAAGAGACTGTGTTGTTCTGTCTGCCAATAATAGCTTGGTAGCACCTAATCCATAAACATCTAAATCTGTATTACTCACACAGAAATGGAACTTCAGGTTTAACCTAAGTCTAAAATATTGTCCTCATTATAAACATTACAGTATGCCTTCTTCAATAAGATCTGTGCTGCTCTCATGACACTAATTTGCAAGCAGAAATAGCATAGTAACAGCATCAAAGCAGATTTATTTTGATTTGACTGTTTTGAGAAAGGATGCCTCATTTATTTACTAAGGTGCTGCTCTTCTGACTGGAAGAATGCAGTATTTTTCAAATGATTGGCTGGAATCCACTCTCAGGTGGAATCTAGACCCAGATGGGCTTCTAGCTGATCCCCAACCCCCAAGTCACAGCCCAACCATAGCCTTTTAGCTGGAATTTTATCAGCACTCACATCCACAGTGCATGGGGGAATATATAGGAGGAAGAATGCAGCAGGCTATAAAAGGCAGAGTCAAAGGGAAGGGAGTGAAGGAAATGGGCAAGGGGTAGGAAGGGAAGGAAATGGAACACAAGGATGTAAAACACTGGTTTGGTTTTGTATTTTGTTTTATGTTGAGTCTTTATTTCAAAGATATGCACAACAATATATACAAATAAATAAAATGAAAGAAAAAATAGAGTGAGGGAGAGTAAAAAGGAAGTAAGTACTTGACTTTCTAGCCATGGAAGTAGCCATCTGTTCCACCTTGGAAGGTAAACAGGGTCAGCTTTGGATAGTATTAGGATGGCAGAGCACCAATGAAAATCAGACACTATAAGTTATGTTTTATAGGAAGAAACTGGCAGAACCATCTCTGAATATACCTGTCCTAAGACTACTATGATGTTCATGGGTTCAACAGAGAACTTGAAGGCGCGTGCATACACATGTGGAAATGGTGAGCCCTTTCGCCTTGTTGATGAAGAATGTAGACAGAAATTAGAACATTTTGGATAGAGGGTGAGGGAGAGAAGATCTTTCCCCTTTGAGGGGAAAAGGTCAAAACAAGCTTTCTGGGAAATCAAAGC
The DNA here is from genome assembly GCF_037176765.1 of Anolis sagrei. Classification (NCBI taxonomy): domain Eukaryota; kingdom Metazoa; phylum Chordata; class Lepidosauria; order Squamata; family Anolidae; genus Anolis; species Anolis sagrei. Next base: position 108,923,376 of record NC_090023.1, read on the forward strand.
AATGAAAGGCTAATTTTTTAAGTGGCTCTGTCTGTGCAACGCTGTGCATATAAATACATATGTTTTTGTGTAAGAGAGAGTTGTGTATGTCACTGTACTGAGTATGAGTTGTCTGTATTTTTGCTGTATGAACTGTGGCAGGGCATGTGTCTTGGTGTACCACCAGATAGCTTACATTTATGGAGCAGCCATCATCTGTCCAATATGGATATCTGTGTAACATCGCTTGGAGCCATTGATGCATCAGATTACAGAGTAGTCATCCAACATGAAGCCAAATACATTTTCTAGTACTATGATAAGTAAACAGAACAGCCAAATCACCACACTACTGTCATCATCATGACATTTTGTGGTCATGGCTAACTCCAACTGCTATCAGCAGAACTTATCACCAAGTAAACAAGTTTTATTATTGCTGACTGAGGATAAATTTCCCGAGGCTACCCTTACCTTCATAAGAAAGCACACAAATCTGTTCTCACATTTTTAACCCAACTCCCGATCACATTAGTTTGTCAGGACTTTTAGGACAGGGCTGCAGAGCCAGACAATATAACCTTGCATAATTTCAACACTGTCATCACCTTTACAAGCATATTCCTCTTGGATCACATCATGCTTCTGCCTGTCTTATATTTCAACTATTGCTAAAAATCAACAAAAGCACTGGTGCTTATCTCCCTTGGCAATAGAGAAAGGCTTACTGCCACAAGAGACCATTTGTCATCTTGCAGCCTGGCAAAGATACATGAGAATTCAAGTGGGTTGCAGAATGGAACGAAGCAGGCAGGCCAAAGCTGTAAGCATACACAAGACACATAATACTCAGTAGCTCTGTGTTCTAAATTAATTATAACTTTATCTGTATGGTTCTTTTGCATCTAGAGTGTAACAGATTTTGAAAGTAGAGCATGTAAAATGCATTTCTTGGGCTTTTTGCTCAGTGAGGAGATGGTTCAGAATAACCAGAGACTCACATATTTTCACAGATTTCATATGATGTCATACCAAAAATATGTACACCAATTCATTCACTTCACAATTCAGATGATGAGCTAAATATCTAAAGAGTAATGTGCATTTAAGGTGCATTTTTTTAAAAAAATCAGATTTACCTTTATGCTTTTTTTTTTTTAAAAAAAAACAACAACAAATATTAACACACTGCCTATAATTCTAATGGGTAACATACAGCTAAGGAAACCAGAGGTGTTTTTTTTGCTATGACCTCCATGTTTTAGTGCACCACCCTTTCATATTATGTATTTTGGGCTGTGTGCTTTTCCAATTCTGAAACAATTCTGAAATTCAAACAGGCTCTGGAAATCACCTTATCTACCCTGTTGTTCCATGCAGGTGCTATAAAGCAAGAAGCAGCCATAACATCCTTGAGAGTTAACTATCCTGCCTCTAAAATGGTCTAAGAAATAAACACTTGGCAAAAATGCCCCATGCTCCCAAGAATGCTTTGAGCATTGTGGGCAGAAAAATCTAGAAGGATTTTTGACATTTTCAGAGCCATGGGAGTCACAAAAATTAGTCTGTGCATTAATCCACAGCACCCCCCTCTCCAAAGATTTATAGACCATAAAGAAACTCCAAGCAAAAGATATAATACAAAATGCATCCTGAAGACAGCTACCAGGTACCAGCCTGTGCCCTTAGTTTGCATAATCTCTTGATAATAGGGATCATGGCCAGGGTCCCTCTAGTTATTTCCCAAGGCAGATAATATCAGGGCCTTTGTGTATATGTGACAAACAGGTAATCCCCTTTGTCAAAAGATGAGCTCAGGATGTTTATCCATTCAACTGAGGCTGAGAGTATGCCGCTCTCACAGAAGAATAGGGTCAGCAAACATGAATACATGAACATCTGAAGATGCCAGCCACAGATGCAGATGAAATGTCAGGAGAAAATACTACTGGAACATAGTCATACCACCCGAAAAACTCACAGCAATCCATGAATACATTAGTTTTCTGAATAATCAGCCAAGCCCCTATTTATCTGAAACTATCAGCTTTGTCTTTTGAGGCTTACACCCTTTGTTTGGACACTTAATCAGGGGACAACTGCTTTCCCAAGTCAGTACTTCATGTTTGAGCCCTTCCAGGGGGTGTCTCTGCAACAGATTAGGCCTTTGAACTGTCAGTCCACCTGCTGTCTTTCTTCCTGCCTCAGGTATCTCCTCCTGCAGGCTGTGACATCAGGGAAACCCCCAGCCTCTTGTTCCCAACCAATCAGGAGTCTGAAGCTGTCAGAATTGCATACAATGTTATGTACTTTATGAATTTTTGCTTGTACCTTGTGAAGTACTTCACTTGCACTTGCATACTATGTGGCCTCTGTAGCTTTGCCTTTAACCTCGAGTACTTGTACTCTGTCCTGGCTCATCTGGTCTTGTGAAGGCTCACCAGGCATGGACCTCTCTATCTGCAGTCTTAGCAAAATCTCTACATATATAGATATATGTGGTCCCATGGCTATACTTTGACCACCTCTGCACTCAGCAACAAAACTCAATGGGTCCTAATCACTTTCTTTGTATCACTTAATACTTAACATCATTTCACTAATATAAGTATTAATGGAGACGTTGGATAGTCACATTTGCTGGAATATAACAATAATTATTGGACTGACCGAAGTCACAGAAAGGAGATTTATATTTCCTGATGCTGCAAACATCATTGGCCACAATTTCAGGAGAGTGGAGGAAATGGAAATATTTGCCAATCGTGCACTGTGCTACATACCTACATAGCAAGTGGTTCTTTCTGGGGTAAGATGCCACAGGCATCAACAAAATTGCATTGGTGAAATTGTGTGTTTGCTGTGAGAGTGATGAGCAATACTACAGATTTCTAAATATATTTTCTTTGCCCACTCTTAGGGCTGATAAGGTGCTGCTGAACTTATACAAACAAGCCCTATACAGCTCAGGTCTGTTGCCTTCTCAGTTTCCAACTCCTCTCCCTCCCCTTTAGCATTTTATTCTTAGAAATTCTGAAACCTCCTTTGTGAGGATAAATTTAAATAGAATTCGTTGATAGCAACACATTCCCCAGCTAAGTAGAGCCAAAGTACTTTGATTTTGGTTTGCTGACTTGCATGGAACTAAACAAGCTTAAATCTAAGCACTTTAGTTTAACTGGGTCGCTGATTAGCCTATAAATGCATATAACCATGGAAACCTGGACAGTGGAGTCTTCATGTTTCTCCAAAGTTAAATGGCTTCTACCTCAAGGCTAATTATACCAATGCCTGGTGTGTGTGTGTGTGTTTGAACAGTTTGATTATTTAGAAAAGACTCGGGAGACATTTTTTACAGCTTTCTGTGCCACAGAGGAAATAGATAAATAACTCTCTAAAAATCAATAAAGTTCAGCTATGGTGGTTTATTTTTGTCGTTTTGCTTCCAGAAATTTTTTTTTCTTAATAATCTTTATTACATTTCCAGTTTACATTTAAAATAAAGATGTGTAGCCAAGGCTACTAAGAAATATAGAGTGTAGATAGCTGATATTATCCCGAAAGAAGAAGAAGAGAGAAAAAAAAGACAGTGATGTGTGAGAGAGAAGAAAGGTGAAGAGAGGAGAAGAAGAAGAAAGAGGAGAAGGAGAAAAGAAAAAAAAGAAAAAAAAGAATAAGTATAGATTTAGCACCCCAAGCTTCCAGATTATTTTTTTTTTGTTTTGCTTCCAGAAATTTTTTATATGAGGATCAGAGTTGTAATTATTGGGTTGTTGTAGGTTTTTCAGGCTGTATGGCCATGTTCCAGAAGCATTCTCTCCTGACATTTCGCCTGCATCTATGGCAGGTATCCTCAGGGGTTGTGAGAATGCTTCTGGAATATGGCCATATATCCTGAAAAACATGCAACAAACCAGTGATTCCAGCCATGAAAGTATTCGACAACACATTGTAATCATTCTTTCTAGACACAATGCCCCCACCAGGGTGCATACACAAAACCATTTTTGTATTACAGTGAGAGCAACTTCATTTCCCCTTTGCTCTTTATCATAGCCATTGTAATCGCATGCCAGTACACATTAACTGGAGCTAAGGGTAGCTGGCTGTTGGTAAAAATGGCAGTGCACTTTTCATCCATAATTCCAACTTACAGCCAGTTCCACAGAAGCCAGTGAAGGGGTAAAATTGACTTGACAGACTTAACAAGATACTGATCAAATTCATTTTAGCCAACACTATCAGAAAAATTGTTCTTGTAAAGGGCAAACCACTGGTGTGAGGAGTAGCTGCACACAATTTGAAAAGAGATAAATGAATGCTCATGTGGGCAAGTAGGTACGGATGTATTCTTCGTCAGCCTTTCTCCTCTTTATCTCTTGAGTAAGTGATGTGTTCAAATGTTGTAGGTACAAGCTAAATGGCACCTGTGATGATCATAACACACATCAGTTTCAACACACTAGCAGTTGCAACATTTAGCAGAAGAGCTAAAATCACATCCAAATCCTGTTTGACTCAAATTCATGACAAGACTAGAGTTTGAAAATACCTAGTTACAAAAACACATTATGTGTGATTAATTCCTTTTTTCATATTAATCAAATAATTGTAAGTCACATTACTTTCTTTATATTACCAATGTAAACCACTTCTTTTGCTACATAACTGTAACTGTGTTTTGGTTACTTTTATAGTTACAGAGTGTGTGTCGCCTCATTATAGGCAACAGCTTTATAGTATTCTGGTGTTACTTTTAAGTATCTAAGCAACGTTATAGTTACCTTTGCATAACACAAATGTAAAGAGACCCTTTTCTAAAATTGCATTTATAATGACAACAATTTTGGGGCCTTGTTATTAATGATAGACCTGACTTATCCTGGTATATTCAGCATGTTCACTCTTCACTTCTCCCTTCTTGTGACTTGGTAAAACTAACCATAAAGCCCTAGCTGATTGCTGTGTCTGAACCTGGCATCTCACTTTGCAATTCTATAGAAAAAAACCCAAGTCTTATAAACCAACATATAAATGGTTCCAGCCCAGCTTACCTGTCCAAACATATGAACCATCTAGGAACTTAAGATTGTCTGGGGAGGCCCTGCTCTCGATCCCGCCTTCCTCGCAGGCATGTTTGGTGGAGACGAGAGACAGGGGTGTCCCTCGGCTGTGGAACTCTCTTCCTAGGGATATTAGATCGGACCCCTTCCTCCTGACTTTTTGGAAAAGAGTAAAAATCTGGCTCTTCGAACAAGCTTTTGGAAATGCAGCATAACAGATAAACATGGTATGATGAAATAACGAACACGATATGGCTTAAACAATGCTAATGGATAGTGAGTTTAACTGGAAGACATTGATGATTATAGTTTTAATGGTTTTATGTGGATTTTTATTATGTTATATTAAATGTTTTTAATTGGTATATATGTATGTTATGGCATGAAATTGTTGCCAATTTGTACGCCGCCTTGAGTCACCTTTGAGCTGAGAAAGGCGAGATAATAAATAAATAAATAAATAAATAACCATGTAGAAAATAGGAAGCAAGTAACTACCTTCCTCATTTAAATCTCCAGCCAATAACATTTTTTAAAATTGAAAATCATCCCTACTACACCTGTAAAGCAAGAGCACACATTTTGTGGTCCTAATTTCAAAATATTCCTTTGATGTCTTAGATATATATGAACTCTTATTTCTATAAACTAATTATGGAACTATTCCACAGTTACATATATAACTGTTTTTTTCTTTTTGTTTTTTTGAGGATTGCAGTGGACTCCTCATAAAGCAATTCAAAGAACAAAAATTACCTTGCAAATAGCACCCAATATATTCAACGTGACAATTCAACGTGTCAGTGCTACAGATCTAAGGGCATTCTATACATAAGCCTCTTATTGTTCATAATTAAAGGACACACTGAGCAGCTACCCCTTAGTTTTTTCCCCTCTGGTAAGAAAATAGATGAAACAAACAATGAGAAAATATGGGTTGGCTGCAAGCTAAAGAAGAGGAAGTTGAGAGGAGACATGACTGCCATAGTTAAATATTTCAAAGGATGTCATTGTTATCAAGAAATTGACCCCGCTTCTTTAATAATAACTATAAATCTATAACATATTTTTACTGACTCCTATAAACAAAGCTTGGCTGGGTTTCAGACGGACAGCCCCATTCCAGCTCCAAACATTGCTGGGAAGATTAAACTAAGAATTTACCAAGCTTAAGAAACCAACCAGAAAACCGGTTTGGCAGGTTACTCCCCTCAGGCCAGAAGCAATGCCCATCCAAAGGGACAATGGGCCCACACCCCTTATAGAGGTCTACCTTGACAAAATACTTTAGTATCTCCCGTGTCTAGGATCTAGATGTAGATAGATGCTTTATTAATGAACAAAGGGGGGAGAGGACTCTCTCTCTCTCTCTCTCTCTCTCACACACACACACACACACACACACACAAACTGGGGTGCAGTCATAGACATTCCCAGGAATCCAAACAAATGAGCTATATAATATACGTAGTTGTAATATTGTTTGTGGGAGGGGGTTGAACATCTAGGAAGCTAGCCTGATATCCCCCTGAGAGGAAATCCCCTCTGGAAAGCAATGTCTCTTTAGAAATTAAAGTCAGGTTCCGAGAAAGCCATCCAGGTGTTTCAGAAGTATCAGATAGGAGATGCACCTCACTGAAATCTTTAGTGTAGTTATCATCAAACTGTAGCCCTCCAGCTGTTTGGGCCTCCAACTTCCAGAAGCCCTAACAAGCTTGCTCAATTGTCAGGAATTCTGGGAGTTGAAGGCCCAAACAGCTGGAGGGCCACAATTTGCGGGTGTTGGCTGTAGTATATCTGATTCCTATTCAGTTGTCAGTATATATGCATAAGTATTGTTTTTTGTCTCTAGGGCTGGCACCTATTGCAAATCCCCATAATCCCATCTTGGACTATTTCAGACCATTTCCTAAGTCTTTCCCTTTTTCTCCTGGGAGGATCTTCCAAATGGCTCCAGCTTCAAATGTACAAAAAGCAGCTCTCAATTTTTCAAGTCACAAGGGAGTCCCCCACCCACCTCTGACATCACAGGGGGTACCCAGCCAATGACAGCTCAGCTCCTAGCCTGACCATTCCCGAGGCAATTAGGGGAGGGAGCGGGTCTTCTGAATGCCTGCCAAAGGGGATGCAATGCTTTGCAATGGATCATTATATGTTATGTCAGTTCTTTTTGTGATTACACTGTTGTGACATCCATCTGACCAGATGAGCAAAACTTCTACTTCTGCCTTCAAACTCAGTTACCTTTTTTCCCTGGCTTCCAAGGTACCATGGTATGCTGGGCAACGGACCTATACTGTCCCCTTGTGGCAGATAGCTGATTTTGGGAACATCATAAGCAAGAGGGAGAAGGGTTTTTTTTCCTGCTGCACTGGAGACTAGGACTCAGCACAATGGGTTCAAATTACAGGAAAGGCGATTCCATTTGAACATTAGGAAGAACTTCCTGACTGTAAGAACTGTTCAACAGTGGAACTCACCACTTTGGAGTGCAGTGCAGGCTCCTTTTTTGGAGGCTTTTAAACAGAGGCTACATGGCCATCTGTTGGGGATGCTTTGAATGTGCTTTTCCTGCATGGCGGTGGGTTGGACTGGATGGCCTGCGTGGTCTCTTCCAGCTCTATCATTCTATCATGTCTAGACCTCCTGTAAACTTCCAGAAATCAGGCAACGTGATTACACAGTAAAAAATCTCATCTGGGATCATCCTAAAATCAAAAATAGTTTTTTAAAAAATGTTGCTAAAACATTTAGAAAAGTGGATTTTATTTGGACATTCTGCCTTTCGTTTTATCATATTTACACAAAGAAAAGACTGAACCTTCTGAAAATACTACTTAAGTAGCTGGTTGATCTGCTTTAGGCTAAGTTAAGACAAACCAATTGTTGGTGGCTGGGCAGGTTTATTTTTTAAAGTACCTCCCAATTATACCTTATGATTTTGTGAATCATCACTTTTCATCAGAAAGAGACAAGAACCCCATTAAGTTCTGATTTGCTTCATGAGCAAATGCTCATGAAGCAAAAAAGGACAAGGAAGCAATAAGCTAAGAACAGTTTCTTGCATTCAGAACATTTCTAGATGGGGCACTTGTTCACTTTGGAGCATTGATAACATGTGATTCCCAGATTTAGAGACATGTTTTCTGTGGCATCATTCTTGGAATACAAAGGTGAATGCAACAGGTTGGGGGGGTGGTGGCTCCAGTTTTGAAGGGATTATTGGAAATTGAATCCTTTGGTGGCACTCCAGCATTATTTCATGCTTACCTTCTGACACCAAATGAGTTTACCAGACATTGGAAAAGCTGGGCAGCAACCACGTTCTAATGAGCAGTCATAAATCATTAGTAACCCCTATTGTGTCCCAGAACACATTCTTGGTGTCTTCTGGGAAATTTCAATGATAGTTCCAAACCTAACTATATACCAGAAGGTAAGTATAGGAGGCATCAGATGTATCTTGAGCCAGGTTGCCCTACCAGAGAAAAAGACATAATTGGGAGGTTGAGGGGTTTGCTAAAGAAAGACTATATACAGCTAATCAAAATCCCCACTACTCACAGCTATAGGGTGGTGATGCCCAGAGCCTTGAAAGACAAAATAATATTACTCATGGCATCATAGTACTCTTTGGTAAGTAATATTGTCACCTGTAATAATATCACTCTCCTATTTAGAGCAAAATCTTATCTTTACATTGTTCATTAGACATCATCTTCCACTCCACCCGAGGACAGCAAGCCAACTTAGGGAATGTTGGGCAACCCTCTGTCATATACAGCTTCAGTATTCTTCACCAAGCAATTGTCCTGCTTGACATATTCACCATACTCTACCTAGTTACATTATTCTTACTTACTAGTCAATGACTGAGACAAGCAGGCAGAGTGAGAAAGAGAAAGCAAGAAAATGGCTTACTTCAGGGGCATTTTGAACATATTAATACATAAATACATTTACCATTCCTGTCTTCCAAGAATATTGACCACGCACACACTATACCTGCTATTTGTGTCAAGAGGAAAGTTATTGCCACAAACAGAGACTTGTCTCCAGTGGCGGCCATTGACTTCTTAGTTTTGACCCCAAAACAGAGGCAGTGAGTTGGGTGTCTCCTTTAGAGATTGATGAAAATTTGGATTCACCACTACCTGCCACTGTCTCTGTCCCAATAAAAATGGGAAGGATTTTCCACTGAACTATAGCAGATGGAAGGTGTTTTTTTTTAAAAAAAACCCTCTACTACTACTCCAATCCTTCATTATGCTGGATGATAAAGTGACACATCCTAGATGAACAAGAAGCAAAATTAAATTGTGATAGATGAGGTCATAAATTATTGACCTATAGATAAAGAGAATTCAGATCTACATTTCAATTACATTCAATAGCTAAAGGCCAGTGTAATGATTCTAAATCTAGGTAAGCATTGATACCTTTGTTGGAATTATTTTTCTTTCACATTAATAAGCAAGTGGTGATAGTTTATAACACATGAATGTATTCTGAATTGTACTGGTTTGGATAGCAAATGTCAAGGAGAGATTGTGTGCCTTAGGTCTGGCAGAGCAGATAAGTATAATCACAACTTCCAGGTGTCTGGAAGTTATTCAGTGATAGATGAAAAGGTTATCTAACATTTTCAAACCACTTCTTTTCAATCAGCAACAAGCACAGCAGACAAGGTGGCCTGTACTACAGGTTTCTGATTTACTGTCAGAGGTCATGTGATGCGGGAAGGAAGGAAGACCATGATGGTCATTAACATTCTTCTATAAAACAATAATCTTCATAGAGGTCACTTGATACAGAATAGCCTGAAAATACATGATGCAATTTAACTGATATACCAGTGTTAATATAGAAAGCTCACTAGGAGCCAATGCTGGAAGTAAGATACTAGTCTAAAAAGTACAACCCTTATTTACCCTATTTATACCTTACTTTTCTCTAACTCGAAGGGGACTAAAGGTGGCTTACATATGGCAACTATTCAATGCCTTGCAATACATCCAGGTATTAAAAACTTAAAATTGGTTGAGTTAAAACTAATACAAGTTAAGCATTTTAAAAATTACATCCAGTATTAAAGTCACGCCATCAGAAGAATGTGGTCCAAGCCTGATTCCATAGTCATTGCATATAATCCAATCTATATTGCACTAAACTAGTGCAATATCATAGCAGTCGGTACATTTGAAGAGAAACACCAATTTTGACTTTAGAGATACCAGAAGAAATGTATATGTCCCTCAGACTCATGCATTTCACTGTCCAGTAAGGAGAAACTTTTGTAATAGATTAATCAAATTTTAACATACCATCCAATCATAAACTATGGTTAACCTTAACTGTGGTTTATGGAAACAAATAATTTCCACAATTCGTGGCTTGGAATTTATTTGCTTCAACACACCATAGTTAAGAGTAACCGGTTTCCCCAGGTTTTGATGTTACAACTATAATTAAACTAAAAGAGAAGCAAAAACCTCCCAACTCTTCCTTGAAGTCATGCTGTAAGGAACAATTCAATTCTAAATGATATGAACATTGTGTATGTTCCAAACCCAAGATGCAGAACTGGAAGAACGATCAAAGCAAAATAATTTGTACACAAGACCACACAGCCATGGCTGCTGTGGGTGAGGGAGCACCTTTGATCACCTCCCTGGATAGAGACCACAGATAAACTGGGGTGGGAGAGGCCAGAGATTTCTAAGCCTGGCTGCCCTCCTCTGGCCCTCTTTCTGCTCTTTTTGAGGCCAGATCACTAGGAGTACAGCATCACTACACAGGATACCTTGTTGTGATTAGTATGGATCATTTTTGCCTGGTTTGTTGCAGTTGCAAGGTAGGCACAGGGATGAAGGTGGACTGGTGAACTGGAAGCACTGCAGTAAGTGGTAGACTGGTTGCTATTTCTGAACTAGATCTTTTCCTCTTTGCGCCGTCTCCTTCCCTGTCCTAGTAGATAACAGTTCTAATCACTATGCCTTTACCTCTCAAGCATTTATCCTACAAGTTGGATTATTTCTAGCCATGGCAATTTTGGCATGAATTTCCCAGCAGTGGTGGGGAACGTCTGGCCATGCGTGCAGATCTGTAGAGTGGGTGTTGCTTACTGTTCAGACACAGGCTGCTTCCAGGTTCCTCTCCTCATAGGCATACTACCTCTTTGGCTCTTTTTTGTTTTTGTTTTTTTTGCTGGTTGAGTTTGTTGAACTACAGCACCAGCATTCCTCACCATTTGACTATGCTGACTAGGACTACTGGTTGTTGCAGTTCAACAACATCTGGAGGGCCACACAATTTCCACCCCTAGTTTAAAAAGAAATAAAATATCTCAAAATGCTCCAAGTCCTGGCAACCACTTGAGAAGATGAGTCCAGTGGACAAGAGCACAACTCCCTCCAACACCTGCCAATCTTTCTCAGCAGTACCTCCCTAAATAATTTGCAATTACCATACTTGCTGACCTTCAATAGTGGAAGAGAGCCTAGCTTAGTAAAAAGTAGCTGACAGAGTGAATGAGAGTTGCTATTATGGCTATCATAATCATGTATTTCTATACTGCCCTTTGCCCAATTCAGGAGTCAAAGCATCTTATAAGTTAAGGAACACATTGTTAAAATTCACATGATACAAGATTTAAAACCTGATTAAATAATAAAAAATAGAACCACATTAAAACACATATCGTTACATATGAAGACACACCCCAGCACAAAAAATAGCAAGATATAGCACATTCTTTAGATGAATCAGGTCTTATAAAGCCACCCATTAAATGCCTACAAAAACAGAAGTCTGTGAAAAGAAAACAAGGAGGGTGCAAGTCGAATTTCTCTTGGGCTAACACTGAGAAGGCTCTCTCCCATGTTCCCACCAGTTGTCCTTATGAAGGTGGTGAGACAGAGAGAAAGAGCTCAGATTGGTTCACAGGGGAGAATATGGGCCTTCAAATAACCTGGACCTGAGTCATATAGGACTTTATGGGTCAAAACTAGCAAAACCAGTTTAGTATCCCTTCTTCCTGCTGCCAGTCCTGTACTATGAGTGTCAATTATTCCCATTGTTCCAACACATAAGGGGTTGAAGCTGCTCTGTCATCACAATAGCACCAGGTTTAACCCATTATAACCATGATACCAATAATACTTACAGTTACTTTGTACCAGCTGACAGGTTTTGGCATTATTACCTCTACATGAGCAGCTGAAGAACTGGATCTGAGATTTTGTAAGTTAGCAGTTCACCTTTGGTTTTAACTAGGGGACTTCTAAAACCTTAGCTGCCTGTCTCAAACTTCATAGTACATTAATTTACAAGCATTCATAAAGGTATCAGAAGTCCCTGAACCACACAGCAGGGTACAATCTGTCTTTATGATTTCAGTCATCATTAGTCATATGTGAAGGGCAATCAATGGGAGATGAATATCAGCCTCCAGTTTCTACTTGGGAATTTTAAAAGTATGGCTCCAAATGGGTCTGCACATTCACAGCACTCTATGGTCCCCAGCTGGACAGAAGGAGTAGAAGGCGATATTCTGTTCCAGCTGAACCCTTCATCTAAGCAATAAGTTCTTTTCTCTTTTTTTTGCTATCCTTTATTCCTTTCTCTTGCTGTACTTCTTTATTCATAAGCCATCTTTATTGGTTCCCTGATCACCCTTTAATCTGATTTTGCCCTGATCTCAGTCTCTGGGTACAACCCTTGGTTTCTCTTCTCAGTTGATCCTTTTGTCTATGGCTTCCAGGCAAATGTATGGCTACTGCACTAACACTATGGGTAATTATATTGGAAAATGTGATAACTACATTGGTGCATGCAGTAGTGAGCATTTAGATCACTTGCAGAGATGTTCCTCTGGCCCTTATTGTAGCTATTTCAGTTCCAGCAAGTCATATTGTCTAAAGGCAAACCAGTTCTTGCTTTCTGCAATCTTACTCCTGTCATAATCTATTTCTGCAAGGGTCTGCGACTCTCAGCATAATGAGGGCTTCAAAGAAAGGGAATACTTTTGAGGCCAAGGAAGCACAACCAGCTACACTTGAGAAGGATTCAAATAATTACTTCCTCCAAAGGCTCAATGTTTAGAGAAAAATTCAAAAGAATATGATACCAGTGAAATGCCATGAGTAATGGCAGAGGCACAGTTAAAGGTTCAACAGTAGTTTACTAGATACAGCTGATGAAATATGTTATGTGCTTCCTTAGCATATAATAAAGAACACATTAATTCTACATTTGCATGAGTATCTTAATAATTTATAACAAGTCACATTGAAAGGCAAAGATTTTCTTAAATTGAGTATCTTAATAATTTATAACAAATAATTGATTCAAGAGAATCTTTCCTTTCAATGTGACTTGTTAACAGATTTTGGACAATATCAGTGTTTACTTACAGTATGGTCTTAAAAGTATATTCAATCAAGATGGGCAGAGCTTCAAAAAGCACATGGCTGTATAAAACTCAGAGCTAACACCTAAAAAGTAATGTTTCTAATCCCTGGAGCAGGATTGTGCTCACTAGCTATGCCCCTCTAGACATTTGACATCGGCCTGCCCTTCTCTTTCATGTCAAATGTCTAGAGCATGAATACCCAGAGGGACTCTGTGCATTGACTATGGCAATGTTCCTCCCTGTGATGTTTGCACTGTACCCTAACCAGCATGCCAGCATGTTTAATGTCAAGAATCAAGCTAGCTGTTTCATCCACTTCTCCTTGTACTCAATATGTGAAGCTAAGGCTTGTGTGTCTTACATTTGTTCATTTTCCTCCCACATATCATATTCCAAATGTATTCAGAAGCTCAGGTTTTACCTAACAGTAATTTGGAAATCCTAATCATGACAGTTCTGGAGTTGCTATATAAGCCAAAGAGGAAATGGCTGGCTTTCTAAATCCCAGTGATTAAATAGAAAACAGCAGCCAATAGGTCTGTTGAGATAGCATGTTGTGAATTTTGTATTAAAAATATGTCATAAGTTAAACTTTATTTTAACTATGGTTTGCAGCACTGATGCGTTCTAAGGTTACTTCCTATTTTCCATTTACACATGGACTAACTTCCCAGGAATGCCTTGAACAAGATGCCCCCCAAAAAGGATAAATCCTTAAATACTTCCCCTATTTGAAGAACAATTTGTCAAACTGATAACTTAATAGACTATACCACAAGGCTGAAATTATAGCATCTAAGAAGCAAGGACAGAATGATGAAAAATGTCATATATCCAGCATGTGAAGAACAAACTGCAGCAGCATAAATACAGATGTTCAACAAAGCACTTTGCAACATATACATTATTGACCTGAGATAACTTTTTCTTCAACTTCTGAAATTTCTTTTAACAGTTCAGTCTGATGCAAACATGTGATCATGCATATCTTCAAGTAGTTTTTCCCAGACTCAGGTGAAGCTACTTCCAAAAGATACTGTTACATTGGACTTTAGAATGACATGTTTAAGACATCCATAGCTGAGCAATTGGTAACATGCTGTTCTGGTGTCTATTTTTGCCTTTGGAGGGTGAGTTATTAAAATGAGGCTCGCAAGTGGCCATTCTAGAGGTTTCACCTCCCTTACAGAGTCTCTTCTAGGAGTGAATAAATGCCATCTCTAGCCCACCTCCGTGTGCCATCAGGGAGGGGAATCATGTGATTCCATGCATCCATATACCAGTACTTCTCTGGCTATTTGATGAGGATGAGGGACCAGCAATTATGTTTCCCAGTGTGCCAAGAATCAGTATTATATTTGTGTTCATTGGCAACAAGTATTTCTTTCTTTCTTAGAAACTCTCCAAGGATCAGTATCTGATGATTATGGCGCTGGCACTGGTCCAGGGACACACTTGGAGTACTATTGCTTTAGATTGTATAACTCACCATCAGATATGCTAACTGTGGCTGATAGAAGATTCAGAAATGCAAAGATGAAAAATGTCATGTCTTCTGGTTGCTCAGTGACATTACAAAAGTGCACTCATTTTCCAATGATTTTTCATATTTCTGAATTCTTTGGAAGAAGTGTTTGCTGATTTCATGAATGGTTTTTTAAAAACAAAAAATATAGAATTTTTTTGCTACTGCTACTTGTGGCAGGAAAAAAGAGCTCATTTTGCATAGGATTAAAAAAAATCATGCCTTGATGTATCAATATACCCTTCCTTATAAAGGATGATGAAATTTGCAAGTGTTGTTCTTATCCTTGATACTGATCTTTATCCATTGTTTGCATTCCCACAGTTCCATAAAGCATTGTTAGAGTCTCATCACACTTGAGCATTTTTCCACATCCATCCACTTTAAATGCTTTGACTGCCTCCTGCAGAATTCTGGATTTTGTAGTTTAGGGAGGGGCCTTTAAACTGTTCATCCAGAGAAGCCCTGGGCCTCTCTAAACTACAAGCCCCAGAATTCTACAGGAGGCAGTCACAGAATTTAAAGTGGATTGATGTGGAAAAATGCTCAAGTGTGATGAGGCCATTAGACTACCTATTAGTGTCTCCCAAAAACATTTGTCTAGATTACTGTTCGTGATCTGTGAGTCTCAACTCCTGTCCTCCAGGGGTTTTGCATTTCAACTCCCAGAAGCATCAGCTGTTCTGGCCACAATAAATGATTCCGGAAGCTGAAATGCAACCTGGAAAGAGCAGTGCTATCCAATCTTCCCTACCCACCCCCATTTTTCCCCCAAAACAAAGAGAAAGGCTCTTTACCATTGCAGAAGCCACCCCTGCCCCCAACTCCAAAGCTCAATTGTATCATCTAATGGAAAGACAGCAACAGGGCAATGGAGCCGCAGTGGCACAATAAGTTAAACCTTTGTTTCAGGTGGAAAAATGGGTTGAACTCTTGTGCTAACTGAATTGCTGACCTGAAGGTCGGTGGTTTGAATCCACAAGATGGGGTGAGCTCCCATCTGTCAGCCCCAGCTTCCCAGGTGGGGACATGAGTGAAGCCTCCCACAGGGTGGTAACACATCCATGCATACCCTGAGCAATGTCTCTGCAGATGGCTAATTCTCTCACACCAAAAGTGACTTGCGGTTACATAAAATGAATGGTTGAGCATGAGGATGTATAGTTTTGTTCCTATAAAAATAAACTGATTTAGGGATAGTTTTGGTATGACAGATATTTTGCTCCAGTAATACTATTTTTATTTTTTGGATATATTACAAATTTCTCTTGATTTTAAATTATTCTTCATTTATGTTAGATATTGACACTCAAGAATCAGTTCCTATAATTTTTAAAAAGATTTCCTATTCTTTTTATACTTACATTTTTATGTTTAGCCCTACATTTTTAGTTGAAACAGCACAATTTATCTCATCGATCTACATTCATGTTGTGAAAACAGTATGGCTACAAGCATTTCACTTGAGACAGTTAATGATCATTATTTAATATGGTAAAGTGGACATCCTCTCTCTCCCCTCCCCATGAGTCACTACAAACTACAAGATGATCATTTCACCATGGTTGCAACTGGCTTTAAATGCATCAGAGCCATTTTTAGCAAAGACTAGCCATTCTCTGAAATCTTCCTTTCTTACTTTAGGAATTGTCGTTGGCAATATCTGAAATGAATACATCTTTAAAAGCAGAAATATCTGACAAGATGATTATACAGGTTCATCCTGCAGTAAAATGCTGTGACTCATCTCTTCTGCCTTTTGGTGTATGTTAACATATATATTTATAGAATGTTACTATTCCACATTTTAGACCAAAGACAGTTCACGCTCACATGTTTAAACACAATATAAAGCAGAGCAATAAAATGAAACAGGGTGAAGACTACTGTATTTATTTGAATATAACACTCACATTTTTTGGCTAAATGACCTCTCCAAACCTAGGGTGTGCATTAGATTCACATCATATAGAAATGTTAGTGCTGAGCTGGGGGGGGGGGGGCGCCAGGGGGGAAGCTGCTTCAAAGGAGCTGCAACTGGAGCTCCTCTTTGAGGGAAGCCTTCTCTCATGTAATTGCCATGGCTCAATGCTGTCAATCTTGGGATCTGTGAGGGATCAGCATGCTTTGGCAGAGAAGGCTCAAGACCTTGTCAAACTGCTGCCCCCAGGATTCCATAGCATAACCAAGGCAGTTAAAGTGCATTCATTTTACAGCACTGATGCATCCCAAGATTTTCCTTTCCATTGCTGGAAGCTTTGGTGCTCCAACACTTTTGTTTTTAAAGAAGGAATCCTAAGCAGGTAGCGACTGCAATGCACACCTTTTTTGGCCAAATGGCAAAAAGTGTATTTTTTGCCACAGCACATCACATTCGCCAGCAAATACTTTTTTTGGTTTCATTGGATATTGAAGTACACACTAGATTTGATGGCTCATTAGACTCGAGTAAATATGGGTAATTCCAGAGAAAACATTACTCACACTTGTAGGATAGGAAGTTTGGCACTGTGCTGCAAAGCCAAGACAAAGGAGTCATTTATGACCTAATCTACATTGACCATTTAATGTCATTTGAAGCTAGCTTCAAAAAATGGTGGCCAGACAACAAACTCCCACAAAGGCCCTTAATGTGCCTCAGTACTCTATGGTTTGTATCATCACAATTCAGGCCTCAAACCGGTTCCAGAATTTCGTATGCAAGAGTTTGCACAGTAAAACCACTTTCTTCCATACTGGTCTGAAACTGTATTAAATGCTCAGTTCAAATGGGGCCTTTATCTCTCAAGATCAGGAATTCACCAAGTGTTAGTGTTTCAACCCATATGGTCCTTTTCTATCTCTTAGCTAACTGAATTTCTAATGGAAATTGGACAAGGCCTGCATTCAATCTTTAAAAATAAATTTACAAACTCCACTTATGAGCAATGTGGCTGAGAAGGACAATTGTTTTAGTCTGTTCGGTAAACGTTTAAAATATTCTAATTCATAAATTACCTAATATGTTTTTAGACTGCTTCAATTAGTCCTTATTGGTTTGAATTGATTTTATCTATACGCTGCCCTAAGATCCTGTGATATAAAATATAAAGCAAGATCCCCCCCCTCCCCTCCCCTCTCCCTCTATATATAAAATTTTATCTGAAATAGCTTAGTGATAGACAATGTGGGCAAAGAATTCTTGATAAGTGAGTAAACTACAATTTCTTAAGTAAAGTCAGCATATGCAACACATGCTCTTGAAATAAGCATTATGTTTAATAGATTAAAATGTACATTGATAGTATCCTTAGATGTCACTGAAGTAAACGATAGCTGCTCAGCCAGAAGCAGCTTTTCAGTCCCAAAGCAAACAGATTAGAGTGATTTAAAAAAGGACTCTTGACATACACAACACTGGGGCTGTGCCATTTTGATACAAAGATTAACATGAGCATCACAAAGAATGAACGCAGATGGTCATTTACTGAGTGCAATTCACAATGAGGGCACAGAAACCCTGGGGAGCCAGGCATTGGTCTAAATAGCAAGAACAATTTTACTTCCTTGCTATGTGCCTTCAGGTTGTTTCTGACTTATGGTGACCCTAAGATGAACCCTCAGAATTTTCTTGGCAAGATTTGTTCAGAAGGCATTTGCCACCACTTTCCTCTGAGTCTGAGAAAGTGTGACTTTCTCAAGGCCACACAGTTCCCACACTCTCAAGTTGCCTCTGTACAAACAGCATTTTTATTATGTCCACATGTTCACTGTATTATATTATTTTGGATCATATGACTGCCAGCAGCTCCATTTTTTCTCCTTCCTGGCATGCATGAGAATAGACATATATTCACCTAACAATATCAGCCAACAGCTTTTCTTCTCTAACTTACCACCTTTTTCTTGTCTAACTTACCACCCACTAGATGGCTTGCATATAGTTCTCTTGCCAGACTACCTGTTCCTGTGTGTGTATAAATGTGTTTGTCAGTGTTGTAGTCTGGCAAGCATCAGAAGATTTTTCTGAATGTTTAGAGGATGAGGGGGATGATGGATTTCAAAGTGAGGAGTCTGTAAGTGATTAAAGAGAATTGCAGGCAATTGAGGCTGATGTTTTGGATTCTTCAGCTCATTCCCAGGCAACAGGGGCAATTGAAAGTTCCAGTTTCCTTTAGAAAAGGCCTTGGGAAGATGGGGAGTTTTCCAGGGAGAATAGATTAGACCTAAGAATGCAAGGAGTGAAAAGCCGGCAAACTGGATATTCTCAGAGGATCCAAGATAAGACCATTAAGTCCAGATGTGTCAAGAATGATGGCATGGGTGTCTTAGAGGGCTTAAATTAAGTGGTTTGGTTTCAGGCCTTTCCGAGGAGACAACATTGCTATAGAGGATTCGTTTTTCATTTTTTCTGTTTATGATTCCAAGTTCATGGTTCCTGTATTGCCAAGATTCCTGTTTCGTGTTCCTGGTTTATGTCTATGTTTCTTTGAAGAATTTACCTTGGAGAACTTCCTGCTTTCATGTTCCTGGATATACCTTTGGATTAATTCTGTGTTTGTGGGATTCCTTGACTTTGTGTTCTATCCTGGCTTTTCTTTAATTATTACTGCTACTGAACACTAGCTTCTTTTGAGAACTGAATTTTATATCTGTAATGACTTTGGTGGATTTGTCCCCTTTTCTCTTTTTATATTCTTTCTTTAATAAACATTCTCATATTGGATCACTGGACCCTGGTGTGGTGCTGAGTGAAAAGGTGTTCCAGTGCTAACGTGCAACAATCAGAAAATACAAACATCTCATTCGGTTTAGGCCACATTTAACGTTCCCTCACTCATTCACTCACAAGCAGGTGGGGAAAGGGATGAAGGTATGAGGACAGGTGGCACTCCAGGAAAGATTTGTGGGAGGGGGGAATCAGGCACAAGATGCAGAGAGAGCGAGAAAGCTGGTATTAGCAGTGGCAGTGGGGCAATGACAGCAGGACAGGGTTGGGGTGGCTGTTCTTATAGCAGTGCCCTCATCGGATCTGGGCTTAATTAGGATGAAGTCCCCATTGAGCCCAGATCCATCAAAGTCATTGCTACAAGCGCAATGAGAAGGGATTGTGGAATTTGCTCCTAGGGTAGGAGCTCTTTTTCTCCTATCCTTATCCCTCAATCTGCCATGGAGACCTGCACAGATATGTATATTACAAATCCACTTGAAATAAGCAGCAGCTTAACACTCTTTGCAAACTGCTTTCCAAGTACAAATGTTTGGAACCACATGATCATTACTTAGCATGAACCTGTGAGAATCAACAGGCTATCATCAACCTTGAGACTGTATGAACATCCAAAGACTCCTACAACCTTTTTTACTCACTTGCTATTCCATTTCAACATACCACTGATAAATGGCAAGAAGATTAAGCAGGATTGTCAAAAAGATTATGGCTTTAGTATCCTAGAGATGGACACAGTGCTCCATAATACACTTAAAGTTACAGCTTCCCACAGCAACTAATCCTTAGAAAAATATTGAAAAAACCCAAACAATTTAGTTTGAAGATGGTTACAGATTTTTTAAAGAAACATTTTTAGTTGGCTTACAAGAGCAATGGAAAGGCAAAAATGCACGCAAGCATTTCACTGGACATAACATAAATGATTCAATATTGACACAACACAGACAATTTGATCTGTGGTATTGGATTATGATCTCCTGTATTACATTACATTGCAAACCCATTAAATTACATTGAGTATAAAGGGTAAAAATAAAAATAAAAAGAGAAAGATACCAAATCCAGAGAAAAGGAGAGGGAAGCCTTCATGTGCGAAAACACTCATACTAGTAACTGGAAACTCTCTTAAATGTGCAATAGTACCACTATTCACAGTGATGACTTTCCTTGCAAGTCAAGTCACCTAGAACTACATTCCAAAATCAGTTCATCCATTTATCTGTTTTCAAAGTTCTTATGCGGTTCACTGGTTTAAAAACTATGGCTGAAAGGAAGGCCCTTCCAGTTAGGCCCTATATTCCAGGATCTGATGCCAGGTTTTCTGCTTTAACCTGGATTATATGACTTCCCACTGCCAGATACTCTGGCAGGGCCCAAAGTTATTGTTCAACTACTGGCATTTAAAGCTATCCATTCATTCTTAACTTCAAACTCAAGTGTTCAAAAAGTGCCAAATCCCAATGAGCTTAGTACTGCTGTTTAGTACTGTGCATTTATAATCTTGAAAAATGCTGAAGCTTTGAGGTTGGGGGTATTTTGGACTACAGCTTCCAGAACCCCTTTTACAAGCTCTCGTGATGTGTGAAACTATAGTAAATTGTTTAATTAGTTTCAGTTTAGCTTCAAAAACAAATACGGTAAATATACTTCCATGGGAATAAAAGCAGGCAACCAATGATATGGAACAACAACCACTGCAGCAGAATTATTCTTAATCCTTATCTTTAAAATTAACAGTCTGATATTATAGCCCGTTCCGGGCTCACAATTCCAATGCAATTATTATCTGTCTGTTTACATTCCATAAAATAATGCATAGACAATGTGCCATCAGCATGTTAGCAAATTAATTGATTTCAATGCTTGTGACCTGGGAATTTAAACCAAAATTTTATGTCAGTATACAATTTATGTTTGATTTAACTTTTTGATGTTAGGTTCTAACGCTGTTTTTATATTTGGGGGTTTTCTGGGATTATTATTTCAGTATTTGTTTGTTCTACGGAGGCACTGAATGTTTGCTGTTGTATGTTGGAATTCACCCTGAGTCCCCCTATGGAGATAGGGCAGAATATAAATAAAGATGATGATGATGATGATGATAATGATTATTATTATTATTAAGTCATAGATAGGGTTAGTCTACCCAGTAGGTTACAATTTCTGCCTTCATATGCTGCTAAACCCCATTGCTTTTTCCTGGATAAAGAGAGATTTTCACAGTTAGCTACTCTGAAAATATGACCAGTGGCAGGACTAGCATGAACCTACGGGGTAAAATTCAGGTGCTCAAAACAGTGGAAGTCTCAAAACATCTTCTTCCCAACAAGCAGAACATGAACATAGCAACAAGATAGATGAGCTAATATTAGCAGCTGGGATATTTTAATGCATGGCCATTATACCAGGCAGACAGCATTAACACTTCAGTTTATTATTTCTTCCTTTATAATATACAGTATGACCCTCATGTATGTGGTACCAGAATGCTCAGTTTCATGTATTCCACGTACAATGAAATAACTCCTTTCTGTATGACTCTATAGTGCTATTGGGCAAGAAGTCCTAGATTTTGATATTATTTACAGTTTTGGGCAACGTCTGGAAATGTATCCCCGTGGGTCATACTTTAAAAAAAATCTAAGTGGTGCCTATATCAAAATAGATACATTAGCATCATGACTGAGGGCTGTTCCATACAGCTCTATATCCCAGAAATATCAAGGCATAAAATCCCACCTTATCTGAGTCTGGACGCAGATAACCCAGTTCAAAGCAGATATTCTGGGATATAGGGCTGCGTGGAAGGGCCCTGAGATGGCTGAGAGTTCTCAGTTCAGTTTTGATCAGAATTTATTTTTAAAAATTCACAAAAATTGAGGGCAAACTTGTTCCTGTTCACCTCCTAAAAATATATCCCTTTGAGTTCTGTTATGTCTAAGTTGAGATCTATGCTATAAAAACCGCTAAACTCTATTGATAAAGTTAATAATCTCAAGCATTTCACTGATGAAAACGGAGGTATGTGTAGCTGAACAATATCATAATGTTAAGATCGTTAAAATCATTAAAAAGGAAGAACACACACACTAAGAATGGCTACAACAATTTATTTTTTGGGAAGAGAAGGGCTATCTATTATCTCCTCATTAGTTTCCTGCTGAGTTAAGTGAGGGCACTTTGTACTCACTTTGTAGGACATGAAGTAAGCTGAGGATAAAGATAGAAGGTGGAAGGAGAAGAAAGAACCTGGGACATTTGAAACGCAGCTCAAAATGTAGAATGAAATAGGGTAAATCAAGACTTTCCTTCTCAAAATGGGATAGCTGGAAGGTATGTCAGTTACACTTTAAGCTTTAGAACTTGAGCAATATTTAGTATTTCCTGAATGAGGAGCTGGTCCAAGAAACGTTAGCCATATGATTTGAAACATTTGAAAATAATGTCTGTTGTGCTATGTTTAAAGACAGCCACATTTCTCTGCAAATTCACTTTTTTTTGTTTACTAATTTGCTCAATGCCTACATTTCAGTGTATGGTTATGCAAAATGACACTTAGTAGCCTCAATATAAAAATGCTATTTTTAAAAAGTTGCACACACATACAAAAACCTCAATACCAATCTGGTATGCAAACGTTATGTAAAGTACTTATCCACAAATGGTCCCATTAAGAGCCTCCCTTACAAATGAACACTTAGATTATTAAACTCTCTTATGAAGTTGAATGTCACAAAGTCAGAAATCTTTTTATGTGAAGCTTATAAATAATTTAAAAACTATTTCCTCTTCCCTAGATATAGCCCTTTGCCTGAAGAGAACACGAAGTTTTTACCACTGTTATTAAATATTTACAATATGACTGTTCTGACTTCCTTGGGTAAAATACAGCATGCAAATATTTAAACATAAAATGCAAAAGAGATATTGTAGATTCAGTCATAGATGAATCTATCTATCTATAATGTAGTCTTCCTCTTTTCCTATTCCTTCCACTTTACCAAACATTATTGTTTTTTCTAGTGATTCATGTCTTCTCAAGAAATATCAGAAGTACAATAATCCCAATGTAGTTGTTTTGCCTTCTAGGGAGAGTTCAGGGCCAATTTCCAGTTCAATCAATTTATTTGTTTTTTTTGGCAGCTCATTACATGAAAAGAACTCTCTTCCAGCACATGTCAAATGAGATGATTCTCTTACTATTAACTTTCTTCACCATCCAGTTTTCATAATGGTACATAGAAAGTGGGAATATGACAGTATGGTCAATCCTGACTTATGAATTCAGTGATATATCTTTGTAGTTGAGGATCATGTCTAGGGGCCTTATCACATGAGGATTGGGCCCTGTTCTTAGTTGTTTCCAGGATGGAGCCCACTGCAGCCCATCACATGACAGAGGGCTACTTCCAGTCGGGCTCCATCCAGGCTCTGTACTGGCAGTGGCTATCCATATTCTCATTAGGTAAGTCGGGGACAGTGTGGGGAGAAGCCAGGTGGCGAGGTGTTTCCCCATGTGATGGGAAAGGTAGCGATGAAGGGCATGGGATGATGGTTTCCCCTGCTGTCTGCTGTATTTGCCTCACTGCCCCATGGATGCCCCCACTGTCCCCTGGCTTGAGGACATCAATATAATGAGGTCCTAGTTATTTCATCCTAGTGATCCAAAAAGAATAGCAGTAGCTTTGCTACTCTGCTGCTACGTATGGATGCTCAGTGTGGAACACATCTCACCATGTGAAAACAGTGGATGTAGCTCTTAATAAGACATGCCACATTATCAAGAGGTGTCTGCACCCTACACCACTGGAGAAATTACACTGTTTAGCCGGTATTGCACCACCTGACATCTGCCGGGAAGTAGCAACCAATAGTGAAAGGACCAAGGCAATGACATCTTTGGCCCATCCCCTGTTTGAGTATTAGCCAGCACGCCAACGACTTAAATCAAGAAATCGTTTTCTAAGATCTACAGAGACACTCGGTGGAACACCTCAGCAAGAAAGAGTCCAAAAGTGGCAGGCTAAAACCCAGAACCTCATTCGATGGCTGATACCAAATGAGAGACTTCCTCCTGGGCACACAGAAAACTGGGCGACGTGGAAGACACTGAACAGACTGCACTCTGGCATCATGAAATGCAGAGCCCACCTTAAGAAATGGGGCTATGACATGCGAGTCTGGAGAAGAGCAAACCACAGACCACCTATTACAATGCAGTCTGAGCCCTGCCACATGCAAAATGGAGGACCTTCTTATAGCAACACCAGAAGCACTCCCAGTGGCCAGCTAACGGTCAAAGGACATTTAATAGAATGCCAAGTTTTTGTGTTTTTTAATACAATGAAACTGTTTGGTTTGCTCCTGATATGATAAATAATAAGTAGATTTTAGTGCTACACACTATAGAGCACCATCTTTTCCTGCCTTGATAAGAAGCCACGGCATTCCTGATGTTCTGTTCATTTCAATGAAAACCTGTATCAAAGGAGTACAGTTTTTTCTGCTGCCGTTTTTTCTTCTCAATATTATACATCTTCGGTGCCTTCTTTCTACACAGATTCCAAAACCATTTACACACATCAGAAAAATTCTATATGGAAGTGAAGAAGGGGTGGAAAGTGGTTTTTGCTGTTTTTTTCAGTCAAGTAAATAAGAGAATAAGTAAGTGATGTAATGGCTTATTTGAAAATTGTCAGGAACTTACAAGCAGTGCCCATCTGTTTCATAGGAAATCTTGAGTGAGCTTTTGAAACATTACACATGCCCATTTCCCTGAAAATAAGACCTATCCCAAAAATAAGCCCTAGCATGTTTTTAAGGGTTTTTGGGGATGCTCAAAATATAAGCCTTACTTTAAAAATAAGCCTGAGTTACAGTTCATTAAAAATAAATGTAAATAGTGTCCATGCAGTTATACATATAAAAAAGGAAAATATTCTGGAGCAAAATTTGATACAAGACCCTGTCTTATTTTCGTGAAAACAAGATAATTGCACATAACATTTTGACATGCTTGAATTTTTCAAGACATCAGATGACTGTTAGATGAGAGACATTTCAACTTATTCAAACTGGAGAGAACCATACTTCAAATTTCCAGAGGAAAACAGGGATCAGAATGATCTAGATACATTTGGATTGCAACTCCCATAAAGTTTAGGCAGCCTATAAAATATGAAGGAATGATGAGTATTTCATTCCATGACTTCTGATTGGTCATCCCTGAATTAAAGAAGAGAACTGATATACATGCAATTCTGAAAACAAATTTCAAGCCATGATAGAGTTGTATTGGTATAACTGGTAGCAGCACTCAAAATGTTAATATTACCAGCTCAACAAGTCCTGCATTTCAAGAACTACAGCAAAACAAATTTGTGAAAACATCAAGGAATATTATCAAGGAGATTATTTTACTTTAATGGTTGTGAGCAGACTGTTTTATATACAATAAAGTAGTATATAAAATGATTAAATAGAATATAAATGCTATATCTGGCACCTTGCCCTTTATCTCATTAGGTTGATCGTACTCTCTATGTTCTCTTCTGAAAAGCAAAATTACTGGTCTAAATTTATTCAAAGACTGCAGATTGCAATATAATAATATAAAAATGTCACAGGTACAAGAATTATTAAGTTAAATGTCTTCAGTCACAAAATATGCAGTTTCTCCTTCCCATTAATGTATTGTATGTTCCACAATAACTGTGTTTTTCTAGGGAGACTGATTTCACAATGATAATGAATGGCAATTTGACATATGATAGTTTTCATGGCCTGCGCCACTCAGAGTAATGGCTCTTGCAGCTACAAGAACAAAGGGCAATAGAATTAGGAATATGATAGGCTGGTATTCTACATTTGAGAGTTAAAAAATAACATTGTCACTGTGCTGAAGGTTGCAGGAAATGCTATACTATGCCATTTCTACATTACTAATTTAAGCTTGTTACAAAATGTATTTATGAGCATTACTTCAGCTAGCATGACAGAAGTAGAAAAAAGCAACTACATTACATTGTAAGACAGTAATGTATTTGAAATGTTTCTAACACAAATATTCTGTTTTCTTTACCAAACACAAAGTAAACCATGAGTATGGGTAGCTGTCATAATCAGAACTGCACATTGATGTTTCATACAATGTTTCACGACTTGTTTTGCCAAGGATCAGTTCAAAAAAATTGCTTTCCTTGGGAATGTGTGTTCAACACATTTAATCCACAGGACTTTGATCATCTTTTAGTAGGCACATACGAAAATATTATGTAGTAGATGTTTTCCAAAAATAGAACACACACTCAAAATCCCTTCCTGCATGACACAAAAGGCAAGGGGAAATTGAGGGGGAGGCAAGATGATATCAGCTCATACTATCTGGGAGAGAGAACAGAAGAAGGAAACATCTTCCAGAACAGACAATTATTACAATAAATGCAATAATTATGGCAAGAACACAAAGTGTTCATTCAGAGAGAGAAAAACAGAATTGGAAAATGAAAATACACGATTTAAATGTTGATTGTTAAAAGGTTATAAGAAACACTATATTTGCCTGAGAGACTATTTGATGGTGCCTGAAAGGAGGAGGAGAGAGAAAACAGTTGAGAAACTAGATTATGAGGTTATAGGCAGTCCCTGAGTTACAAACAGCCGACTTACATTCGACTTGTAGTTACAAACAAGAGTGAGACAATAGGAAGTAAGAGGAAATCTATCCCTTGGAAGGGAAATTCACTCCTGTAATAGTTACCATGGGAAAAAGGTGCCTCCACTGAAGCATTATCAACAATCCTTGTTTCTATGACAACCCAAATTTTTCAAAATCCAAATATCACAGGGACAGAAAGTGAAGTGAAATCTTTTGAACAGGGGTACAGAAAGCAAACCACACATTAGAGAGCTGTTAACCCTTCCCTATGCTATTGCAATACATACATACATACATACATACATACATATTGGATTTAAAAATGTACCTGTTCTGACTTACATACAAATTCAAGTTAAGACCAAACCTACAGAACCTATCTTGTTCATAACCTAGGAACTGCCTGTACCTGAACAACAATACTGCACAAAAGGCTAGGAATAGCCCCCAGAAAAAAAAAACTTCACTAGGCATATAATGCATAGCATAATCTCATGCATGTCTACTAGGCCTGCACAATCAATTGAAAAAAATGTTTCAGTACAAAATTGGGGGGTGGGGCAAAATAATTTCTAAAATGTTTCCCATATTGAACATAACTATAGCGAGTTAACTACTTTTTCGTTACATTTTGTTAAGTAATTGTGCTGTGGGGAAACTTGAGGGGCTCCTTTCTCCCTCATTGTTAGAGCTATTGGCATGCAACTTGCTACAATCATAGAACACATTTACCACTGTTAGCCCATCAAGTTTCAGAACGTTTCACTCATCCATGACTTTTTGGAAAAAATTCCAAGTTTTTACAAACAACATTTTAAAAAACTGCAAGAGCTATCTCCTTGAATTTTCTATACAATGGCACAAAATAACAGGGGATCATTCCTCCAAGTTTCAGAAATATTTATACATTTACTGATTTTGGGGATTTCTAAAAATCTTTGACCAAAACATTTTAACTTTAAAGAAAGGCACAACAGCTATCTCATTTAATGTCTTTAACCAACAGAACTTCAATTTAGAGATTTCTTCCCAGCTCACCACAGATTTACTTACTAGTATTGAAGTATCAATCACTCCTCCTCACTGTAGATTCAAACATTTATTGGAACTCTAGCTGACTGCTGCTATGGGGGAACAAATATCACCCCTATCCTAATTTGGGCTTTTTTATGCTGAGCAGAATTCTGGGAAATGTAGTTTAGGGCAGAGCCTTTTGAATTCTCTGCCTTAGGGCTGCTCACTTTCCCAAACTACATTTCCCAGAATTCTGTGCTCTCTCGGTCTCTTTCTCAGCTCACTCAGTTCACCCTACCCTACTACTTTCCTCTCCTCATAGTGAGAGGCAGCCTATCTATTCTTAATCTAACGAGGAATGGCAGCCTTTTTGGTTCACTTTGCTTGTGCTGAAAATGAAATAAAACTGACTTCTAAGCATTACAGAATCTCAAGTTTTACAGTTGCAAGGAAACAAAATTTTAAAAACCAAAAGAACTGAATCAAAACATTACATTAATCAAGAACAGACAAAACGCTGGAAGGCCTCTTATGAGTTTCAGTATAGTTCAACCCCTGTATCCATGTGGGATATGGATATGTATCCAAACTTACTGTGAAAACAGGAGACCTAGGATGACAGCAAACCCTATTGAGGAGAACTCTATGATAACTTCTAGCAGAAGTATACAAACAAATCAACAGGAGGATTTTAGGCAGGACATATTTCGTCAGATGTAGGTAGGCAAAACAGCTGATACTTGTCCATGGGTATGAGGTTTGTACTGTATTGAATAAAAGAAACCACTTTTTGGAATTAGAGAATCAATTAATCTTAGAGCCAATTTGAGTCTCCATATGGAGAAGGAAAGCGGGGTATAAATAAATGCTTTGAATGCAGTTTTCCTGCTTCTTGACAGGGGGTTGGACTGGATGGCCCACGAGGTCTCTTCCAATTCTATGATTCAATAATAATAATAATAATAATAATAATAATAGAACAATAATGTAAGATGAAAGGGGGAAATCAAAAACATAATTCCAGCTCTCAAATTTCTTTGAAGACTGGAGTATGAAGTTCTCAAATGACAAAATAAGCTAAAGCAAACACTAATGTATGGGGCAAGAACATTACGTTTATGGGAAATGGTCCAACAACCATATAGAGTTAGCTGTAAGACAACTGGGCATTTCAGTAGTAGACAGAAAAGGCAGATCGCTGTGATAGTGATATTTCAAAACAATAGAATAATTCTGATTGCAAATGAAACATATGAGAAATGAAGTAAAAGCAACCAAAGAACTACAGCCTGAAAGATCTTGCCAAAAAAAGGCAAACTGGGTAGAAAGACAGTCACTGACAGAAAACTGAGAATGATTTGTGAGATTGGAATGAAACTAAGAAAACAATACTACCAAATTCCAAAGACTGAAGATAAACAAGAACCAGAGTGATCAGCTGCTTCAAACCATAATAAAAGACCAAAGAGATTAACACAGAAGCTGCACTTGTGACCTTGCGTATAGCAAATCACTTGCTGGTTTTACACACAGTACTCTCAGCAAAATTGTGAGATTAAAAAAAGACAAGTAAAATAATCAAAAGAAAAATTACAGCACATAAACCAATATATGGAAAATTGCTCATATAGTTTGCCAGTCTTAGAAAGCAATGAAGTAATAACTGGGGGGAGGATCCCAAGTTTTCTTTTAAAAATAAATAATAAAGAACCATGATTGTAAAGGGGGGAAAAGAACAGTAGCAGAGGGAGTGAGATATTAAAACTATGTTCAAAATGGAATGAACAAATGGAATAATAAATAAGAAGGGTGAATTAAATCAAGGTTAGAAGTAGTGAGCTTAACCGAAGAAAGGAGAGAAAATATGAAAATTCTAAAAATGACGGGGGAAAGGCAAGAGGATTTGGTGTGATTAAAGAAGTTCCAATAGTTATCATATTACACAATAAAAAGTAGAGAGAACTATTTAGCATAAATTATGAAAATAAAAGAAAAACTGGTCAGAAGAAATAGATAAAGGTTAAAGAAGAGAGCTGAGGACATTAAATAGTGAAGATAAGGAGGTTAAGTAAGATAAGACAAATATGCCTTATTAACAATGTAAAAGAGATAGGTGGGAGAAAAGCATGAATATATGGTGAATAAAACGGAGTAAGATCTGTATCGGAAATATTAAGGAGTTCTAATGACTAAAAAGCATTCAATAAATAATAAAATAAAACCAAGTCTGAGAAGTAGAAAGCAGAAAATAAAAGCATAGATTTTGAACAGGATTGGCAATTCTGAGAGAGTTAACAGAAATCTGAGTTGACTTATTCATGGGTTAATATAAATACTGTGCCATAATTCTCTCATTAATTATATATATATGAGAGAACCATATGGTGACAAAAGGCAACTATAGTACCATTTCTGACCTTTTTGAATGTCTGAGCAGGGAAATGATGGTAGCCAGGGGCAGCTGGCCCCTTGAGTTAGCATTGGTGCTTTCCCCTTCAGTTATCCATGGACCATATCAAAATTCATAATTTTGGCCCCTAAACCTGCCCTCGACCTATACAAGGGGGCAATTTACATATAAATATATATGGTGAATCTTTATACATTGCTTTTTCTTCTTCCAATGAACGCTTGCATTAAAATGTTCTTACAAAAAAAGAAAGAAAATAGATGCCTTAAAAGGATATCTGAGTGAATTCATCAATTAATGATGATGAATTTTTAATAGGGAATTTCTTAAAATGTAAAATGCCATCTTTAGAGCTCAGCATAATTGCCAGTAAATGCCTGGTAAACAATATATGTATACTTGTTTTCTGGCCATTAAAATATGTTCTACAGCAGAAGGACATTATATACACTATAAAGAAAAAGAGGTACAGGAAGAGAAGTCACCACTGCTGCTACATGACAGGTTCTGTAAAGCAACGAGTTTACCTTGAGGCTGGTTTGAATGAAAAGAGAGAAGACATAACTGCTAGGCTAGTTAGACATGTCATTTGCTTCCCTCTAATCTTCTGGACTTCTCCTGTTCTACAAGAATTTTTAAAGACAGTGATTCTGAGATTATACCTGTAAGTTCCTTTAGTACTTCTTTAGTACTCTTGCGACTTCATCACATGGGTAAGATGCTTGCAGTACAGCTGATCTATGGAGCCCCACGCCACCCATCACACAATGCATGGCCACTTCCAGCAAAGCTTTGTAGAACAACTGCAGCACAAGTTTCCTATGATGCTGCACCCAGAACACGGGAAGCTTCCCATGTTCCATAAAGCACAATGGGACCAGCGTGGGGGGGGGGGGATGGCACGCTTCTCCACATGTGATGGGGAAGCGTCACTGTGGGCAAGTCAGGATGCCAGAAATGCCCTGCTGTTTCGTCGATTCGCCACCTCCGTGATGAGAAATGCTGGGGCTCATCAATGTGATGAGGTCCTATGATACAGTTCATCCAATAATGGAGATTTGAATTCATTTACAACAGCTAAGTATTCCTTCATTGCCTGTTTATCTATTATGGATTATAGTCTTATTGCAAGATTTATTTTATTTTTATCCATTAGAACACTTATTTTTCTTTTGGGAGAAGGCTGAGCCAAAGAAGGTATTAACAGGTATGTCTTCTCTCTGCCCCTTATTAGCATTTCATCATTTTCTGTAAACAAAGGCCTTACCATGTCCTTAGTCTTCCTTTCCTCCAAAGAGTTCAATTTTTTTTAAAAAAATATATTATTATTTTAGTGAGCTTGATCTTATTTTGAGTTTTTGCTTTCCTGACTTTCCCTCTGTAAATTATCTGTATTCCTCTTTGGTGATTTCCCTCTCCTCTATTTTTTAGACCTCTCCTTTAAATCTCAGTAATCCTTTCTACCTCTGCCCTGGATCCTAGACACGTCCACTTTTTTCCTCATTGAAATGGTTTGCAACTGTGCCTTGATTATTCCACCAAAAGGAATAACAAGAACAGTGTGAAATATTAATTACACCTCAGAAAAAAATATTGTCAATAACTAATGATGAAAATGAAAAAAAAAATGAAATTGTTGATGAAAATTTAAATAAATTTGAAATAATTAATTAATTTTAATGATTTCAGGATGAGCTCAAAACAGAATGTCCAAACAGCACTGAAATATTTCCTTAGGGAAGATATAATATTTTTCTGTTTCTTTACACATTGACTTTAGTTAAGTGTGAATGAAAAGTTTCTCGCTGTATTTCATTTGTACTGAAGTTCAGGTTCAACATCACTGACAACTGCTTAGATTATTGCTTACCCCACTTGTAATCAAAGAATTATCCATTTTTATCATACACACCTATTTTATTTTATTATTTTTTAAAAAATACAGCATGAAAAGTAGCACAGAAAACAACACAAACTGGTTACTAATATATTTTGTTACTATGAAGCATCCAAATAAAATTTAAAGGCTACTAATTGATTTTACTAACACATCTTTAGAGCTTTAACAGATGCGCATTTCAGAGGATTTCGAAACCTCATATCTTAGCAATGATGCAGTGGAAGAACCTAATTGTCCTTAATCCTCTATTTAAAATAGGTTAGATTAAATCCTCTTTTGAATGAAGCAGGGAGATTACTCAGTGCCATCAGGAAACAGAATTGCTACTACTTTGTAGTTTAGTTTGGAATTTAACTCCTGAAGATGTGAAAAATACAAAATTAATCCATGGCAGATTCTGAATGATGTAAAAAAAGGAAAAACTCAGAAGATATCATAATTTAAACTTCAGTGAAAGGACAAACAGCTTTTTAAAATCAGTATCTGTTGCAGTGAGAGAAATTGCAGGACAGTTCGGATATTTCAAAAACAGGGTGAGATAACTTCATTTGAATGTTGTGACAGAAAGTGAAAAATACAGCTTAAACAGGTTTTGCTCCATTTCCAATGGATATAATTTTCTCTCAATTCAGTATTATTAATATTTTTATTTAAACATTATGAAATGCTTCTTTTGTTTTTTAATACAGCACACACTTGATAGATTAACTAATCAATAATCTTGCAAGAAAATAATGCAAGATCAAATCATAGATAATTACTCAGATTAAAATAAGAGCAAAATCCATCATTTGTCTTATCTTCATGGAGCTGTTGCCATGGCAATTAAAACTGGAGAGATAAAGTATTCTAGTGTCATTCTCCTCCGTAGTTCAAGCTGAGACTCAGATGAGCTGTCGCTTGATAATTACACTAATAGTACTTTTTTGTATAACTTTAAAGCAATAACTAGGAAAAAAGTGAATGAAAAGTGTAAGGCTTCTGAAAATCAAAATTCACTATGAACAGGCATGACATCTCTGCAAACAACAAGGCTTCTTTCCTAATATAAAGCAAGTATAAAAAGCAAACATGTATTGGTAATACATCAGCATTTGCAAGGCTTGCTGAACAGGCTGGTTTTCCTTTTTGTGGGTACAGCTGAAGCATTTTCTGCAGAGTCCACTGTAAACACTACATGCTGTTGCTAATGAATTTGTGTGAATGGGTGGTACTCAGAAACGATTCACTGTTGCCAATTTTTGTGACCCTAACATTGACCTAAGGGGACCCATGTGGGATTGGGACCCACAGTTCAACAAGCAATGCTTTAGCCCCGAGAGTCCTGTGGTTTGTGATACTCTAATCTGCTTTTTTTCCAAGTGCAAAGTAGTTTTCAAACAAGTGGGTTTATAGCCACAAAAGTTAACGCAAAAATAAAAATCAGTTAGAGGTGCTGCCACCTACTTCATTTGGCAGATATCCATGCACATATTTGGGTGGAAGAATTATGGGCAGAGAACAGAAATGCAAAAGGTATAAAAACTGGTGATTATGTCAGCAGTTGGGATCACTGAACAAACAGTAGCCAGGAGATGAGAAGAATATTCTAGTATAATAAGACAATTAGCACACATATGACACTGAGAAGGCTTTAACACAGTGTAAACAATACATAAAATGTACATACACTTGACTTACCTACATTAATTGGTTTATCCTGATTTGTTTACCATTTCACTTGATGAAAGGTTGTTGGGAACTTGAAATTTTGCACACCAGTTTGTGACATTCCCTTTGCCCCTAATAAAGTTGCTGATCTAACATGAATCTCGGATTTGTTACACTAAATATTTTTTGGATCATTTTTTTCCTTTTGGCCAGGGAGTCCTCTTACAGCTTGGATCCTGAAATCCATTAACAAAAGGAAACTCACAGAAGAAAATGTTATTGTGCTACCCTATCTTCTCCAGACTC
This sequence comes from Anolis sagrei, assembly GCF_037176765.1. NCBI lineage: Eukaryota > Metazoa > Chordata > Lepidosauria > Squamata > Anolidae > Anolis > Anolis sagrei. Next base: position 108,958,004 of record NC_090023.1, read on the forward strand.
TTGGCCATTGAAGGATGCATGGAGCATGGAAAATCACTCCATATAAGAAAAAGGAAACAATTTTTTATTTCCTTTCCTTTCTTTTTTGTCAAATAAGATGCTTGAAGCAAAAATATATATCTGTGAGTATGTCATATTTGTGAAACATGATGATAGAGTTGAAGTTATGATTTAGAGCAACAGATAAAACACAACACTGAGAAATATCAATTGGTTTCAGACAGAATAACATATGATAGGAGTTCAAATCTCATCTGTTTCAAGCAGGTTGTACAGTAAAGCAGAAACACAGTTTTTCAATTTATTTCTTTTCATCACTGGGCAAAAACTCAGAACATGTATTTCACACATGCACACCACAATATTCTTTCTTTTACAAAGTTCTTGTAGTTTCTAAGAACATATACATCAGAAGAAGTAAAATCTTTCAGCCAACAAAACTTGGTCAGGCAATATAATAAAGCTGAAAACAATAAGAATATTAATGTTAGTCAGGGATTATCTTTAATTCGAAATTATTTTAGCCAAGGATTAATTTTTAATTTGAGGAACAGCAAAGTAATATGAAATTCCATAGTTGGCAACCTTTCTGCCCAATTATCCTGAGAAGACCTATATCAATTCTATGCCAGATACCAAATTCCTCCTTAAATACTAAAAGCGCATAGAATGCTGAGTTCTGCATGTTTCTGATTTACTTTAATTAATTCATAAAACAATTATTTTCAAATTTATACACTTTGCAGCCTTGCTTATATTTCCACTTTGAATCATTATACCAATCTCTATCTTCTTTCCCACTTATAGCTCTGTTAAATCACTTCGACTTGAGTGGGCTGAAAGTGCACAATTGAAATGCCTTCATAAAGTATTAGCCCTCTCTGAGTTCTGAAGTATCCTAGGAAAAGAAGAACGTACAGTTTAATGTTTCAGGCCAAAGTAAAATGTAGTTATGTCCTAAGTACCCATGGGTTGTCATGCAAGAGTAGCTAATCTCAAAGTAAGGAACCAAAGAGCCACTTTCAAGCAAGTAGGGGTTTTTTTTGTTTTTTTAAAGGATTGTCAAGCAAGTTAGCAGTGTCAATGTGTTACAAGTATTCTTAAGAAAAACAAGTCAGAGAGATCAAATTCCTGTTTTCTTAATAATGGGAAGAACAAACACAAAGTAGCAGAGATTCCTAAATACACTGTTGAAAACTGTGGCCAGGATCCCATAAGAGACGTATGATAACTTAACCCTTCTTTTGCTAGTTTATGTTCTTTCAGGGATATTGCAGATAAGGTATCCCGCATCTACGCATGAAATGAACCCTTCCCAAGCTTCATAACAGCAGCCAAGAGAGTTCCTCCTCAAAGCTCCATCTTAACAGCATCTCATCAATGGTGGCTTGTTTTGGGGCATAATACAAAGTATTGGCTTTGATCTTTAAAGTCATACATTGGGGAGATGCAGGCTAATGTAGTTCCTACTGCTTTAATATCTGTGTGACTGGACGTTAAGATCTGACAGGCACTCTCTTCTGTGTCATAGCAACAGTAGAGGAATAACTGATAAGAACAAGAGAAAGTACTTTCTGTTATCTATAGTGGAATTCTTTGCCCCTAGAGGTTACAATGTCATCTTCTTTGACTGAATTGGACTCTATAGTAAAGACATTTGTAACAAGTTGCTTACTAAGCTTTTGTTTACTGCATTTATTTATTTGATTTACACCCCACTTGTGTCCCAAAATGAGACTCCACAGTATGTTTAGCCTGCAGAAGAGAAGGCAGAGATGAGACATGATAGCCATGTTTAAATATTTGAAAGAATGTCATAAGGAAGAGGGAGCAGACTTGTTTGCTGCTACCCTGGATATTAGGACTCGGAGCAATGGGCTCAAATTAAAGGAAGGGAGATTCAACAGTGGAACTCTCTGACTCAGAGTGTAGTGACGGCTCCTTCTTTGGAGGCTTTTAAACAGATGTTGGAGGGTGCTTTGATTGTGTTTTTCCTGCATGGCAGGGGGTTGGACTGCAGGGCCCATGGGGTCTCTTCCAAACTTATTATTCTATGATTCTAACTGTTTTAGTATAAAGTAATTATTGTTTATTATAGATTTTATTTTTATTTAATTTGTAAAAATAAGATATTGTTTTTTTAAAAAAAATGCATAACCAAAAGAAACAAAGCCCTTCAAGAGCTATGAACAAGTCTGGGGTCTTGTGCTTTCTACTGCACTGAATTACAAACAGAAGACAGCCAGCTGCCCAAAACAGACAGATCAGGCAATTGCCATTGGCTGCAACAGCATTTAATGACTATTTAGCACTGGGTGCTCCAAGGGACACATTCTCCAGGTCGCTTGAAACAAGCAATTTCACATTTATGCTGCCCTACATCCAGTATTTACTGGCAGATTATGCTAAATATAGTAAGCTCAAATTCAACTATGGCAAAAAGGATCAATTTAACTTTCATAAAATAAAATGAAAGTGCGGTTTTAAACTCATCTGAAGGTTAACATCCATGGCATAGAATCACAATGCAATATTGCCCTACCGTAATGGAATTAAAACACTCCCAGAGAAGTGTATACAAAACAGATTCAGAGCAGACTCCAGAATATTGTACAGTAACCCATGCAGCAAAATAAAAATAAAAGCTTTAAAAATCAAAAATTGTTCCTGAGAAGACCAATTAGTAGCTCCATTAGTTGTATTCAATATCCTCAAATTCAGACTAATAGCATTACTTGCCTTCAAAGGTACATTCAATTTTGTACCTTTTCCAAATGCCAGCCATTCAGTCATCTGAGGAAAAGAAGCTATTAAATACCACAGGCGAATAACTTCCTGGTTACATATTTCAAGCTGATCTGTGATGTGTTAGGGTCAATATTAGGTTTTTGTTTTTTTTTAATCAAGGGCTGCATTCCTTCAAGATAATTTTGTTTGATTATGTGTACACATGTGAATATGTGCACATGCATGCCAAAAGCGGATAAAGCCATTGCCAAATATAAGTATGTTGGCTCTCCCTCTTCTCTCCTTCTCAGTCTTTGAGCCCATTCACACTACAGAATTGTGGCATTATTATTCCACCTTAAATGCTATACTTCTGTCTTACAGATTGGCTGTTCAGGGAGAAACTCTGACAATTCGCAAGAGCTCTGGGGCCTGACCAAATTACAATTCCCAGGATTCCATTAGATGCAACTATGGTAAAGTGTAGTGATAGCACAATAATTATGTAATGTGAACAGGCATTCTGGCCATCTATTTTCTTACCACCTAATGATTTCCTGGAACACAGTGGACTCATATAGTTTTCTTTGCTGTTCTTATAGGAAAGATTATTTAAATATTCTTTATATAAGTATTAGAGTGTTTTGAAGTGCCTTTCTTGTCTCAAAAGCTCTCAAATTTGTTGATGAAAGAACACAACAAACAGGAAAGGTGTGTGCCTTTCCCTTAAATTTTAGAAAAACAAACAGAAGCCAATGTAGAGTTTCTCAAGCTGAACAATGGATCACTGTTCACAAATTAAAGTGGAGGCACATTTCAGAAGTACAAGTACATACTTCATAGTTGTGCAATAATTTCTAAAAGGAAAATGATAAACAAACAGTGAGTAACAAAAATTCAGAAGAGTTCTGCAATTCCGAGAAACATTGGGGTCCTAGGATCCTAGTGAAAGTAATTCATTTTTAGACATCACTTTGCATACATTGGTCTCTGGGTCAACATTGTCACCTATGCTTTTCAACATCTACAGGAAGCTGCTGGGAAAGGAATTTGGGGGTTGGCTGCCCTCAGTATGCTGATGATATCCAATCTCTCCTTTACAACCAGTGCCATGGAGGCTCTGGAAGTACTGAATCATTGTTGGGATGAGTAATGAACTGAATTGACTGAGATTTAATCCAGACAAGATGGAAATGCTGCTGTTCGATAGGAAAACCAACCTGGCATTATGGTAACAGCCTGTTCTGGATGGAGTTGCTCTCCCTCTGAACGATCAGGTTTGTAGCTTGAGCTATTCCTGGAAAGCCTGGTTGTTGTCATGGCCACAAGTACCTTTGCCCAGTTTCAGCTGTGCCCATTTTAGGGAAGGCAGATCTGGTCACTGTGGTTCATGCCTCAGTTACCTCTTCATTAGATTACTGTAATGTACTGTACTTGGGGCTGCCCTTAAAAAATGTTTGGAAGCTGTAACTAGTACAATATGCAACAGCCAAGACCGTGTTAGGTGTGAATTTTAGAGAGCATATTACAGAGATCCTGCAAGAATTGCACTGGCTTCCAATTTGCTTCCAAGCTTAATTTCAAGGTGCTGGTTCTGACTTATAGAAAACCTTAAATGACTTAGTTATGCCAAGTTATGTGAAATACAATAATTTTCATATTAACCTGCCAGCAATTTGAGATCTTCAAAGTAGGCCCTGTTGTGTATCCCAACACCTGTGAATTAGGCTTGTGGTACATGTAACGAGGCTTTCTCTTTTGCAGCACTTTGACTCTGGAACTCACCACCCAAGGAAAAGATAGGCCCATCTCATCCTTTGTAAAACTTCAGGGATACAACCAAAACAGGGCTATTCCACATGGCATTCAGTATTTGAAATTGTTCATTTACCTCTTTTATAAACTGGATTTTAAAAATTATTATCTGACCATTTTAGGAGTTTTGAAATAGTACAGTAATATTTTAATTGATTTTTTAAATGTTTGGTATTGTTTTAATTGGTTTTATTTGTTCATTACCTTGGGAGCCCTTGTGGGCTGGGAAATGATACAAAATACATAGAATAAAATAAAAAGGTAAATAATCTTGCTTTTCACATCCCACAAAGTTGAGCAAGAGTAATAAAACACTTCACAGTGTTCTTCATTAAAAAAACCACTTCCATATGCACAGTGCAACCCCAGTATTTGTGGAGGATATGTTCCTGAACTTACTGTGGGAACAAGAAATTAACAACTTCCACCAGAGTTGGAAGTTCACCTGGAGGACCTAGAAAATTCCTACAGGTTTTCCAACCTAATTTGCTAGGTCCTCCAACATAATTTAAGCAGAGGCTGGTTGGGAGTGCCTTGACTGTGTGGCAGGGGGTTGGACTTGGGGCCTCTTTCAACTCTAGAAGTCTATGATTCAGTGGAAGCATAACATAGAAACACCTGGAATATCTAGAAAATTCCAAGAGAGATAATATTTTGTCAGATAACATGGGAACCAGTCTCATAGGCATTGGAGTCATACTGTATTTAAATAAATACATATAAATGCCCTTTAATAAATCTTTCTACTACACCCAAAAAATCCAGATACCCTTTTCAGCCTATTTTACAATGGAGGCTTGATCTGTTTTATATTTAGCATACAAATATTATACAGTAAAACTACAATTATAATTTTTTCCTTAAAACAATAGTGCAGTTATCCACATTTTGATAATTTCCTCATGGATTAACAGAATACAATGCTTACAACATCCACGAAGAAAAGAATTATCCCTCTCCAGATGAAAGAATGGCACAGGTGTGCCAGCCCTTCTCCCATAGTCAGCCATGAACTGCTCCACTGAAGCTGCAGGGCATGTGCTCAGACTAGTACATGTAAAATGTGCTGCTCATCTATGGCTCAATAAGCAAATCAGTTCTTGGGACTGGATGTTAAATGAGTGAACATCACTTCCTCTCTCTACAGGACCAAACTTGCAAAAATATGCAGTTGCCAATTGAATGTAAGAGGTCTGCCAGATCAGCTTAAAAGCTTATCTAGTCCAGCATTTTGTTACACATAGTAGCCAGGCAATAGCTTATGGGAAATCCACAAGCAAAGATGTAAAGGCCCAGAAAAACAAACTTTGAGGGAACATTTCTTCTCCCTCCCCCCCCCCCATTTTTTCCGAAGCCATTTGTGCTAGAATCACAAATCATAAAGAGCTTACGTACATCACCTGGCATCCATTGGTGGTCCCCCAAGTATGAACTTCAGCTGACCCTTCATAGCTTCCCAGATTAGTCAGCATCTGGTGTCTAGGATATTTAGTCAGGACAATAAACTTGCTGACTTTTATGTATGCCATATCTCTAAAAATTGCCAAACTTAAAGCCAGAAAGTTCAGTTTGTCCATTTAGTTTTGTGATAATCTACACTTTCAACCAGAGAAGTAAAAGGCCACACTTGCACTTAAAGATAAGCCAGAATTGCAAAGAATTTCAGCTTGCTTCTCAAGAACAGAATGTTAGCATAAGTTTCCCACAATGCAAACAATGCTTCTGTAGGAAAAACACAAAGTTGGTGAATTTAGAAAGATTGCAGAGATATTGCTTCAGGCCATGGATTTTTAAAGCAGCACCTTGTTAACATAATAAAGCAGAATAGTTTTAGAGGTTCACTGCATTAAAATTACAATGTACAATTATTTTTATAGTTAAATGCAACACTTCTAACCAAATTTATATCTATAATAAAAGTGAAGATGTGTAAGAATTTGTGTGGCTGGGGTGCCCACTTCAACAGACAGGCATGCTTCCACAAACAGTTTAAACCCACAGTGCTGAGGAGCCACCAAAAGCTCTCCCTCCAGTGACATTCCAGGTTTAGCCCAACCCCTGCTAGTGTCCCCAAACATCATACTGCCCACCACCAAAGGGATGCTTTCATTTGGGGACAATTTCATCCTAGATTTTACATGTTTCTTCCATCACGGGTACCCCAGTGTTTCTTACTCTCTCAATTGGTGTAGAATTTGCATGATCCTGCCCACTGCCTCACCCTTAACCGTTTCCTACTCTTTTCAACTCTGTCTGCACAACAAACAGAGCAGAACTAATCAGCAATTAAATATATTGGAGGAGTTTGGGGGATTGACTCCACCTGATGGAAGATGTAGTTCACCCAGTATCAAGTCAGAGCACTGTGACCCCCAATGACAATGAACCTGAACCACATTTGGCACACAGAACCCCCATGACCAAAGAAAAATACTGGAGAGGTTTTTTTTTGGGGGGGGGGTCACCTTGATTTATAGCCTTTGTAAGTACTGGGATTTTTAGTTCACCTGGAATCAAAGAGCACTATGGACCCCACTAATGATGGCTCTGGACCGCACTTGGCACACAGAACCCCCATGACCAACAAAAAATACAGGGCATTGGGGAAAATTCACCTTGATTTATAGGAATTATAGTTCACCTACATACAGAGAATACTGTGAACACAAACGATGAATCTGCACCAAATTTGGCATGCATAACCAATATGCCAAAATTTGAATACTGGTGGGTTTTGGATGGAATCGGTCTTGACATTTGTTAGTTGTAGGTACTGGGATTTATAGAGCACTCTGCACCCTACTGATGATGGACGTGGACCTAACTTGGCACACAAAACCCCCATGACCAACTGAACGTACTGGGGGGGATTTGACGGGACTGATCCACAATGGTGAGAGTTGTAATTCATTCTGCAGCCACACTGAACCCCACTGATGATGCATTTAGAGCAAACATGCCCAACATGACAAAATGTAAGTATTGATGTAGTTTCAGGGGGTTAACCTGGCATTATGTGAATTATAGTACACCCACGACTTTATGCATTTTAATTCTAATTACCCAGGCAACACCAGGTACCCAAGCTAGTTCTAGATAAACCTCAGGCCATACATCTTCAAGAAAATCAATCCAACTGATATGTATTATTTATACTCTTGCAAGTTCAATGAAATTGAACTTCCTTAAAGCGCTTTCACAATTGTGCAACAGAATGTCAAGAAATGGCATTTATTTCTTGCCATCCACAACACAACTAATTCCAAAGTCCATGTTGTAGTGATCTATTTTTTCGATTAAACAAGAGGGACAAAAAAATGGGTAGGCTTTCAAACCCAACATTTCTTCATCCAGCAAAAAAAGTTTTAAAACTTGCAAGAGGAAGTGAGGGGAAGTGGAAGTGACTGTATTAGAGTGACACATCCTTCCTCAGTTGGTATGAGAGGAATGGCATGTAGATTTAAAATCATACTCTTAGGAAAAATAGCATAACTACCTTGTTTTACAAGAAATCCTGACTTTTCAGCACCATCTTGGAGGACCAGGACATAACACCACCAGCCACTTTACAAGCAGTGCATTGGATTGCATCAAAAATTGGAATGTTGTGTTTTGTGTGTTGTCGAAGGCAGGCATCCTCAGAGGTTGTAAGGACTGTTGGAAACTAGGCAAGTGAGGTTTATATATCTGTGGAATGTCCAGGGTGGGAGAAAGAACTCTTGTCTGTTTGAGGCAAATGTGAATATTGCAAATGGTCATCTTTATTAGCACTGAATGGTCTTGCCTGGGGGAATCCTTTGTTGGGAAGTATTAGTCTTTTGTGTTTAGACTTGGGTCCCAGCTTCAATGTATCTCATTATGTATGTATATGGAAATGCAAGTATCCAAAAATCTGAAGAAAAAAACCTGAAACCCAAAACACTTCTGGCACCAAGGCTTTAACATAAGAGATATAAAGCCTATTCTAATATCTACTCTACAAAATCTCAAACTTGCATGAACAGTAATAGGAAGGCTTCACTAAATTGTAGTTCCATAGAAATTTGCCATCTGTTCCCTACTGAGATAATATTTTTGCTAGTGGGTTTACCTTCCCCCATGGCAGCTCTAGATTGAAATTGACATCTGCATAGGTTAGGTAAGCAAATATGGTAAATTACTAACAACCAAAAACACTGAGAAGCGAACAATGTATGGGAGAAGCAAGTTGAGGTGGTTACTGAGACCAGAAAAACAAAAGACAAGAGAAGACTGCAGTATCTCCTGTCCACACCCTGCTTCACGTAATTCTCCCTGTTGCTTTTTGTAAAACAAACAGATCTTTCAGAAGTTGTAACATCTAGCTGAGTAAATAAGCCAACACACTAAGTTCACACTGAATTCTCTGCCAACACCAGGAAAAGCTGCAACCCCAATTATATATTCAACTGTTATTAATTATTGCTTGTTATTTAATTTTTAAAGTAGCCTTTGTTCTTAAAGTTCGTTCTTACTGTTACACACAGAATGAAACTGCTTAATTGGAACTGAACTTGGCTGGTCACACACTTGAGCAATTACTGATCTTTTCTATGTTATCTTTCTATGACTATATTGTTGTGGCCAGTGGCTGAAACGCTCTAATTGACTAGATTAAATATTTAATTGAATACTTTCTACTTTTTATAGGAGAGACAACACTCCTCTCCCTTCCATGACCCATTAGCTCTCTCTTGCATTCCTTTCCCTTCTATAACAGATTAACATTTTTCAAACAAGAAAAAAACAAGACAGCTGCATTGCAACCAAACATAGTCAATATTTTTTCACTAGGTTTTCAATATTAAAGACTAGCCTTGGGGAGCCAGTGATGCCCAGGTTATTTGAAAAAGGCATTGGGGTTTTTTTTGTATGTTAGGCAATATCAGTTTGGTAATTTGTAATGCTATTTATTAGGGAAGAAGCCAGTCTTTCCTTTTGTTTTTTATGAATGCTCCCATCAGAAAATGCATAAGGGTGTGGGTGAACTGCAATTCCCAAAAATTCAAACTTAGCCACGTTGGGTCTGTGTGCCAAGTTTGGTCCAGATTCAGTACACAGTGCTCTCTGGATGTAGGTGAACTACAACTCCTATATATCCTTCCAAAGCCCTCCATTATTTTTTGTTGGTCATAGGGTTATGTGTGCCAAGTTAGTTCCACATCCATCATTGTTGGAGTGCAGAATACTTTTAGATTGCAGGTGAACTACACATCCCAGTACCTACAATTTCTATACATAAAGGTCAATTCCACACACCCCCACCAAGCCTTTCCAGTATTTTTTGTTGGTCATGGGGGTTCTGTGTGCCAAATGTGGCCCTGGTCCATTGTCTGTACAGGAACTACAACTTCCATCACGTTGAATCAGTCCCCCAACCCTTCCAGTATGTTCAGCTGATGATCAATTTTTTTCTGTTTGCTGTGTGCCATAGAGAAGAGTAGGAAAGGGTTAAAGGAGAGGCAGTGGGTGGAGTCACACAAATTCCACACCAATGGAGAGAGTAAGAAACACCGGGATATCTGTGGTGGAGGAAAAACAGAAAATCTAGGATGAAAGCCTTCACTTGGTGGTAGACAATATGGTGTTTATGGAGAACATTGACATGGCTCTTGTACATGTTCACAGTGCTCACTATAATCTGCAATATCATAATAATAATAATATTTATTTATTTGATCAGTCATATGACCATTTCAAAATAAAACACGAGTAAAAAACAAGGCAACAAGGTGATAAGTCAGAATCTTATTTTCCTGGTTCTTCTTTCAGGAAATCTGCTCTTTTCTTAATAGCTTTCAGAATAAAAAGGCTTACTCTGATTATGTTGGATCTTTCCTGCCCTTGCAAGAGGGATGTCAGAATATCATTTCTGTTGGGGGACCTGCAGTTGGATAATATTGGATGTAAATATCTGTCTCGCAGTTCGGTGTATGCTGGACAGTCAATTAAGAAATGTTCAATGTCTTCCACTGTTTGTTCTCCCCAGACGCAGAATCTCTCACTTCTTGGGATGTTACAGTAACGCCCGGTTTGCACCATAGTACCGAGTTGTTCAAACCTAGCCCTAGTATATATTCTTCTTAAGGGTAGAGGAAGTGGAATAGTTAGGTAGTGCTCTAAATGAATATTCCTTTTGTGGGAAGCTAAAAACCTTGTGGCTGAAGACCTACCTATGCTCTCTAGGCCCAGCAATCTGCAATATCATTGGAGGGAAGGGGCCTTTGGTATATCCTGAGCGGTGAGAACTATAGCTGTTTGTGGAAGTGGGAGTCTGTCTGTGCAAGTGAGCACCCTAGCCACATACACACATACATATTTTCACTTTTATTATGTGGATAGATAGATAGATAGATAGATAGATAGATAGATAGATAGCCTGCATCTGCTAATCACTTTCCTTGTTACTCTTCCCAAACAATCTTTCGAATATATGTTCTATTGATCTCTGGGTGAGTGTTTCTACAAAAAGGAACTAATTTCTTCATAATTATAATATAGTCAAAGAAACCTCAATTACATGTGCATTCTCCACTATCTACTTTTATAATGTCTAATGGAAGGATACAGGAAACCACTTTGCATATACTTTAAGATATCATGCCCACCAGTTAACACACAGCCACAAACCTATACACAGTACTATGCAATGTTGTTCTTGCCTAATCTGTAATCAGACCATGTGAGCAAGGGAAAGGGAAGTCAAACATTCAACAACACCCAGCAGGTATGATAATTGCCGAAGCTCTCCTTCTTGGGAAACCATGAACCATTTCAAACATCTGACCTTGCATTTCAAGTTTATTCAAAACACCACCCACTGTAAATGTTGAGCAACATTTTCCACTTGTACTAAGGTATGCACGCCAGGCACCAGTTTCCCAACCTGTACTCAAAATCAAAAGAGTTGTGTGAAAGTTGGTCCTTACAGTTACAGTATATTTTCAGACTTTATTTATTTATTATTTATTTACTTTATTTGTATACCGCTCTTCTCAGCCCTTAGGCGACTCAGAGCGGTTTACAACAGTTCAGATATACAGAATACAAAATCATTACGCATTTAAAAACAATTACTAGTATTATATTGCATTACATTACAATATTTTAAATATTATATGTATATACAATATATTATATTATAACATATTATTAGAATAGCACAGGAGACAAGGTGGAACTGTCCCCTGGCCCCTCTTTCTTCGCTCTGGCCCAGAGCGGCAGTTGGTGCTGGGGGGAGGGGTCCCCAACGGATGGCAAATGCAGGAGACAAGATGGTGCTGTCCCCTGGCCTCCCCTCTCTTCGCTCTGGCCCAGTTATAGTTATAATGCAATCTGCACTATGCAAACATCATTTTAGAAACAAAGTGTCCTGCATGTGGCATTTTAAGATTACAATATTGAATTCCTCCTTGTGCATGGTTCAACCATATTAAAGGCTTCAAGCTTATTGCATGTACAAACGCAGTTCACGCCAGGTCCCACACCATGTGGTGAATTATGTGCTCATGAAACACTTCTGTCGAGGAAAGAGGAAGTGTGCATTAGCCTCAAATATGTACAATTTCTGAAACTACACAACCATTTTTGCACACCTCATGGATATTTTTTAATGCACAAAATCTGTTAAAGAACTATACTTTCCATTTTCACAATTTCTTTCTCTCAGTCACTTTTTTTTGTAACATTGACTTGTTTATTACAAAAACCCAAAAGTCTGATTTTTGTTATTGGATCCATTGTGGAAGTCATGCATGTCAGAGGTTATATGTATTTCAGTACTATATTTATTATTAGAATATATAAGCATGCTCATTTTCACTAGCCAATGGAAAAGCAAACCGCAAACACCATTATTTTGTTATTGTCACATATTGAATGTTGTTTGCAACTCCATGCAAACATATCAATGATAAAGGACAGTCACCCTCTCAATATTCTCACCTGGTGCTACCATTCTCCCTGCTATGCCCACTTGGGTTGACTTGGGAATTAAAGTCCAAAACATCAGGTTATCTTTCCTTGACCTGCAGTTGGGGAAAGCTGGATTCAAATTTTATTTATTTATTTATTTGCTATATTTATATACCGCCGTTTCTCAGCCTAGCCGGCGACTCAACGCGGTTTACAACATAATATAACAATCAACAGTATACAGTTAAAAGCATAAAAAACATAAAAAACATAAAAACACAATTCATACATCAATACCAATCCAGTTCGACTCTTAACTAAAAACGTGATCCAGTTCGTCATCCATGTTGCCAGTCCTTTAGTCAGTTACCATTCGTTGCATTGGGTTAACCAAATGCCTGCTTAAACATCCAGGTCTTCAATCTTCTTCGGAATATCATCAATGAAGGGGCTGATCTTACCTCCAAGGGCAGGGCGTTCCATAGCCGCGGGGCCACCACAGAAAAGGCCCTGTCTCTCGTACCCGCCAGCCGCACCTGTGAAGCAGGCGGGATAGAGAGCAGGGCCTCCCCAGAAGATCTTAGGGTCCTGGCGGGCTGATAGGCCGAGATACGTTCGGATAGGTAAGTTGGGCCAGAACCGTTTAGGGCTTTAAAGGCCAACGCCAGCACTTTGAATTGAGCCCGGTAGCAGATCGGCAGCCAGTGGAGCTGGTGCAGCAGAGGAGTTGTATGCTCCCTGAGCTCCGCTCCCGTTAGTATCATTGCTGCCGAACGTTGGACTAGTTGGAGCTTCCGGGCCGTCTTCAAAGGCAACCCCACGTAGAGAGCGTTGCAGTAGTCCAAACGGGATGTAACCAGAGCGTGGACTACCGTGGCCAAGTCAGACTTCCCAAGGTACGGGCGCAGTTGGCGCACGAGTTTTAACTGTGCAAATGCTCCCCTGGTCACCGCCGAAACCTGGGGCTCCAGGCTCAGCGATGAGTCCAGGATCACACCCAAACTGCGAACCTGCGTCTTCAGGGGGAGTGCGACCCCATCCAACACAGGCTGTAACCCTATACCCTGTTCGGCCTTGCGACTGACCAGGAGTACCTCTGTCTTGTCTGGATTCAATTTCAATTTGTTCGCCCCCATCCAGACCGTCACAGCGGCCAAGCACCGGTTTAGGACCTCGACAGCCTCCTTAGTAGCAGGTGGAAAGGAGTGACAGAGTTGGACATCATCCGCGTACAGATGACATCGCACTCCGAAACTCCGGATGATCTCACCCAGCGGCTTCATGTAGATGTTAAACAACATGGGAGACAATATTGAGCCCTGAGGAACCCCACAAGACAAAGGTTGTGGGGTTGAACAGGAGTCTCCCAGTAACACCTTCTGAGACCGACCCTCGAGGAATGAGCGGAGCCACTGTAAAGCAGTTCCTCCAAGACCCATTCCCGCGAGGCGTCTCAGAAGGATACCGTGGTCGACAGTATCGAAGGCCGCTGAGAGGTCCAGAAGCACCAACAGGGACACACTCCCCCTGTCAAGCTCCCGGCGCAGATCATCCACTAAGGCGACCAAGGCTGTCTCAGTACCATGCCCCGGCCTGAAGCCAGACTGTGCCGGATCCAGATAATCCGTGTCTACCAAGAATGCCTGGAGTTGTGAGGCCACCACACGTTCCAGGACTTTGCCCAAAAAGGGGAGATTGGAAACAGGCCGGAAGTTGACGAATTGAGTGGGGTCCAGTGATGGTTTCTTCAACAGCGGTTTTATTACAGCTTGCTTTAAGCTGGCTGGAAAGATGCCTTCCCGGAGGGAGGCATTAACCACCACCTTCACCCACTCGGCCAATCCCCCTCTGGCCTCCTTCAGAAGCCAGGATGGGCAGGGGTCTAGGATGCATGTGGTAGCTCTCATTCCTCCAAGCACCTTGTCCACATCCTCGGATTGAACCAATTGAAATGAATCCATCAAAACCGGACAAGCAGATGCTCGTGTTACATCCTCAGAGACTGCCGTTAATATGGTGTCCAGACCAGAGCGGATCAAAGCGACTTTGTCTGCAAAGAACTTCACAGCGAGCTGCCGAGTCATCAGGGCACCCATCCTGAATGGTGGGTTTTAACAGGCCTCTGACAACTCGGAACAGTTCGGCCGGACGGTTCTTTGCAGACGCAATAGTGGCCGCAAAGAAGGTCTTCTTTGCGGCTTTTATTGCCGCGGCATATGCCCTTAAGAAGGACATAAACCGTGTTCGATTTGGCTCGCTCGGATTCAAACGCCACACGCTCTCTAGTTCCCTCTTCTTTCGCTTCAACGCTGCCAGCTCCTCAGTGAACCAAGGAGCTGGTTTAGCTCGGCTACTTGAGAGGGGACGTTCTGGAGCGATCGTGTTTATTGCCCTAGTCATCTCCCCATTCCAGAGAGCGACCAGGGCATCAACAGGATCACCAACCGAGGCGGCGGGAAATTCCCCAAGAGCCGTCAGGAATCCATCCGGATCCATAAGCCTCCTGGGGCGGACCAACTTAATGGGTCCTCCACCTCTGCAGAGGTTAGGGGGTGCAGTTAATCTAAAGCTGACCAGGTGGTGGTCGGTCCATGGCAACGGAGAGATGGATAACTCCTCAACACCGCCACCTTCCTCCCATCCCTGGCAGAAAACCAAGTCCAATGTATGTCCAGCACTGTGGGTGGGGCCAGATACCTGTTGGGACAGCCCCATGGTTGCCATGGTAGACATGAAGTCCTGAGCCGCTCCCGATAGGGTGGTCTCGGCGTGGACATTGAAGTCCCCCAGCACAAGCAGCCGCTGGGACTCCAATGCCAGGTCCGAGATCACCCCCGCTAGCTCAGTCAGGGAGTCTGTAGTGCAGCGAGGTGGACGGTACACTAACAGAATCCCTAATCTGTCCCGGTCACCCACCCTCAGGTGGACGCATTCAAAATTTGTTGACTGCGGGATGGGGGCCCTGGTCAGAAGAATGGAGTCTCTATAGATCACTGCAACCCCGCCTCCCCGCCCCCCGGATCTTGGTTGGTGCTGCACGGAGAAACCTGGCGGGCAAAGCTGGGTCAAATTCACACCTCCAGCTTCGTCCAGCCAGGTCTCCGTGATGCACGCCAGATCTGCCCGTTCATCCAGGATTAAATCCTGGATGAAAGCTGTTTTGCCATTGACAGATCTGGCGTTCAACAGCACCACCTTCAATCCGGGGGGACCGCCGACCTGGTTACACCAATTCACCATATCAGGAGACCGAGTTGGAGTTACTAATGTTGTTGTACGATCCCTAGGCCGAATTCGAGGTCTCCTTTTCCCGTATCTCCCCATCCCCACCACGACTTCTATGGGGGCTCCCCGACCAATGGAACACCCTCCCTCCTCCATGACGCAGTCTACCTTCCTATTTTCACCCCATGCTTCACTGCTGGTTATATGATTTATCACCGGTTTAACTCGCACTGGGATCTCCAATTCACTCCCCTCCTTACCTCTCCCGCAGGCAGCTAACAGCAGTGTTACAAGATACCAGGAGATCGGAACTAGCATGGGTGGTAGATGTTAGCAGTCTCAATAAAGCTACCAAAGTTCGTAAAGTGCAGCTTGTGGTTGTATAAATCTTACAGTTCTTAAAGTGCAAAGGAGGATAGTAACGCTCACACTAAAGCTACCAAAGTTCTTAAAGTGCAGCCAGTGGTTGTAGCAACCTCCCAGGTCTTAAAGTGCAAAAGGTTATTGAGATTGTTCTAAAGTGCTAAAATAAGGTGCGTCATGGAGGAACCCCAATTTCAGAAGCTAGGGACTAGCACCTGGATAGTAACCAATACAGTACAGGATAACAATTTAAAGTGCTAAAGGATTAAGGTGCTGATAATATAAAGTGCTAGAATTGTACAAAATAACAGCACCACCTAATCTGTTGGTAGAGATGTTAAGACACACAAAATCAAGGCAATGAACGACTGAAAATGGATCAAAAGGTGGATTGATATTGGTCCTTCCGGAGATAAAGCTAGTGTCCGCAAGGATGATCAACGGCCGAAATCGGCCCGATGGTAAAGGATGGACACGCAGGTGGACAGCACAGTAAATTGAACAGCACAGCGGTCGGCACAATAGGTTGAACAGCACAGGTAGTCGGCACAATAGATAGTTAGTCAGCACACGTCGGACAACCAAAGTCGGTCAGCACAGCGTTGGCCTAAAGTTGGTAGCGTCGATGGCATACACAGGTTGGCCCCAGTGATGCTCTGGAGGGGTGCGATAACCGCACCACGAACCAAGATGGCGGCCGCGTCAAGACCTGGGGCGGCAACTCAAGCCACCCCGGGGTCCTAGCGCCGCACGCCGACAAGGCCAGCAAACTGCGAGTTATCCCGGCCCCAAAAGCTCCGGTCGACTAATCTGTGGTTTGGGAGGGAGCGTGCTCGGACCCAACTAGAGGTGGGCCTCGCTCCACCTCCACTCTTCTCTTCTGGGGAGCCGACTCGCACGGCTGAAGCAGCCAGATGTCCGAGGCTGCAGCTGGAACGCAAACCGGCTGGGCCGAGCAGGAGGGGGCAGCGTGGGTGAAAACAGCCCTCTCGGAGGTCAGTCTGCCAACCCGCTGGGCAGCCAAGCAGCCGAACAAAGCCTCCACTTCTCCGTCCAGGTACAACGTCCAAGCTAAGATTATCGAAGCTGGAGACTGGAGGGTGTAAGGGGGTCCAGAAGGGGTCCAGTAGCTGGGAGGTAGGGAGCTTGGGGCCAACAATGGCGGTGGCCCAGTTGTCTTCTCCTTTCCTCCTTCCCCGTTTGTTCGTCTTCTTTCTCCGACGCTCCCCGAAACAGGTCTCCAAGCTCACTTTCGTGACCCTGGGAATTACTGTTTGTGATTCCCTTCACTGTCTCTTCAGCAGTGAAATTTATTGGTTTATTTATTTGAGTTAATATTTACCCCGCTTTTCTCCCGCACCAAGGCGAGAAATGCAGATAACTTTTATCCAATCACAAAAATTACTTCCCAAAATTATTTTCTATAATAAAATGGGAATAAACATATGACTCTGCCCTAAGCAGCTATATCAGGATGCAAATGTGACAGGTTACATTGGTCCACATTGATCCCTCACTCCTCTCATCTTTTTTCCCTTCCTCTATTTTCTTCCACAATATCTATTTTAGACAACAAGATATTTGGGGACAAGGACATTTCTGCTTTACCCTATGTAACTCTATAAGGTGCCATGTACACTGAAGACACTGCATTAATAATGGATCAGCACAGTAAAATATGCAATTTATCTTATTCCAGTTTCTGCTTGGAGTGCTTTCTAAGTGTCTATTATGTCAAATGCCAGACTGAAACATGTCCTTTATTTCTTTTTTAAAAAGAAGTAGTTATCTGTCAAATTTTCTAAACAGCTTGTACAATTTTATAAATCCATTTCAGTTCATTCAAATGTATGTTGTTGCTGAACAGTGTACAAGTCCTCCTGGAAATTAAACCGCTTAGGTATTTAGTCTATCTGATTAGATCACACTCTGGAGCTCACAGATGGAGGAGAACAGATCGGTCTTAGGGATAGACATTGTCACATATTTACAAATACTGCCCCTTCCCTGGAAACAGACCAATTGAAAACTTAAAACTTAACAGAAGTTAGCAGGAAAAATGACAAAAACAATGAGGGCAGTAGTGACCTTTTGCCATGAATTAACTAAATAAACAGAACTTGGAGATGCAAATAGAAATCAATGGTTGGTGCTACGTTACTTAGATATACCCTATGTACTCACGAATATGCCTAGTAAAAAAAAAAATACTCAAAGAATCAACCCCCATAAATTGTGTTGACAAATCCATGGGTCAATGTGAGTACTGTACCAAAACCTTTATCACAAAAAAGGACCATTCCCTTTTCTGCATGGAGTGGTGAAAGGCAAGGATTTAATCCACTCAGGATAAACTAAAAAATAGCCACGGCCCTCTTGGCTGTGTCTCTTTGCTGTGACACCACTTTAGTAGCCACAGACATCTCTGCAGGTCATATCAAAATCCATAATTTTGACCTCAAAAGCTGCTCTTGACCTTATATATGATATCAACTTATACATGCGGATATATGGCATTCTTATAACTCACACAGACACATGAGTACAAAACCAATTTGTACTCTTTCTTGCTATCCCCTTTCCACCTTTACTAAAAGGAGTGAAGCATAATAATAGCAGCAGCAGCAGCAACGGTAGTAGTAATAATAATAATAATAATAATAATAATAACATTCCTAAATGCTTGAGAAGTATTTGACTTGTGATTTTGTGATATGAAATCCAGCATATATCTCTTGTTTGCAGTGTCATACTATGTTTTTGTGTCAGTAGAATAATAACAACAACTTTATTTTTGTATCCTGCCTCCATCTACCTGAAGGGACTTGGGGCGGTTCTATGGGGACAAGCCCAATAGAGATAATTCTAGATCTGGCATTTGGCATCAATTGTTGTGACTAATTCTGAACCCACATTGGCTCTTCTTAGAGAGACGCAGCTGCCTCTGCATACTCATTTGGCTTTACGGGAGCTGATGACAAGCAATCGATTACAAGCTTATTCCCATCAGTCTACATCTAGACTGGGATACAACAGAAGAGTAACCGAGTGACTGGACTGGAGTAGACTGACCTCCTGAATAGGCTTGATATTATAGTAGATTTAATTTTTTCCATTGATTCCACCATATTTGGTAGATACTACATTTCTCAAATGGTCAATGGCAGATACCACAGTGAAAGACAAAGAGACCTTAAGCAGTAGCAATACAAAACAATCCAAACTTTACACAATCCCTTATAAAACATCTTCTACCTCAACAGGCAGTAGCTATCACAGGATTTTTTTTTAATTTTGCCTTTACAAAACCCATTTAAATTAGTAATAGAAATGGGGATTTCCAAAATTGTTACAACTAAATGATCAATATTCTTTATTATTCTTAAGGTAAACCTAAAAGTTTCCCCTGACATTAAGTCTAGTCATGACTGACTCTGGGGAGTGGTGCTCATTTCCATTTCTAAGCCGTAGAGCCTGCGTTGTCCGCTGACGCCTCCAGGGTCATGTGGACAGCATGACTGCATAGAGTGCCTTTCCACAGAAGTAGTACCTATTGATCTACTCACATTTGCATGTTTTCAAACTGCTACATTGGCAGAAGCTGGGCTTAACAGTGGGAGCTCACCCCGCTCCTCGGATTTGAATCACCAACCTTTCTGTCAGCAAATTCAGCAGCTCAGTGGTTTAACCCGCTACGCTACCGGGGGGGTGGGTGGGTAATATTCTTAGGTAGAAGTAAATACTATGCTTATTAAAAACAAATAAACTGAAAACGATTAACAGTGCAAAATGGAGATGGCTTTTCGTTATGTGTTCAACTTTATTTTCATTTACTTTACCACTGGATAAAAAATGAAAATTCACATGAAGGAAAGTTGTACACTGGAAACATATGTCTTTGGGTTATTTCAGTTTAAATACACTCAGTTGTAACATACTGCTTCTGACACTGAACCTATGCATATTTATAGGTTTTTTTCTTTCAGCTGAGGGACATAAGTTGAACATTCAGCCCTGGGCCTTTGGATAGTCCTGGAAGGGCCCGGCAGGCAGTAATGTAGCCAGTTCAAGTACCATGTTAATGGGAGTGGGTGACTTTTCTTTCTTTCTTTTTCATCCTCTCTTGAGGATGAAATATTTTTGATTTTTAAAAATAATAACACATGATTGTTAAAAAGAAGAGAGGTCTTGTTGCCTTTCATTTCTCCTTGCTTTTATGGTGGTAGGCAGAGTGGAAGGTGGCATCTACACCCCATCTTTTACGAAGGAGTTGAGCATATAGTGCAGTGGAGGCTGGTTGAACTAACTGGCACCTGACAGGGTAGCAGCTGCCCATTTTAAATTCCACATCAGCTTTATTCTGAAGCTGCCCTTATAAACTGAAGCCAGGGAAATACATGGCAGGCTGGCTGTAGAAACAGAACATGTGTGAAGGGGCGGCAGTTCAAAGGATTTTGTGGATTAATTAAAATGGGTGGGGGTTGATATTCTTGGTGGAGATTCCTTAGCAGCCTGGAACCTTTACTTTGGCCAACAGCAAACCTCCACCTCCTTTGCTACCCTGTTATACACAATTGTTAGTCACATTCCCCAATTAAACTTCATCACACTAGAGAATGAATCCACTTTAAATCCAGGGTCTGCCACCTGCAGAATTCTGGGGGTTGTAGTTTAGTGAGGCTATTAAACTACAAATCCCAGAATTCTTCAGGAGGCAGCAACCAGATTTAAAGTGGATTCATTCCCTAGTGTGATGAGATAGTTTACAAGGGGAGTAAAACACTTCATTGTTTTGGCATCAGTGCATGTTATTTACATCGGCAGTGCTTCTCAGTAAATATTTCATTTAGTTGTAACAGATGAAGCCACCATCTTCAAATGGTAGAAGTGGAAAAAATATGGCAAAGGTACTTTTGCAAATGAGCTCCAAGAAAAGTATAGTATAGTGGCATCATAGGAGGTAGGTAGCAGCCAGGATACTCTGGTTTTGCTAACTCCATTTTCCAGATTATTCCCAAATATATATAACCGATCAGCATGCACAGCCTTAGTGTTAGGTCTGTTTCTATTTCTTGGCTTTGGGGAAACTCAAACCTAGACTTCTGCATCACTAAATTCCTACTTCAGGAGTCCCAATTGCTGGCTCAGTGCAAGACCCCAAAATGTGACAACTGTACTTGTTCATGCACTGGGGCATGAATCCTAGTGAATTCAATGGGCAGCCTTCTGTAGAGAATCATGCTGAAAGCCATTTCAGTCGAGCATATGAAAACTTTTAGAAGCAGGATGTGTACTTGGTTTCAATCTTACTATACAATCTTACTATACTATACGCTGTGCTACAGCGTAATCTGTATTTGACATTCTCTGTATCTAATTCTACAGAAGTGGAGTGTGATAGTGAAAGCAAAACACAGCTTCCCTTGAATGCTAGTACTCTCTGCCTCAATTGTCTACAAAATTAAATTGTGGCAACAGTGCTGTGAACATCTGTTTAGTAGTCACAAGGGTGTTTGATTAAGGTTCTCACAGAGGTCAAGGCTAATATGCATGTATTCCATATAGTCCATATCTCTCCTGGACATACTAAAACACAAATAAACTTATTCAAAGTACCAACATTAATAATGTAGCAAAAAAGTAGACAAAATTAGAAAAATGTACCAAATGTGCATCATTTCCATGGCCTACACAGGTCACACAGTGAAGCTTTTTCTCACCTCAGGATCTTTTAAAGGTAAAGGTAAAGGTTTTCCCCTGACATTAAGTCCAGTCGTGTCCGACTCTAGGTGTTATGAACCCAAAGAGGTTCCTGTTCTTTTATGCAGAGTGTATAAGGAATGGTAAGGTAGCTTAGATCAATGAGACACTTTGGAGACCAAATTTGGTTTTGCCACTATTCATGTAACATTTATTGAAATACCAGCATTACAAAATCATATCGGAATCACATCAAGGAGAGCTCTCTTGCACACACACACTCGTTCATATTCACACACACAGGCCTCTTCTGGTGAAGGTGATCAGTCTTTCCGAAGAGGGACGGACGCTCCCGGTGCCGCGGATCAGGAGACTGATCACCTTCACCAGAAGAGGCCTGTGTGTGTGAATATGAACGAGTGTGTGTGTGCAAGAGAGCTCTCCTTGATGTGATTCCGATATGATTTTGTAATGCTGGTATTTCAATAAATGTTACATGAATAGTGGCAAAACCAAATTTGGTCTCCAAAGTGTCTCATTGATCTAAGCTACCTTACCATTCCTTATACACTCTGCATAAAAGAACAGGAACCTCTTTGGGTTCATAACAAAGGGGATGGTGCTCATCTCCATTTCTAAGCTGAAGAGCTGGCATTGTCCATAGACACCTCCAAGGTCATGTGGCCAGCATGACTGCATGGTGCCCTTACCTTCCAGCCAGAGCAATACCTATTGTTCTACTCACATTTGCATGTCTTCGAACTGCTAGGTTGGCAGAAGCTGGGGCTAACAATGGGAGCTCACACTGCTCCCTGGATTCGAACCTGTGACCTTGCGGTCAGTAAGTTCAGCAGCTCAGTGGTTTAACCCACTGTACAACCGGGGGCTCCTTTTATTTTAAAAGAATGTACACACTCACTTGTTCATACTTACATTATGTTTTCTTCTTCTTTTCTATCAGTAAAATAGGCAGAAAAGATTGTAGCAATGGCTACACAGCTTCAAGGAAAGAAAAAATGTGCAGAATTCTTTCCATAATGCTAAACATAATCTGACATTGAATTATCTCTTATTAGTGCTCAGCTTTTACAAATCACTGTAATCGAATATATATATATATTGCACGGATATCTCCCCCCATCACTTTTTAGTTAAGAAAGCACATATTGCCAGGCTTCTCAGACAACGTAGACAAGTAAGCAATGGCTGTCTGCTGGAGACAATAATGTATAATATCCCTCAAGGGTTTTTTGTTCTGACCTCGGCGCAAATCATGAGACTATAAAACTCATGACTGATCACTTACTGGAAAGCTAAAGAACGAAGGGGAGCTGGTAAAGTATATCTCAACAGGCAGACTCTAAAGTCTTATTACATGCACAAGCATTATAAAATGTGTGTATCTGTCAATCTGTTTACAGTATGTGGTTGTTCTAAATCTTACTATATCAAAATTTCTCTCTCAATGTTTCTAATAAAGTGAGAAACAAAATGCAAACTGGCACTCCATTCCTAGAGCACAGCTTCTTAAACTATGGGTCCCGACCCCAAATGGAGTGCCATAATAATAATAATAATAATAATAATAATAATAATAATAATCTTATATCCCACCAACATCTCCCCAAAGGGACTCAGAGCAGCTTACAGATGGCACGAAGTGCCTAAAAACAAACATAAAAGTGGACACAATATAAAATACATGCACATATAAAAACATCAATTCAGACTCAATCAACCTGTGATCCTCTAACCATGGCGGTAAATTACTGGCACCATGGCTGGGCTGTAAACATTGGAATAAAATAAGTGCCAGCTGCTGTAATGGGGTAAAATACAGGATGTGCAACTACTACGTAGGACAACTAGGGGCTAAATATTCTCAAAGGCTTGATTGAAGAGGCATGTGTTCAAGTCCCTACAAAAGGGACTTGTGGGGCCTGTCAAATCTCCCTGGGGAGGGAGTTCAAAAGCCGAGATAGATATATCTATATACCCATAGATATATCTATATACCCATTTTATATATCTATATACCTGGAGTCGCATAAACCTTTCTCAGGTAGAAGGGGGTAGGAAAAGCTTTAAAAGCCCTGTTCAAAAAGACTTACAAGCAGATTTCCATAAAACTAATTTGCCGCTATGTGTGTCTAGGGAGGGAGGCTTAAACCCACATCGTAATATCTTTAAATTGGACTAGCTTCCATTATGAAGGCAATGGCAAACCCACTCGGAATAGATCTTGCCAAGAAAACTCCATGGCAGGTTCATCTAAGGCAAACAACAACAACTGCATCCATTACCTTAAGTAGTCACTCAAAAATATTTTCTCTCAGAATTATGCTTCACTGGGACATGCACCTGCTTTTAGGATAAAACGATGGCCTTTGAAAGCTATCCACCTAGCCTGAATCTAGGATGTGCACCTAGTATTGCTGCACATTTTCCACAACTACTGAGATGGTTTCCTTAATTCACAATTTACAGGGATTGAAGAAACCACTGAATCAGGACGATGTAGTGGTTTACTTTGACTCTGGCTTGATTCCCTGCTTGCCCATGGAAAACCACGGGGCGGGTCACACTCTTTAGTTCCCCCAAAACACCCTGAGAAGGATCATGTTAAGCCAGAAATGACTTGAAGGCACACAATAACAACCAGGAGAAACCATCAGCAACAACACATGAAGTGTAATTCCGAGTGCTGCTAGGCAAGCATGGGCAAATTTGGGCCCTCCGGGTGTTTTGGACCTCAACTCTCACCATTCCTAACAGCCTCGGGCCTCTTCCTTTTCCCCCTCAGCTGCTTAAGTGGCTGAGGGGGAAAAAGAAAGGGCCTGAAGCTGTTAGGAATGGTGGGAGTTGAGGTCCAAAACACTTGGAGGGCCCAAAATTTGCCCATGCCTGGCTAGCCTATTATTTTTCCATCCACAAACTCCAGCAAGTTCAGTCATATTCTGAGATGAACTGTTTATTTCACACCCTCAGCCATGCCTGTGCAATTTGCTTCAAATGTTTTTCATCCTTCTGCAAAAAGTACAGAAGGGACCGCAAGAGGAAGCGCTGCTGACAGGAGCAAGAGATGGTTTTTTTTAAAAAGGAAGGACTGAAAATAAAATCTGACATGAAACTATCTAGGTGAAAGTAAACCTACAAAGGCATTGTGCCTTCGAATTGCCTGTGGACTTATGGCAATCCTATACATTCCAGAGGATTGCCTTAAGCATTGATGACCGGCCTGGAGTAATGAAGGACCTTGTCGCTCATATGCCTAAAGTCCTAAACGAATACTGTTAAAATATACCTCACAACCTCTGAGGATGCCTGCCATAGATGCAGACGAAACGTCCGAAGGAAATGCTTCTGGAACATGGCCATACAGCCTGGAAACTTCACAGCAACCCACTGTTAACACTTAGTTATATGCCTTAAGGAAGGAAAACAGCGGTGACTTTGGCTGTTCTTTCCTCTGAAATAGTGCCTCGCATCCCAGCACCAACCCAGGCTGACCCTGCTTAACTCCCAAGATCAGAAAGGATCTGGAGCCTTCGAGGTAATGATATGGGCATATGTTCGGGTAGGAGCCCCCAATGGCACAGCGGGTTAAACCTCTGAGCTGTCGAACTTGCTGAGTGAAAGGTTGGCAGTTCAAATCCAGGGAGTGGGGTGAGATCCCGCTGTTAGCACCAGCTTCTGCCAACCTATCAGTTTGGAAACCCAGCAACAGCAAGAGTATCCCTCTGGACAGCTGAACCAGGAAATTCCAACTGGATGGCCCCCCACGAGAGTCTTCCTCCAGGGGCAAACCAAGAATGGGCAATTTGGAAGTCCCTGAACAGACTCAGAAGTGGAGTGGGCAGATCAAAAGACAACCTGGCAAAATGGCAAGACCTAAAAGAATCTCACACCTTATGCAACTGCGGAGCAGACCAGACAACTCCACATCTGTATGCTTGTCCACTATGCCCTGCCTCATGTACAGAGGAAGAATTCTTGGAGGCTACAGACAATGCCACTGCTGTTGCCCGTTTTTGGTCAAAAGATATTTAGCCACCTGTGCTCCTTCTATTTTTATCGGTTTTATACTAACTTATGGGATGCTTTTGATACAAAATAAATAAATAATTTTGAAAACATGCATGGAGACCACTTCGGCGCTCCATGCAGTCATGCCGGCTGCATGACCTTGGAGGCGTCTACAGAAAACGCCGGATCTTTGGCTTAGAAATGGAGATGAGCACCATCCCCCAGAATCCAACACGACTAAACTTAATATCAAGGGAAACCTTTACCTTTACTAAGTTCGGGTCGTGTAGGGCTCTGAGTGTTGGAGGAAGACACAAAAAGGGAGAGTTGGGGGTGGTTTAAATGGGGTTTTCTTGCTGGGTTGTTGTAGGTTTTGTGGCTGTATGGCTATGTTCTAGAAACATTCTCTCCTGACGTTTCGCCTGCATCTATGGCAGGCATCCTCAGAGGTTGTGCGCTCCCGTTTCTTGGCAGGATGGAGTTGGACTGGATGGCCCCACGAGGTCTCTCCCAACTCTAGGATTTTAGGGTTGGCATCCTGGTGGAGCCATGCGCGAGGCACTCTCTCTCAGCCTCAGAGGAAAGCATCCCAAGGCATCCCCGCCTGCAGTCCCACGGGATCTCTCTCTCTCTCTCTCTCTCTCTCCCTCTCCCACGGGACTGTTCCTGGGGCGCCCAAGGAAGGCGAGAGCGGGAGGGCAGGCTGCGCTCCGCTCCTCGGGGATGTCAACTGTGGATCAGGCGCAGCCTCTGGGCCTGCCCTCCCTCCCTCCCTCCCTCCTCCCCTTCCACCCGGCCGGGATGTGGCGGGACGAAGCCGCGTTGGGGTGAAAGGAAAGCGGAAAGAAAGGGGCGGCTTACGTATCTGTGGATGAGTGCCCTGAGGCGGCTGCAGTCCATGGCGGCGGGGCGGCGGCGGCGGCGGGCAGCTCCTTCTCCGTCTCCCCGGTCTCCGTCTCCTTCTCCTCCTCGCCGCCGCCACTGGCTCCGCTCGGGGTCTCCCGGGCTGGCTTCCACGCAGGGCTCCTCCTGCCTCATGGCAGCCCCCGGAGGAGCGGAGGAGCCGGCCGAGGAGGAGGCGAGAGCAGCAGCAGCAGCAGCAGCAGCATCGCCCTCCCTCCCTCCCTCCCTCGCTCGCTCTCGCCTGCACCCCGAGCTGCCTCCGAGGAGTCCGCCGCCTCGCCTCGCTTCGCGCCCCGCCACTCAGTCCAGCGGGCGCCCCGCTCGCCTCCCCATGTGCGCCCCCAAGAGTAGCAAGGAAGCGGAGGAGCAGGGAGGGACCACGGGCGGGGAAGGGGAGCCGCTCTCCTCCGGGAAACTTCGCCCGCCGCCGCCGCCCGGGAAGAGGCGCTCCGCACGGCTCCTGCTCCTGCTGCTACTCTCCTCCTCCTCCTCCTCCTCCTCCCGCTCGGCCGCCTCGCCTCGCCTGTCCCTCGGGTTCGTCTCCCTTTGATCCTCCCCTGCTCAGCCACCCCGCTCACGTCACGCCGCTCCGGCGAGCATGCGCACTCCGCTTCCCCCAGTCACCACAACACACCCCCTTTGCTCTCTTCCTTCTTTCATTCCTTTCCTTACCTTCTCCCCCCCCCCCTTCCTGCTTCCTCCCTCCTTTTCCTCCCTTCCTATATCCCTTCCTTACTTTCCTTCTTCCCCTCTTTCCTCCTTCCCTCCTTCCTTCCTTTCCTGTTTCCTACCTCCTTTTCTTTTCTTCCTATATTCCTTCCTTTCCTTTTCCCTTTCTTCCCTTTTCCCCCTTTCCTTCCTTCTTTCCTGTTTCCTCCCTCCTTCCTTCCTATATGCCTTCCTTCTTTCCTGTTTCCTCCCTCCTTCCTATATGCCTTCTTTCCTATATATTCCTTCCTTTCCTTTTCCCCTCCTTCCTTCCTTCCCCTTTCTTTCCTTCTTTCCTCTATGCCTTCATTCCTTTCCTTCCCCTCATTTCTTCTTTCCTTTCTTTCTTTCTTTCCTCCCTCCCTCCCTCCTTTCTTTCCTGATTGCTCCCTCCCTTCCTTTCTGACCTTTTTATATTCCTTAATTCCTTTCCTTCATTCCCTCTTTTCTTCCATTTCCCCCCTTTCCTGGTTCCTCCTTCCTTCCTTTCCTGCTTCTACTCACACTTCTTTCCTATATTCCATCATTTCTTTCTTCCCCTTCTTCCTTCCTTTCCTTAATTTCTTCTTTCCTTTCCTTCTCCGCTTTTCCTGTTTCCCCCTCCCTTCCTTGCCTCTTTTCTTTCTTTCTTCCTTCCCTTCTTCCTCAGTCCCTCATTTTCCTTCTTCCTTCCTTTCCCGTTTCCTCCCTCCCTTTCCTTCATTCCTATATTCATTTCTTCCTTTCCTTCTCTCCCTCCTTCCTTCCTTTCCTGTTTCCTTCCTCCCATCTTTTCCTTTCTTCCTATATTCATTTCTTCCTTTCCTTCTCTTCTTCCTTCCTTCCTTTCCTGCTTCCTCTCTCCCTCATTTTCCTTCCTTCCTTCCTATATTTCTTCCTTTCCTTCTTCCCCTCCTTCCTTTCTTCCTTCCTTTCCTTCTCCCCCTTTCCTGTTTCCTCCCTCCTTTCCGTCTTCCCTCCTTCCTTCCCTCCCTCCTTTTCCTTCCTTCCTTCCTCCACCCCACTTCCTCCTCCTCCCCCTCCCCCTCCCCCTCATGAGCCCCTCCCGGGCAAGGCCTTGGGGGCGAAGTCGGGCCGAGCAGAAGGGGAAGGGCGCTTTGGCGGGAAGCGCGCCCTGGAAGGGAGACCTGACAAGAAGAGCCTTTTGTGTGTTGCGCTCTCTCTCTCTCTCTCTCTCTCTCTCTCTCTCTCTCTCTCTCTCAACCCCTGCATGCCGTTCGATGTTGCCATGGCAGCTGGAGTGTTACGATAGCGCTAGTGGAGAGTCGCGTGAGCAAGACGGGTCTGGAAAAATCGCCTGCCTAAAGCCTTGCCGCTGTTTTGCCCGCAGAGCTTCGAGGAGGCAGAACTCCGGAAGGCGAGGCTTCAGGGGAAGGGCAGGTGTGCCGCTCGGGGCCAAAGAAGGCGGCAGAGGGGCGGGCAGAGGCAGAGCAAAGCCCCCCTCGCCCGGGGCCCTTCCCTGGCAGCAGGTGCCTTGGCCCCTCCGCAGACTCAGAGCCACGGGCAAGGCTCCGCAGAGGGAGAGACTAGGGGTCCATCTAGACCAGGCGTGGGCAAACCTTCTAACTTGGGGGGCACATGCTAGCACTCCCTGCTTAAGAAGACTGGCTGCGCAGTGATGGAAGGAAGGGAAGAAGGAAAGAGAAATGGAAGGAAGGAGGAAAGGGAAGAAGGGAAGAATGGAAGGAGGAAGAGGGAGAGACAAAAGAAGGACAAAAGGGAAGGAAGGATGAAAGGGTGGAAGGAAAGGATGGAAGGAAAAAAGGAAGGAATGGAGGAAGAGAAGGATGGAAGGAGAAAGAGGGAGAGAAAGCAGGAGAGGGAAGAAGGAAGGAAAGAATAATAGAATCATCCAGTCCAACCCGCTACCAAGAAGCAGGAAAATTGCATTCAAACACCCCCAACAGATGGCCATCCAGAAGGACAAAAGGGAAGGAAAGAAAGGAGGGTGGAAGGGAAGGAGGGAGGAAGAGAAGGATGGAAGGAAGGAAAGAGCAAAGAGGGAAGGAAGGACAAAAGGCTGGAAGAGAATGGAGGGAGGAAGAAAGAGGGAAGAGAATGAGGAAAAAGAGAAGGAAGGACAAAAGGGAAGGAAGGAGAGGGAAGGAAGGAGGGAGGGAGGAAAGAGGGAAGGAAGGAAGGAAGGACAAAAGGGTGGAAGGGAAGGAAGGTGGGAGGAAGAAAAGAGGGAAGGAAGGAAAGAGGGAAGGAAGGACTCCAGGCCTGGATTTGTCCATACTTGATGTAGACTGAAGAATTAATGCAGTTTCACACAACTCAAACCACTATGGCACCAAGGGAGCTGCATTTTGCAAGGTCTTTAACCTTCTCTGCCCACAAGTACCGGTGCCTCACCAAGCCACAACTCCCATGGCTCCATAAGTCATGGCGGTTAAAGTGGTGTCAAACTGCATTCATTCAATGGACCTGAAGGTTGTTATCCTCACTACCTATTTTCCTGGAAGAAGTCATGCCTGTTGAACTCTGCTTGACAGATATAATAAATGATATATAAACCTCACTTGCCTAGTTTCCAGCAGGCCTCACAACCTAGGAAGATGCTTGCCATAGATGTGGGCGAAACGTCAGGAGAGAATGCTTTTGGAACATGGCCATAAAGCCTGGAAAACTCACAACAACACAGTGATTCCGGCCATGTAATGATGATGATGATGATGATGATAACAACGTTATTTATACCCCGCCACCATCTCCCGGAATGACTCGGGGTGGCTCACAAAGAACTCAAAGGTGCAAACACGCAATATACAAAAAGTTCAAAGGTAGCAAAACAAAGCAGCAACAACCAACATAAACATCACCCCCCCCCCGCCCCAATGAACGCCAATAAAATGCAACAATAGCTGCAGAATACAAAACGAACTGCCACAATCCCAAACTGGGTATAATTCTCAGATGAAAATAAGTTATTTACTAATTGCAAATATATACTGCTTGAAAATATCAGACAGAAAATACATTCACGATCACAGTACAGGTAGTCCCCAAGTTGCAAACAAGACAATTTCTGTAGGTTTGTTCTTAAATTGAATTTGCTTGTAAATTGGAACAGGTACCTTTTTTCAGTGTAACTCCAGTATATAGCTTTGGGTATCATAGGGAAGGGTTAACATCCTGTGGTATTTGTTTTGCTCACTGTGAAGATTTCACCTCACTTTCTGTCCTTGTGATAATTGGATTTTGACCAATTTGGCTTGTTGCGAAAATGAAGATTGGTGCTACAGCTTCAGTGGAGAGACCATTTCCCCATAATAA
This sequence comes from Anolis sagrei, assembly GCF_037176765.1. Taxonomy (NCBI): domain Eukaryota; kingdom Metazoa; phylum Chordata; class Lepidosauria; order Squamata; family Anolidae; genus Anolis; species Anolis sagrei. The sequence continues at coordinate 108,988,679 of NC_090023.1, forward strand.
CTCTTCTAGGAGTGAGCTTCCATTCCTAGTGGTAGATTTCTCTCACTTCCTGTTGTCTCACCCCCATTCTTAACTAGGAGTTGCTTGTAAGTCAGATGTTTGTAACTCAGTGACTGCCTGTATATGTTTCATGCTTCATACACATTGTTTTGAATTACACCATGCAACCTCTGTCATGAACTCAGCATGTTGGAGTAAAGATTTTTTAACTGGTCAGCCTTTACTGGAAGATAGAAATACTGATTTTTTTTCAGCCCACAAGGGCTTCAGCCTGGAGGGATCAACACACACAATCAAACTTCAAGTATAATATTATAACAATTTTCTTCCATAGTTAAAAAAAAGTGAAAAAGAAGATAATTTTTGTAGTTTCTTCAGGTGGAGTTCTTAATCAGACCTTGTACTGGATATCTTTTAATAGGAATGCCAGGTTTTAAGGAATTAAAATTGGAATGGGATCACCAGATTTATATTATTATTATTATTATTACTATTATTACTATTATATTTCTTACCTATCTTGTTGCACCCCAGGCCTGGAAACACCTATGACCACGGCACCACACAATATTCTGGAAATTTAAGACAACAGTTTATTGTAAAACACATAAAAAGCATATTAAAAAGCAGGAATAAGAAAAGGAAGAAAGGTTTAGCAACAGGTGGTAACCAAATAATAATCAAAATGTATAATAAAGTTCCAGAGGTGGCAAAGTCCAAGAACAGCCAGAAATCACAGATACAGCATACATTCACAAGCAAAAAGGTATAACTAGTAAAAACTTGAACAGGAGTACATTAACAGGAACATAGAAAACTTCCAGGATATATTAAATCCAAAACCAAGGCTTGACCTGAACCAGGAACAAGAGAACTCAGGCTTAGCTTCTCACGCTAACACTGCATTGCCTGAACTTAAGGTAAACAACTTGTTGTTTAATAGACACCCATGAAAGCATTACAATCCCGTGAATTTTCTCCACAACTTTCCAACTTAATCTCTCTGAACAACGGAATCTATTTTCAGCTCTGATTTGTAAACAAAGAGTTTTGTTGAGCTCCATAGCTACAGGTGGTTTCTCCTGTGAACCCTCCTTATCACTCAGCTCCTTCTTATTCCTTATCTGCTGTTGCTACTTCTGACTCACTTGAATGGCCTTGAGGGACTGCACTTTCCGAGCTAGTTTTCTCACAGAGAGAACAATCATTCCCAAACCTGAATTTCCCAGACTTGAGGGCCCATCACTTTGTGCCACAGGAAAGCTCAGAATCCTCTCTAAATCATCAGTTAAACCATCATCCTCTGGCTGATCTTCAACATACCTCTCCTCGTGGTTCGAGGCAGGTTACATAATAATAAAAACACATAAACATTGTAAAAACATCACAAATACATATATTAAAATGTATTTCTATAAAAGATATACTTTAAAATGTATTTCTATATGATACATATTAAATACACATAACAGAGAGTAAACAAAGGACACAAGTTTAAAATGTATGATTTATGACGGAAAGCACTGATGAAAACCAGTTTTGTCTGGAGCTGCCTCACCTTCAGTCATGTGCAAACATCTTTGCAGTTGAAGAGATTTAGCACCTTGCACCTCAGGCTTCCACAGGGGCTCTGATCAACATATTTTATGTTTATTCCTTTACCTGTTAGATCAAAGTTCAACACAGCAGGTGAAGAGAGAAGACTGATGGAAGCTGGGACACGTTCTTTATTATGTGTGTGATATATTTCTATCACATTTTTCTGCTGGTAATTTCAAGGCAAGATACATAGTTCTCCTCCTCTCCTTTTTTCCCCCCCTCTTTGGTCCTGCTCTATCTGAAAGAGAATATGACAGGCCAAAGGCCACCCAGTGAATTTTCATTGCTCAGTGGGGACTAGAACCTAGATCTCCTAGTTCCCAGCCCAAGATCCTTAAAACTATACAACACTGACATCAAACATTTTTTTTAAATCTCTTTGAAGACACTTCGGCTCTAATTGTAGCAATTCTATTATTAGATTTGAAAGAGAATCTCAACTTCTTTTTGACAAGAAAAATCAGATATGAAACATCCTAGCATGTACTCTGCTACTGACCTACTTTCACTTCCCCAACTGCTTTTACATGTGCGTGCCATTTCAGGTGACATTATCCTCTTCATAGCTGCAGTTTCAAGTCCAATATAAATAACATTTGTGGTGGGGGTGTTTCAAGACTTGGCCATGCCAGAATGAAATGGTGAGAGTCTGAGACCCTCATATGATTAAATGCCTGGATGCAATGACTGATTTGCGCTCTGAGTTTTCACTTGTTCCTAGCATTTTAGATCAAAATTATTCCTCTGAAAGTGTTATTCACAACTCAAAAACAATATTTCCCCAAAGTCGTTCTCCCTCCTTTTGTTATTTACTTCTTTGAAGCTATCTGAATGGTTCTAAAAATATGCCTTCTTCTAAGGAAGCCACCATTTATTGGATGAATTTGTTAAATGCAAGGCAGTTAATTTATTTGAAAACCTTCAATCGCTTGACAGAGCTAATAAAAGTTTATGCACAAATATTATCAATTCCCCATGAGATCAAACCACAAAACAAAGTGAGAGAACTGTTCTTCAGTTTCCTAGCCAAGTGCTCATCACAATCCATCTAGTTATAATGGGATTGTTTATGTTGGGGTGCTTCCAAATCAAGGATTTATTACGCAACCACTCTGCTACAAACATGGAAGAGGATTGGGAGCAGGGCTCCCAGATACACTCTTATTGTTTCTTTCTTTTTCCTTTGTATTATTCAAATCATCCAAGGAAGGGAACAGTGGGAAAGCTGTGCAATGCCTCTTGGTCGATAGTGTTAGGAGCTATCCATTTAGAAACACCCCTCCAGCATTTTCAGGAAAAGTTTGTGTCTGTTGGAGTTGAAAACATTCAGTTAACACAATTTGTAACTTACCGTATATTCCGGCATATAAGACGACTGGGCGTATAAGACGACCCCTAACTTTTCCAGTTAAAATATAGAGTTAAGATGACTCCCATGCATAAGACTACACCCGCATATAAGACAACCCCTGACTTTTGAGAAGATTTTCTTGGGTTAAAAAGTAGTCTTATACGCCAGAATATACTGTATATTCTAAACTGCATTGTAGCAGAATTCAAATCTGCCTGGAAGGTAATTTTTCTGGCGTTGTAGGTCTTATTTGGACTATCAGATGTATTGGTACTGGAATTATTGCTTTGAGAGGGAGTGCTTTTGTGCATTGCCACCTTACTTTTGTTTATACATTATTATTTGAAACACAACAAGATCATTTTGCTGGTTATTGTATTGAATCACACGTCAGGCCCTTCCCAAGTGTCTAGGACTGTGTGATGTATCAGCAAATAATGTGTGCAGATCCCTGTAAGGTGGCCTTTTGCAGCTAACAGATGGAATTTTATTAGCGCCAATTGTGTTTAAGTGCAGGCCAAGGTCTTTAGGCATTGCACCCAGTGTGCCGATCATTACTGGGATTACCTTTACTGGCTTGTGCCAGAGTCTTTGAGGTTCGATCTTTAAATCCTCATATTGTGTCAGCTTTTCCAGTTGTTTCTCTTCAATCCTGCTGTTTCCTGGGATTGCAATATTGACTATCCATACTTTGTTTTTTAACATGATTGTGAGGTCAGGAGTATTGTGCTCCAAAACTTTGTAAGTCTGAATTTGGAAGTCCCAGGGTAGTTTGGTGTGTTCATCCTCTGTAACTTTTTCAGGCTTGTGATCCCACCAGTTCTTTGTCACAGGCAGATGGTATTTGTGGCACAAGTTCCAATGAATCATCTGAGAAACGGTGTTATGCCTCTGCTTGTAGTCTGTCTGCGCAATCTTCTTGCAGCAGCTGAAGATGTGATCTATTGTTTTATCTGCTTCCTTGCAGACTTTACACTTGGGATCTGTTGTCAACTTTTCAATTCTGGCTTTGATGGCATTTGTTCTAATGGCTTGTTCTTGGGCTGCCAGAATCAGGACCTCCGTCTCCTTTTTTAAAGTTCCATTTGTGAGCCACAGCCATGTATTTTCTTTGTCAATTTGGCTCTCAATTTTTCCCAGGAAATGTCCATGAAGAGCCTTCTTTTGCCAGTTATTATTATTATTATTATTATTATTATTATATTTTTATGCCGCTTTTTCCCATAGTTGGGATTTAAAGTGGTGTACCTATTATACCTATTTTTCTATTTGTGCCAGCATGTAAAACTAGTCCTATACTTACTGTTCCAGTTAAGCTTAGCTTACAGTCCAAAATAAGTTGATTTCTGTGAATATAATACAGCTGTCCCAGCTAACGCTGCATGCAAGCCTGCAGTTAGTATTATATGAGTTGATAGTATTTCTCAAGGTCTTTTTTCCCAGATAAATGCAGTTTTCTTGTGATGAGAACCCCATTGGGACTGGAGGCTGTAGCAAAAGGACTGCAGCTGTCAGCTGCTAGCAGGTGGAAAGCTATGAAGTGCCCCTGAAATCATAGTTGCCAATGGGAAAAAAAGTGCCCGGTGGAATACACAACTATGTGGAGGACAAACCGAAGATCAGCAAGTCCAGGAGAATGTGACATGGATAAAAGTAACACTCTAGCAGTCACCTTCAAAGGGTGACGAGTTAGAAAAAACACATGCAGTAAAAGAGAATTATGGCAGCCTAATACGGTACTTAGGCTGAAGCAAACAATTTTTTAGCTGAAATATGGCGTCAATGGCCTTGTTGGACATACATAGAAAAAAGCAATCCACAAGTTGATATAGTACAAACTCTTCAGATACAAATGATATTTAACATTGCAATTTCAATAGTTATATTTAAAAGAATAGCATAGACTGGACCCAGTTTCTGGAAGATTCACAATGAAACTAAGGTACCCTGTCCAGATTAATATTACAGGCACTATCTTCCTCTTTTTGAAATAATTAATCACTGTTGCCATCTTAATAAATATTGGAAGTGATAGGTTATGTCATTCTTATGCTTCAGTGGAATCTTCCCTATGCAACTCATAACCAGAAGGAGATTGTCATGCTGATGCCAAGTTAGTCTCACCATAACAATATTTATAATTCCCAGTTAGATACGAAGCTTTGCACTGAAGATTCAAGTTCATTTCTCATTTGGGTGTGTTGCCTTTAGCTTTATTAGGTGTGAAAAGCAATTTGTACATCTCTTAAAGAGATTAGCATCCTTCTGGATTAGTAGTGAAACCTAGTTTGTTGGGCAAATGGTATGACTTGCTATTGGCTGCTCTTTATACATGTTTCATGCCAAACAAAAAGATAATATTTATTTATCTGTTTACAAAGTTTGGTCTTTTTTAACATATTATGAGGTTTATCATTTTAATTCAACCAGAATCTTATACTGAATTATGGGCAAGAGAAAGACATCTTCATTCTTCTCAAAACAATTATTCCTCTTTTGTCAAACAGTGACTTGATTCAGAGTAATGCAATGCTTTTCAGAAATGCATCTCCCAAGCTCATATGCCTTCAGCTTGCCAGTCAGTAACAACAGATTCCCAAATATGACAACTTGAAACTGAAGAGATGAGAGAGCCTCTCTTGCCTCTCATGTATTCAACTGGAAGCAAGTCTGCTTTCAGAACAGCTTCCTCCTACTATTTTATTTGAAAATGTTTAATATTTTATATGAAGAACTAGGAGTGCAACACGCTTATTCTTAAAGATGTTGAACATTATTTTCATTATGTTTGAATGCTGAACTTAGAATCATAGAGTTGGAAGAGACCTCAAGGGTCATCCAGTCCAATTCCCTGCCATGCAGGTATGCAAAGTTCAAGCATTCCTGACAGATGACCATCTACTTGTCCCCGTGACACTGGAGGGAATTATAGAGGTCACAGATTGTTTTGATAGAGGAATTCATAAGGAAGGACAGTCACATTCCCTGGCCCCTCATGTAATTCATGATATACTGATATTTGCTTATCTTTTTTTTTTTTTTAGTAAATACCTGTTCTAGCATTAGGAAGGACTTCAAATATAACTATGAATATTTTCTCAAAAACAATCAATATTTCTCCCCCTATCCCCTTCCTTGGACAATTTTGTGAAATTTATTTATTTATTTTATTTTATTTTATTTACAGTATTTATATACCACCTTTCTCACCCCTGAGGGGACTCAAAGCAGTTTATGAAATGAAATGACACATTTATCTCAGACTCTAAAATGGCTTTATTCAGGTTACACGGCTGAGATTTTCAAAGTTTGAAACAGTACTAAGCATTCCCAGGTTAAGAAACAATCGTTTGAATCCCTACAACTACAAGCCTGAGATAATACTTTACAAAGGCTTCTTGAAGCCTTTAAGCTAAGGAGCATGTATTATTGAACCACAGTCTCCATGATCCATCGCCATTGACTATTCTGTCTAGAGACTGTGATTGGTATAGTCCAACATCTGGAGGGATATGAATTCCCCATTTCTGCTTGAAATCAATTAAATGGAAAGGTCAACTGTGTCTTAAACTTACCAAAATTATCACCAATTAAGCAGATATTTGTTTTCTAATTATTTTTAATTAATACAGATAGTTGCATCTAGAGCAGTAGTTCTCAGCCTGTGGGTCCTCAGGAGTTTTGGCCTACAACTCCCAGAAATCCCAGCCAGTTTACTAGCTGTTAAGGTTTCTGGGAGTTGAAGGCCAAAACATCTGGGGGGCCACAGGTTGAGAACCACTAATCTGGAGGGAGATCCTTCTTTGTCATATCACAATCACAGACTACCTCTTCTAAGATTGCTCCTACAATCGTAAAAGAGGCTTAGCTAAAACCAGAAAAAAGTATTTATTCTCCAGCCACATACAGATCAATTGTTTCAGTTCCATGTTAATTCCTGCAGATTTGTTCCCTTTAGGCCTAATTTATCAATCCGCCAAGGCCTCATTACATTGGGTGACAGCCCTAAATTGTATTTCTATATTGGAGGAAAGTATATGAAAGAAGAAAAGAACAGTCAGCCCAGTTTGCTGTCATGAGCATGCTTAATTTATTTCTTCCCTTACAGTAACATACTTAAATTAATCTCACTGTTCATGTACCACAACCGATAAGCTAAGAATCCCCTTGCCCTCCCCAGAACAAGCACACGCAAAGTAGTTTGATCTTGACTAATACCTTAAGCTAGGAGAAAAATGACATATGCAAGAGCATCCAATAATGCTGTCCTTCAGGCAGTAGAAGATACAAACAAGATCAAAAAGGCACTTGACTTGACTTGACTTGAAGTGCTTGGTTCTGGGGAAAACTAATTTCTTACATTTGCTTTACTAGTTGAGAAGGAAAGAACCTACCAGCCCAATAAAGTTCAGCCTGGCCTCTGTATTTCTCCATCCCAGTGGATCACCTAAAAAGAGAAGACATACACATATATTGAAATAAAAGGAGCTTCCTTTCTATAAGGCAAAAACAATTAATTGGTACAGTGACCAATAATTTAGCAGCTAATTAATTAGCACAGCCACAAAGTTCACTTAGTTGAAAACAGAAAGCCAAAGTATTTAAAACAGACTTTCATCCCAATGCTTACAGCATGGTTCTGACATATTGACTCAAGAGCAAAACATTGTGAATCGGTGGGATCTACTACCATGCAAATATACATCAAATGTTTGATTGCTTTTACTCCAGATGAAAGATGATACAATTATGGTGATATTCAGATTTTAGTTTACAGACAGTATTTTAAAAACTATTTTGCAGGTATGAAGTATACTACTATCGTGTCCTTACCCAGAAGTAAGTCCTACTGTGTTCAAAGAGATTTAGTACCTTTGAACACAGTAACGGCACTCCATGCAGTCCTGCCGGGTGCATGACCTTGGAGGGGTCTATGGACAATGTCAGCTCTTCGGCTTAGAAATGGAGATGAGCACCAACCCCCAGAGTTGGACACGACTGGACTTAATGTCAGGGGGAAACCTTTACTTTTACCTAACACAGTATCTCCCGTATAAGAAACTCAGTGCAGTTCAACAGATATAAACCAAATCAGTGCAATTTGCTTATTTAGCAGTAGCTCAAAATACAAACAACTAATATTTGCGATGGTGACTGCCATCCAAAGAAACCTAAAGAACGGTGGCCTTTGATGGAACTGTCCAGGGTACTGAACCTATGTTATGAACTGGATTCAACAACTTGGTTAGCACCTTGAAAGTTTTGAATAAAAAACTTGGGAGTAGATTTGCTGCCCCATCGACATGAAAGCCACCAGTCACTAATGGTGCAATTCTTGTAGTCTCATTGGGAACTATTCCTGTACACCTAATCATAAATTCACTGGGACTTGTAGTCTGTGGGGTAGAACTGTAGCAGGTCTGAAAGCTACTTGTATGCCATGGAATCCTCTGAGGGCTGCATAGATCAGCAAGAATAAAATAAGAAAACCCAAAGTGACTAGAAGTTCACTTCTGGGGTTCAAAATGTCTGTAAATGTTAAATAACCTATGGGCACCTTGAAATATATTTTAAAAGCCTCCACGAGCAGAGGTTCTCTTTATTATTAGCCAGGAAAAGTCTGGTCTGAGAGTTCAGGAGTTTAAGGGCCTACAGGAGCCCCCAGTGCCGGCAGGACTGCTGATTGAATCCAGGGAGCAGGTGAGCTCCCAGCTATCAGCTCCAACTTCTCATGCAGGGACATGAGAGAAGCCTTCCATAGGGTGGTAAAAGATCTGGGTGCCCCCTGGGCAACATGCTTGCAAACGGCCAATTCTTTCACACACCAGTAGTGTCTTGCAGTTTCTCAAGTCGCTCCTGACACAAAAAAGGGCCTACAAAATATCCTTTGGAAGTGCAGTCCCATAGGTGCACTTTGACAACTTTGTTATAATCTAACCAGAGAGAAATGTCACAATTCACTACCTGGTAGTGAGACAACCTCTCCTTCTTTCTCCACTCCTCATCCAACTTTGTCCATGGGTTGTCTTGGAAGAAATTATTACATGCTTGCAGATACCTTCCCTTCCCTTCTGATAATGTTTCATGGAGATTTCAAGAGAATAGAAGAACACCCATTAGATGGTTGCTCTCTTCATTACATCAGCATCAGAAGGGACAACAGAACTGCATATAGAACTGAAAAGTCCAGATTTACTTTTTGGAAGTTGTAGGCAAATTTTTTCCTCTTCCTTGTCAACATGTTTTTTTAAGTAAAAAAACAAAACAAAACACAACTGGTAATCACATCTACATGAACACAAATTTTCATTTTCCAGTGAAAAGTGCTGAAAAATAAAGCAACAGAAATTGGGTATATCTTTGTCCAGAAACCATTATCAAAATGTGTGGGTTAATGTCTCTCTCACCAAGAGGATCACAATCCTTCTCTGCTGTGCTACTGTAATCTCAGCTGATACCTTTCACACAAATCAGATTCATTGATACAATCTCTTATCATGGAGAACAACATTGTTTCCTCTATAATTTTCTTTGGTAGTTTTTGATAGATTATCAGAAAGCCTGGTTTGAAAAACTGATAATTTGTGGGCCATAAAGTATGAATGAAAAGTATGAAAAGTATAAAGGCAGGGAGTTTCAGAAAAACATATATTTCTGCTTCATTGACTACTCTAAAGCCTTTGACTGTGTGGATCATAATAAATTGTGGCAAGTTCTTGGTGGGATGGGCATCCCAAGCCACCTTGTCTCTCTCCTGAGGAATCTGTACAGGGACCAAGTAGCAACAGTCAGAACTGACCACGGAACAACAGACTGGTTCAAGATTGGGAAAGGCATACGGCAAGGCTGCATACTCTCACCCAACCTTTTTAACTTGTATGCAGAATACATCATGCGATGTGCGGGGCTTGATGAATGCAAAGCTGGGGTAAAAATTGCTGGAAGAAACATTAACAACCTGAGATATGCAGATGACACCACTCTGATGGCCGAAAGCGAGGAGGAGCTGAGGAGCCTTCTAATCAAGGTGAAAGAAGAAAGCGCAAAAGTCGGGTTGCAGCTAAACATAAAAAAAAACCAAGATTATGGCAACAAGAATGACTGACAACTGGGAAATAGAGGGAGAAACCGTGGAGGCCGTGACAGACTTTGTATTTCTAGGCGCAAAGATCACTGCAGATGCAGACTGTAGCCAGGAAATCAGAAGGCGATTACTTCTTGGGAGGAGAGCAATGTCCAGTCTCGATAAAATAGTAAAGAGTAGAGACATCAGACTGGCAACAAAGATCCGCCTAGTCAAAGCCATGGTATTCCCTGTAGTCACCTACGGAAGGTGAGAGCTGGACCTTAGGGAAGGCTGAGCGAAGGAAGATCGATGCTTTTGAACTGTGATGTTGGAGGAAAGTTCTGAGAGTGCCTTGGACTGCGAGAAGATCCAACCAGTCCATCCTCCAGGAAATAAAGCCCGACTGCTCATTGGAGGGAAAGATACTAGAGACAAAGTTGAAGTACTTTGGCCACAGCATGAGGAGACAGCAAAGCCTAGAGAAAACAATTATGCTGGGGAAAGTGGAAGGTAAAAGGAAGAGGGGCCGACCAAGGGCAAGATGGATGGATGGCATCCTTGAAGTGACTGGACTGACCTTGAAGGAGCTGGGGGTGGTGACGGCCGACAGGGAGCTCTGGCGTGCGCTGGTCCATGAGGTCACGAAGAGTCGGAGACGACTGAATGAATGAACAACAAAAGTATGAATCTGCAGTGAAGCATGATCCCTGATCAGATGTTTATTTGGAAGAAAGTGAAGCTGAACTCAAAAGAATGTACTTCCATGTAAATGTGCAAAGTAACACAATATTAAATTAAAAGTAAATAAATTAATACAATTTCTGATTGCAAATGTATCAGTACTTTTCATATTTTAAAAGTTCTAGAACAAAAGTTCTATTTGCAATCATGTGATCAGTTGCACCGATTCACATAATGTCCTTTTATGAGAGATTTAAAATGGTCTGTCTTTGTCCATGTGGATAAACTTCTTCAGCAGCTCATGAAGCGAGAGCACACTCCAAACTCTCTCTCTGATTCTCTCTTTGCTTCTTTCAGCTCTTCAAGCACCTGCATATTTATTTATTTCGGACATTTGTATCCCATCCTATCTCAACCTCCGCAGAGGGTCTCAGGGTGGCTAAGAAAATGTCAGCCCATGGTGCCCACAACCAAAAACATAAATTATGCAATTTAAATAACAATAGAACAATAGAAAAATACAAAACCGTGTAAAAAGAGTGTAAACATTCAATAATCAACAGTCGCCGGTTTAAGTCATCCTTGTCCTAGGGGCAGTCAGTCAGTTCTGTAAAAGCTGTTGAGCCAGCAGGTCAGCCTAATCTGCAAAGGCCTGATCCCATAGCCAGGACTTAACTTGTTTCCGAAAGGTCAGGAGGGATGAAGCAGATCTAATTTCACTTGGGAGGGCATTCCACAGTCGAGGGGCCACCACAGAAAAGGCCCTGTCCTTTGTCCCTACCAACCATGGTTGCGATAATGGGGGTCAATGAGCAGGGACTCCTCAGTTGGATCATAGCAGGAGATACTTTCAGACAAGTAAACTGGGCCAGAACCGTTCAGGGCTTTATAGGCCAAAGCCAGCACTTTGAATCATGCTCAAAGCTAATAGGCAGTCAGGGGATCTGGTGTAGCAGTGGTGTTGTACGGTCCTTGTACCCAGCTCCGGTGAGCAGCCTGGCTGCCGAGCGTTGGACTACCTTAAGCCTGAACAAAAATGTAACAGTATTCAAAAGTCCCAGGCTCAGCTTGCTCCCCACACAAAACTCAACCAATCAGCTTTGTGCATCTTATTTTAAGTTGACACACACACACACTAACTGATTTCTTGCTCAAACAATAGTGGCCTCATATATTTTATGTGATTTTCTAAGGCAAGAAATATTCACATGTGGTTTATCTTCTTTCCTCTAAAATATAGCCTGCAGCACCTAGTTTTTACAAGCAACTTCTTAACCAAGCACTAACTAGGGCTGGCCCTTCTTAGTTTCCCTGATCAAACAGGATCTGTTGTCTTTAGGATATTTAGGCCATCAGCTGCTGAAATGCCCTTTCTCCATACAATGAAAGTCATCAAGGCCCTGCCCTGTTTCCACATCTCTCTACCATAGTTGAGCACCTCACTAGAAACAGGTCAAACCCTGTAAATCACTTACCAAGGGCACAACCCACCAGAGGCTTCTTCTGTGTGAGTCCCATTCAATTAATGGAAACTGTATAAAAGCTGAAATACTTCTGTGGATTGTGCCCCAAGATGACAGGCAGAGATTAAAGTATTTTCACAGTAAAGCCAGGCTGTCAGCAGTGCTTTTTATCCATTTCTCCCAGAAGTCAACAGAAATTAAAATCATCTTCTTGGGGATGTAAAGAAAAAAACCCCAAACAGTTGAAAACCAATCAATCCTTCTGGTACTGCATGACTGTGGTCTACTGGTCAAAATATCTTTATATAACCAGTTTGGTCCTCCCTGAAGCCTCAAATCAAACAAACAAACCAAACATCTTAAGATTTTATATGTTGATGGAAAGCAAAGAACGAGCAAAGGCTTTCAATACCCCTTAAATTGCTTTGGTAACATTCGATTTGAAGTCCAATTTTACACTTTGCTGCATTCATTTTTTCAAGTCATAATCAGCAAAAGTTAATTCTTCTATTTAAGGGGGCAAATTCTAGTGTGTTTGATTTTTTAAAACTGTAGCAGTTTGGATTGTACTCCCCAGCATTCCTTTCCATTAGTTATGCTAATCAGTGCTGCTGGATATTGCAGTCTAACCACATCTGAAGAGTCTCTTGATCACCACCCTGATACTGACACTTTGTATAGAAAACATTAACTCCAATAATTCTTAAAGTGTCAACAGTAAGCTCCTTCCCAGCTTCTCAGGGGCCCCATTCCAGTTTTTGTGAATGTCTTTTTGTGATAAAAGTAGAACTACCAAACAAACTATAAGGGGCAATACCCCACTCTCCCCAAACCTATTACCCCCCCCCCCCCCCAACTTCCAGGTTTCAGGGATTCCAGAACTTACCCAGGCTTCAGTTTCCATGGATGGAGGCTTCAGGTATATCCGTACGACATAAAGTTTGATAACATATTTGGAGCAAAAAGGTGGGCTTCAGAAATTCAAACTCCAACAGATTTCTGTTGCCCACCAGATTCCTGATGGATAACCATAGTGTAGAAATGAGTGAGTTTTGCCATTCTTGATGCTTTGGATTTCAAATTCCAAAAGAACCATATCATAGTAAGTGACTGTGGGGTCTATAATCCAAAATATCTGGAAGGCCAAAGGTTAGCTATCTCTGCCATAGTGCTGTAAAATGTCATTCAGTGAATGAAGCTGGATCCCTTCCAGCATTTTTAGAATATATTCTAGAAAAGACTGCTGTCACTTTCTTTCTTTGTTCCCACCTCCCACCTCCCTCATCTGACCCTTTGATTCAACTGGAACATTAACAGCTCTTGACTTGACCTATTGCAAAAGACCATCGAGGCTGTATCTACACTGTAGAATCAATACTGTTTGACATGACTTTCATTGCCATGGCTCTATGCTATAGAATCATGGGAGTAGTAGTTTTACAAGGTCTCTGTCAAAGAGTGAGGGTGCCTCACCAAACTACACCTATTTTCACAGCATTTTTTAAATTCATTTTTATAAGATTTTCCTTTACAGTGAAAGAAGGGGTAGACACACACATGTCTACCCTTCACCCTCCCCCTACCTCCCTTTACCACTACTACCCTGTTCCCCATTTCTTCCTCTCCTTCCTATCTGTTTTTCCCGCACAGTCTGTCCAAACTTCATACCTTTCTATCACAACGATTGTCCCCTTCTTACACTATTTCCACAGCATTGAGCAATGGCAGTTTAAATGGTGTTAAAGAACATTAATTCTACAGTAGATGCACCCTATTTTATTATTGCACATTTTTAGCCTACGCAGTCGCTTCCAACTCTTCGTGACTTCATGAACCAGCCCACGCCAGGGCTTCCTGTTGGCCTTTGCCACCCCCAGCTCCTTCAAGGTCGAATCAGTCACTTCAAGGATAACATTCATCCATCTTGCCCTTGGTTGGCCCCTCTTCCCTTTCCTTCAATTTTTCCTCAGCATCATTGTCTTCTCCAAGATACCCTTCTATCCTGACATTTAGGAAACAGGTGAAGACTTGGTTATGAAGACAGGCATTTGACGAGTGAGCCAACACCCTGAGATATTGATGGAGGATGATGAGCAACGATTTTAGTGTGACAGCTGACCATTATAGTTATTGATTGTAATTGCTGTTTTAATGTTTTACTGTAATATGTATTATGATGTTTTATTGATTGTATGTGATATTATGGTTGGAAACCGGTCTGGCTGCAGTCTGCATCTGCAGTAATCTTCGTGGCTAGAAATACAAAGTGTGTCACTACATCCATGTTTTCTCTCTCTGTTTGCCAGTTATCAATCAGTTTGGTTGCCATAATCTTGGCTTTATAAATGTTTAACTGCAACACAGCTTTTGCACTTCCTTTTTTCACCTTGGTTATAAGGCTTTTCATCTCCACCTCGGATTCATCATGCCCCACACATTGCATGATGTGGTCTGCATACAAGTTGAATAGGTTGGGTGAGAGTATACAGCCCTGCCATACTCCTTTCCCAATCTTGAACCAGTCTGTTGTTCTGTGGTCTGTTCTTACTGTTGCTACTTAGTCGTTATACAGATTCCTCAGGAGACAGACAAGGTGACTTGGTATTCCCATACTGCCAAGAACTTGTCATAATTTATAGTCAAAGGCTTTAGAATAGTCTACAAAACAGAAATAGATGTATATCTGAAACTCCCTGCTTTTCTCCATTATCCAGCAGATATTGGCAATTTGGTCTCTAGTTTCCCTGCCTTTTCTAAACCCAGCTTGTACATCTGGCAACTCTTGCTCCATGTACTGCTGGAGTCTACCTTGCAGGATCTTGAGGATTACCTTGCTGGCATGTATTTATACTCTGTTTTTATTCTGCCAAAGGAGATTTATGCATATTTAATAAAAATACACCATTCTGAATTATATAAACCTAACTCCAAGTTAAGTCAGTACTAGATCACAACTTTTATTAGCTAGATTGTTATCCCATCTTTATTTTCTTTTGAAGTAACCCTGCGAGTATGAAAAATCATGAGTTTTCCAGTGTTGCCTATGAACTATACAGCTGAATAAAGATGATAATTTGAGCCTCCCAAGTCTTAGTTTCTCACCCTGCATCATATTCTTCCACATTGGCTTAATTTGCAATGATTCTTATATCTAGTAAATGGAATGATTCAATGAAGGGAACTATGCCCTGAATTTGCAGAGCCTGGGTAGGGTTGTGCATAATTGGCACACTTGGAAATTTTTCATTCACATGTTCATAATAAGTTGGTGGCTAATAACAACAAATAATTATAATAGTAGTGTCCAGCTCCTATCAAACTTAGATTTTTGCTCCTAATAATAATAATAATAATAATAATAATAATAATAATAATATATTATTATTATTATTATTATTATTATTATAAAAGCAAGGGCAGGGCTTTAGCACCTCTAAACGAAGCGCAGACAATTTCAATGTGTGTTGTGATACATGCAATGAAGTCTTTAAGTGCACATGTCCCCTGCCATCTTTTCCAGAAACATGCTAGTTGACCACAAATAGATAACTGCCATACTGCTTGTGATGGAGACCACTGACTAACTTAACATTGTGAACTCAACTCCCATAATTCTGAATGGGTAGCTGTCTGAGGGAATCTAGGAACTAAAATTGAGAACATGAAGCAGATTTTTCAGATTCAGGGGCCAAAGTCATTCCGAAAATTTAGCAGGAGAAGCTGTTATCCATAAAAACCAGTATATTTGTCCCACATTTCACAGAAGCTACAATACAGTGTTTATCTCTTAACACCAAATAACTCCTTTTTTCCTTGTCAGAGCTTAAACACTTACTGTACAAGCAGAATTACCATACATTAGCTAAATCTTAGGGGGTATATAGGGACATTCAGATTAAACATAATGCTATTAACAATAACAAGACCATAGTAGCTGGTGTAGTTGTAAACACCTTGATAGCGCAATGTTCAATCTCTGTTTTATTTGCAAAGTTTGGAAGAAAACAAAATCAGATTGCATAACCATATGCATTAGCAAACTACGACAAACATTTAATTCATGAAAGCAAAATAAAAGTTGACTTGAAAGAAGTAATACTGGCTAATAGATATTCTTATGTTGGAAGTTTCCACCTTGTAAAGCATAGAAAGGTTCTCTGAAATGAATATAATGCTGAAGTCATTCATATTTAGGCAATGATAAGATGACACTCTGGGATCCAGAGCATCATTCTATCAATGTCTAATTATGGACAATTCAGCGCGTCTTTATGACCATTCATCATAAAACAAACTTTCCAATCATTCCCCAAATAATTTTGAACTTGCATGTTTTGAAGAGTGGATATATGACAAATTGTCCATCAGGCATCTCAAATGATTGTCACTGCCTCTTCTAATTTTCCTCCCCACTTCTTTCCTTCCTAGTGAAAGCTGTCACCCACATGCCGCAGATTGTAAACTCATCATTATAATAGTGATAGCACAAATCTGTAAAGCGGCTTCTTGCAGCCTTGACAGATTCAAAATGACAGGCATTGTTGCCTTTTAAAAAGGGCTCCCATCACAGAAACAGCCATGTTTGTCATCTGTCATCTCCTGACAAAAAATTTCACAGAAGAGATTGTTCCTTTGCAGCAAGATGTGATGGTCAGAGATAGTAAAAGGAATTGCACCCATGTTGCACAGTTGTTTTAAAAAATCATGCAATATAAAGCATTTTTCACTGATGCCAAACATTCCTTGGTGGGGAAAAAAAACACCAGTGTTTGGTGACTCTCTTCCTAGCCTGGTAGGCACATGTTAATTTAAACAGATACACAGTCAGCTCTCCTTATCCACAGATTCTGTATAGATTCAACCATATATGGCAGCTCTGTATATGGCCTCTAGGTTAGGCTATTGGTTGTTTTGATGGTTTGATTGTTGATGGTTATGTTTTTATGATGTCTTGTATTTGAATTTTACTGTGCTATATTTTAATTTCTGTCTGACTGGCCTTGGTCCCCATGTAAGCCACCCTGAGTCCCTTTGGGGAGATGGTGGCAAGATACAAAAATTAAGTTGTAATTATTAATTTATATGAGGAACACAATTTTTCTGTGTCACTGTATAAAAGGGAACTTTAGCATCCACAGTTTCAATGTCCTGGGGGGGGGGGGGGGATCCTGGGATCAAAATGTAACAGAAACCAAGGGCCCACTGTATGTCAACATGATTTGATTCCTGGAACCACAGTTCATCCCCCTGCCTCTCTCTCTCCCCTCCCTTTTTCTCCCCCCCCCCCCCTCACATACAGTTTGATTTTTCTTGATGGTTGGAAGATAAATGTGTGCTGAATTTTAATGTCATATACCCATCTTCTTAAAGTTGTTTTTGATTTACTTCTTCTACGTTATGATGTTACATGTATTTTTGTATTTTTTCTGATTTAAATAAAATAAAATGTACTCCAATGTAATTTTTTTTTTAAAAAAATCTAAAACTCCATGTTTATTCTCCTGCAATAGAAATGCCAAGGCTTAAGATTTTCTTGTGCTAAGATGCATATTAGTCAAAACTGTTTACCACCCTGGGAGGTCAGGTGACCAAAATGATGAACTTTAATGATCTCAGGACAAATGGAATATTACAAGCATAAAGCAAAGAACTTTCAATCCTTCTTAAAGATACAGGGGCAGGAGAAATCATGCCTACTATAACCGTCTTTCTACTGTCCATCTCTTATGTATTAGTCTCTTTACCTATCATATTTCTTCAAAGCACTTGCTTATTGCCTCACAGCTCAGAGAAGATGATATGAATGTTGGATTTTCTTTTTTGTTGTTATGAGTTTATCACAGACAACATTTGGCTAAGAGCAGTAGTGACACATACCAAAATTTAATTGAATTTTGGTTTTGTATTTGAAAATATGATAATGCATTTGTTGGGTGCATCTACACTGTAGAAATAATGCACTTTGACACCACTTCAACTGCCATACCTTAATGCTATGAAATGTTGGGAGTTGTAGTTTGGCACTTCTGGGCAGAGAAAACTAAAACTACAGTTCCCATGATTCCATAGTACTGAGACTTGTCAATTAAAATGGTGTCGAAGTACATTAATTCTACGGCGTAGATGCATCCTGGTGTGGTTTTATAACGTCTTTAGCTTTTTTTGTCAAATAGTGGTGGTGCCTCACCAAGCTGCAAATCTTGTGATTCTAGAGGATGGAGCCATAGCAGTTAAAAGTGGTGTCAAACTGCATTCATTCTACAATTTAGATGCACCCTTAGTTTTGTTAGAATGTATGCTTACTTACATCAATACAATGGTCGATTATGTACCTTGGACACCAACCAGCAGCAACGTTAAATTATAGCTGTTTGAATACTGACAAACTTGGTATTTTATTCTTTTATTGATTCTTGTTCTTGCCCTCTCTTATTTTCCTTAAGAAATAGCTATGTAAGGAGTTATGTACATCAACTCTTTTGCCCATTGTGTATATATTAGGCAATGTATCAAAGAGAATATGATACATTATGTTTATCTTTTTTCTGATATTAATTCCCCCCATTCGTGCAGTTCTGTTTTCAGTTCTAAATTGTTTACTAATATAATATTCATAGAGTTTTTAAAAATGGCATCCTCCTCAGAGACAACCCCTACATGGGCCTTTTACTCTAGCACTTAAGACCTGGCTTTTTACTAGAGCATTCGATCTCTGTTAAGTTTAAAATTTTGTATGTATGTATTTATCTTTTACAATTTAGCTGTAAGTTGCCTAGAGCATTCTCAGATGGAGGGCGATTAATAAGTAATTAAATATGATGATGATGATGTTCCTCATCCAGAACACTTTGCTCCACCCTGTCCAAGAAAATCTCATGCTTCCTAATATGCTGAAGTGAAGTATATCAATGGGCTTCAAATTGCTGGACTTTCTCTTCCAACAAGGCTATCAACTTGCACTTGATGTGGGTGTAGGTAGCTACCTACATACTCTGGCAAGAATACAAATATGCCACAGCTATTTAAGGTGACTGCGGTTGCTTCCTCACCATCCATATTCATTAGTCTTAAGTGGACACCAAAACAGAACTCTGTGTGTCCTCATCAAATATACCCCCATCTCTACCACTTCCAAAAAAAGCACTCCTGTTGGCCTTTTTTTTAGCCAACACTTACTGGAATCAGGAACACTTATTAGAAAACACACACACCTATCTGAAGCTTTGCACAGAGGTTTTTATTCATTCAAATTCATAAAATGACACATGGCATTGTTGAACGGATACTGCCAGTCTCCTCTGCTTCACTATTTCACAGAGTTAAAAGATCAATGGAAACAATCTACTGTATATAAATAAAAATGTAATGTTTAAGTTCTTGTGGGTTTTTTCGGGCTATATGGCCATGTTCTAGAGGCCACATGGCCATATAGCCCGAAAAAACCCACAAGAACTTATTGATTCCAGCCATGAAAGCCTTCGACAATACAATGTAATGTTTGTTTGTGGGATTACCATAACTCAAAAACCACTGGACAAATTGACACAAAATTTGGACACAATACACCTATTAGGCCAAGGAATGACCATCATTCTGAAAAACACAGTGGAAAGGACTTTAAAAAAGCCAAAAAAGCAAAAAGACATTACAGCGCATGCGCAAAATGACTCTCCCTGGCAGGCCCGTAGCCAAGATTTCGATTCGGGGGGGGGGGGGGGGCTGAGTTTGTTTCGGGGGGAGGGGGGGCTGAATCTGAATGAAAAAGAGTCTACCCTAGCAAACCTTTTGTATCGTTACCCCAATACCTCCAAGCATATGGGATATATTGAGCATGATGATCAGATCATGATATGAATAAACATAACAGTTTAAATAATGCACCAGTAAGGCCTTTTCGTGAACCACCATGAGAATTTCGGGGGGGGGGGGGGGGCTGAAGCCCCTCAAGTCCCCCCCCCCCGCTACATGCCTGCTCCCTGGCAAACAAAACACACATTCTCTTCTGAACTACAGCTCCCAGTATCTCCTAGACCAGGCCCTTTAGGAGAGGATGATCTAAATGCATTGCTTCCAAGCTGCAAGCCTTCTTCTCCTTGGATTTCTTTGAGAGCATCCCGATCCCTGCATATTTCCAATTTCCTATTCCTGGACTGTAACTCCCAGCAATCCTCCAGATAGATAAGTTAGATAGATTAGATAGAGATAGATAGGTAGGTAGGTAGATTGATTGATTGATTGATCAGAAGGACTGCTGGGAATTGTAGTCCAAGAATAGGTAGAGAAGGAAGAAAGGGAGAAAGAGGAAGGGGAAAAAGGGGGGAGGAAGGGTAGAGGAAAAGAAGGAAGGAAGGAGAGAAAGAAAGAAAAAAGGGAAGGAAGGAGAGAAAGAAAGGAGAGAAAGATATATTACGGTGTTAATTGTTTTTAAATAGTGTATGTTGTTAGTATTGAATTCTTGCTCTTGTTGTTAACCGCGTTGAGTCGCCTACGGGCTGAGAAACTGCGGTATACAAATAAAGGAAGTAAGTAAGTAAATAAATAAATAAGAAGGAGGGAAGGTTAGCCACAGCAACGTGTGGCGGGTACAACTAGTCCTATATAAAGTATCTGATTTTTTTGTGTGAAATAAGCATTGTTTTACTACTTGACCATTTTCATGGAGAGGCAGAAACAAAGCCTTCTAGTAAATGTAAGCTTATCTCCCTTTGAGTAGTTGCTAGGCCAAGATCATTTAGCATTAGACTTAAAATGGAACCTGGAAGGATCGTAAAATATTCAGACTTATAATATGCAGAAGGAGCTACTTGGAGCCAAATCAGCTTATTGTATTGTTGTATTATAGCTGTGTAATGCAACAGTACATTGCATAATGCAATATAAGGGTGCTGCATAGTAAATCAAGTAAAAGAAAATGAAGTATGAGTAGGACGATCAATCCTATTCTCTTCCATGCATCCCAGGCCCCATCTACAATGCAGTTTCATAATGCAGTTTAACTATATTGAACTCCATTATATGGCAGTGTATAGTTATATAATGCAGTTAAATTGCATTATATGGCAGTGTAGATGGGACCCCAGGCTACAATCAACAGGACAATTAAATATTTGTTAATTCAAGCTAGTTAAGTTTTAACTAACATTGGCCATTACTTGTAGTGGTTGGCATAGAGTTCATTGCCATTACCAAAAGAGTGCCTTTCCCACGTGGGAAGAATGGGGAAATAGTGTTATAGTACAGTTCAGCAGCTCAATATCTCATGTGCAGCAAAGGGAGCTGGGGAGAGATACATGGTTTTTAGAGCACTTATACTTTCATAATATGCGATCTTTTCCCACTTCTTTTGTCTGGGGATTCCCCAGTTTTTAGAGTATAGTCTAATATTGTTTATGTCTGCTTCAAGTCCCAAGGCAAAATATCTGTCAGAATCCTAGGCAGGGAAGTGTTAGCAATGTGCTCAAGTTCCTGGCAGTTACCCTGTGGGTTTCTGTCTCTCTCTCTGTTTGTGCGTGTGTAAAAAGTGTGAGAGAATGAGCCAGCAGGAGGAGGGAAATCTACAGGGCCATTAGGATTATTCGTTCTAGCATGTAGTGGATACAAAACATCTAGCCAGAGGGAAATGTGCAGTTGGAAACCTAACAGATGTGATGTTGGAAATGAAAAAAAATATGACTCATGGAAAACTTAGGGAGGAAAAAATCAGACCGTATCTTCCCAACAAATCTGGCTGAGCAATAAGATCTTCAGGGGAGGCATGTCTTTCTGTCCCACCACCTTCACATCATATATGGTGGGAACGCAGGAGAGGGTTTGCTTAAACTTTGGAACTCCCTGTGTAGGGAGTTTAGGATGGCTCCCTTTTTGCTAGCTTTTCTGTGGCAGGCGATGAAATTTCTATTCCAGCAAGCTCTGGGAATAAATCATTAGTAAGAGAAAGCATTTTTATGGTACTGTACTTCTTGTAATCTTTGTTTTACAGTAGGATCACACGTTGTTTAATTATGTTGCTTAATACTGGTTTAACCCCAACTTCTGTATGTTTTAAGTATATGGTAATCTTTTTGGTTAATGTTATATCTTGTAACTCACCATGACTTTTGGTCTGGAGGGAAGACAGGGTATAAATATAGTGATAGATGAATGGATGGATGTTATGCATTTGAGATAAGGTGTTGGAACTAATATTTACATCAGCTACCATATCACTCTGAATACACATGATTTCATCTGCTTTGGGAAGCTAAACAGGGTATGGTCTGGTTAACACCTGGATAGGAGACTGCAAAATGACCCCCAAGGCCCTTCCACACAATATCTGCTTTGAACTGGGTTATCTGAGTTCACAGTAAGATGATGTGGGATTTTTTGCCGTGATATTCTGGGATATAGAGTTGTGTGGAAGGGCCCCCAGTGTCTTCAAGGAAGTGAGGAAAGAATCCTGCCTGAAACCACTGTCAGAGATGGCAATACTTGGTTGACTGACATGGGTCAATATTCAACAATGGTCTGATTTAGTATAAAGAAGCATCTTAACTCTTTCAGCAGGTGCAACCCCATGCTTATTTTAACACCTTCCTTATGGCTTGTATCAGTTCTTACTTTAGCTCTGGGAATAGGCCAGTATCCTCTATTACATTTGAAAGTGGCACTTCATTGATAAATAGCAGGTATGTCACACAAAAGAGAGACAGAGGCAGAGAGAATGAAAGAAAAAGACAGGGAGAAGAAGAGAGAACTGTTTCTCTTCCAAGAACATCCATCTTCAGAGGCAACCATCTAACCCTGCTTAATGATAGAGTTGACTTTGCTGTGTCACTCAGTGCAGAGTTATTGATATGGAGGTAGCTATTTTAAATCCTCCATTTGAAAATGCTATTTTAAGAGTTTGAAATGGAGGAAGCTATTTTAAATCCTCTCATTCTGTTCTAACATAACTATGTGGTATTGGTAGGGAGATGGCCGTGGTCTAGAGCAGCATAAGATGAGTAAGCAGGTCCTTCAACCGTGTGGCCTTATTCCACTCATTACTTCTTGTTTTGGCTCTTCTGTCAGTATATCTTCTCTGTAGAACACTCCTTTTTCCTGGCAGGATAGCTTGATTGTCAGAGTATTACTTATCTTGGTATTTCAGCTGTGGCACATCTCAATTTCCAGTAAAGAAAAATGGGTTCCCCTGACACTGTGGAGACCAAAATCCACTGATTGTGGCAATATGAAAACAACCAAATTAACTAAATGTATATATTACACATACGCATATCAAAAAAACAGGACTGCCACATTTCCATGTTATGTTTGAAGTCCTGTGGTAAGGTGCAGTTACGTTTGATTCTTAGCATCTGTGCATAACATGGAAATACTGCAAAATCAGTTTAGAGACAAAGGCTATCCTGCATATGTTATTCATAAGGCTAGTACTAAAGCTTCCAGTGTTCCAAGATCTGCTATACTAGTGGATAAGATCAAACCCAGGGATAACAGAGTAGTATGACCTCTCACGTTGACCAACCTATCTAAACACACTATAAAAACAGTGAAAAAGTACTGGAACTTGGTGAGAGATGTACCGGGCTGTGAGAGACCTCCCCTCATTGCTCATAGGAGAACACAAAACATCAAGGATATTTTGATTCACTCAGATACAGACCCTAAGTCAGTGGCCTCTAAATCTATTCTAGTGTGGAACTATGCTTGTCATCATTGTTCTGTATGTTCATAGTTTGTCCAAACTAAGTTCTTTCAGAACCAGCACACCAAAACTCAGTATAGAATCAATCACTTTGCTACCTGCTCCACTGAAGGTGTAGTATATGCCATCACCTGTCCCTGCTCACTTATTTACATTGGTCAAACAAGCAGAGAAGTCAGGCTCAGGATCATTGAGCACAAAAGTAAAATCAGGAAACATTCTACTGATTCTATTCTGTATAAACATTTTGTGGACCTGAACCACAGCCCTGAATCATTCCAAGTACAGATTTTAGAGGTGGTTACTCTTACACAGCCCGGTACATCTCCACCCAGAGACACTGACTTCCAAACTAAACTTTTACAACGTGAATCCTTCTGGATCTTTACCCTGCAAACAGAACATCCAAAAGGGCTAAACAACACCAATTTATATGACTGTTTTTTTTATAACAGAGTACGTTTTACCCCAATGTATTCTTAATTACAAATGATGTCACTATCACCTGACCAATGTACTTGCTATATCAGTAATGGGTTGAGTTATTTTGATCCTATACTCGCCACAGAATAAAACTTCTTGTAGGGTATATTGCTTAACAAAGACTAGCTGTAAGTATTATATTATTTTTGTTTCATAGATATTGTATTTCTCTATAGTTTATAATTCATGTTGCAATGTAATATTACCTTTAGCCACTATCTATGTCCCCTTAGGATCCACCCCTCCAGAAGACACTAGGTGAATTGCTCACCTCAAAGGTTGAGCTTTTTGTGATAATTTGAGTAAGTAGAGTGTCTGTATATATTCTTACAAACTTGATATAACAAATTGTTCAATTGTATGTGTGTATTCATGATATGCGTTGTTTGTAGACCCAACCACCTGACGAAGGCTCTTGCGAGTTGAAACCGGTCGTAGGTTGGAGTCAATTCATGTGACTACTGGAGTCTACTCATATGGAATAAAGAACAGGACATTTATTCACACGAAGAATGTGTTTTATATTTCAAGATAAGACCAGTTGTTTCTACTTAATGTGAATGTGGCAGTCCTGTTTTTTTTTAATATGTGTATGTGTAATATATACATTTAGTTAATTTGGTTGTTTTCATATTGCCACATCTCAATTTCCACCAGTCTGACTTCAGATCCTACAATTCCTGAATTGAACTTTACCATAGAACTATGCTTAAGTCAGGGACACCTTTGTAAGGCCACCATTTGTGCAAGTGTACATGCCTTCAAGTCACCTGTCAACTTATGACAACCCCATGAATTTCATAGGGTTTTTAAAAGAGACTTTGAAATGCTGTTTTTCTTACCATACAACTTCTACACTGCCACCTGGTGTAACGTTATGGAAACACAATATAGCATGCTGCATTGAGGAGGTGGGTTATAAATGACAAAACTCATGCTAAATAAATCTCTTCATCTTAAAGGTTTCTCAAGATTTTTTGTTGAGAATAGTGTACTGATTATCATAAACTGTGTTACATAATTTCACAAACTTATATCTTTTGCACAATTTAAAGCACATACCATGCACCAAAAGAGAAGAGTTTCATCATTGCTGATTCTCAAAGCCCTAGCACAGACCATTATAATGCTTCTTTCTCAAGAGTTGGATGAAAAGATGGGCCTTCAATCTTAGGGCTGAGGTTAACAACAAGATCAGTGAGGCAAATGCCTAAGACAACAGAAGCTAGACAAGGTACCTCTGTGACAGTCTTCCAGTTGTTTCTCATGAAACTTCCATCCAATGCTCTTTTTAAAGTCGAGATGTCACTTGCACTGTGCCACTTAATTCAGTCTGCTACCCTTGTCAATGAATCAGGAGGACTGCTATCATTTTGACCAAGCTGTAAAATGCTGACCCCGTTTGCTCTCATTTACAGTCATCTTTCTCCTGCAAATGTATTCTTTTAATTTCACTTACAGAAAAAGAAATTGCTGAAAATATAGCAATATTCAAGTATGGGTTGGCCAATAATAATTAATAACAGTTCACAAAGAATAAATTACCATTATTGTTTGCTACAGCACAGAGAATAAGGTTCTTTTATACTCTCTGTCTTCATAGCTATGCACTCAACATCCTATGTTCAAGGTACAGCCAAGTGGCATTGATAAGAGGCAGCTCATTCAGGGCTCATCTTGTAAAAAGGGGAAGATCAACTAAATCTTGAAGCATTGATTTATACCCTGACTTTCACAACAAACTATTTCCAATGTGTCCTACAGCTGGAGTAACTCATTATGTATTAGCTCCAGAGGAGTAGTAATACAGTGATCAATCTTATACTAAGTGTATAAACTCTTTGACATTCCACCCCAAGACTTATGATATGGACTGCATTTTCTGTTCACAAGGCATTGTGGGGTTCTATGAAAGGTCTTGCTTCATGTTTGCAGTGTAAAGATGGTGGCTTGAAAGAAGGGATCCAAAGTGGAAGATATCCCCTACATGCTATTCATATAGATAGAAAAGTGACTTGAATAATCATCTTGGAAGACAGATGATCAATCTGATCTTGAGTATGGCCTGGCAGTGTTTTCCCTTGGGTCTAAACACAATTTAGGCCCCTCAAGGAGATTTATTTGATACGAAGTCTGGTGCGAGCCACTGATATGTAAAAAAGGATTTCATTGATGGCTAATTGAAGCTACAGGTTTTTGTAGCACAAATAAACTAGCATAAACAATGCCCACAAGATTTCAGATAAAGTTCCCAAGACTAAAAGTGTCTATGCATGTCTGCTGGATCCAAAAGGTGAGAAAAGGCAAAAGCTTTTACTGAACAGTTCATGAGAATAGAGAAGATACAGCTCTTCTAGATACAAACCAACTACTTTTTAGAAGCCTGGAAAATGCAGAAATGAAAATTGATGTGAAAATACTCATACTCACTTCTTCCATTTGGGTGGACATATTCTTACAGGAAAGCAAATGTTTAGCCCATTCTCATCTCCTGGAATACTTTGCCAGGATGAACAGTGAGATCTGCCTTACTCTGCCTCCATGCCAATGGAAAGCTGTAATTATTTATGACTCAAGCATACACTCCTTATTTTGGTGGCAAATGCCTCATAGAATACACACTGCCACATGCATCCCCTTTCTTCCCTATAGGTACTTCTGCTTTCCACAATGAGCTATCATAGATTAGCTTGCTCTTAAATGCCCTGCAATTTCATCACCACTATACTTATACAGAGAGCAGAGAAAGAGAGTGACTGTAAATGACTTATGACTCATGTGACATGATTCTCAAACGAAATACCTATAGCTCAACATCATAGCCTAGGATCTCACAGAGGGAGAGTCAGATAGTGCCCCTATATGATCTGCAGTTTTATTGCCTACCCCCACAACCCTCAATGCATTGGGGAGTCAATTCTATTGGCTTCCCAAATGAGTTAGTCTTGATATTCTGAGTCAAAACTGTGCAGATGAGCAGAACCTCTCCTATATGAGCACAACTGTATTGTCATAGACATGCAGCCCCTATGTTCTTAGAGCTGCAAGTCATAAGGATATGGTGGGGCCAAATGACAAGTCTTTTTTCTTTCTCTTAGGGCCCTTCCACACAACTCTATATCCCAGAATATCAAGGCAGAAAATCCCACATTATCTGAGTGTGGACTTAGATAACCCAGTTCAAAGCAAATATTCTGGGATTTTCCGTCTTGATATTCTGGGATATAGGGCTGTATGGAAGGGCCCTCAAATTATGGTAATGTGGGATGAATACGGCTCTGGTCTCTTGCTTGTTGAAGTGAACTCTGAAGCAGCTACATACATTTCTGTATTGAAGAACTACTTTGCATTGACCGATAGCCCAGAAGGAAGAAAACTCTTTGCTACCTAAAATCTCTCCCTAGGACATAAGAGTAAATGTTGAGGTTTAGGTACTTATTATTACAGCTCCCATAGTAAGAATATGTGCATGCCTACCAGCTGCCTTTTTTTTTTGGGGGGGGGGGGTAAATTTAATGGATTTTGTCTACTCAAATAACAAACTGTTGCCCAAATATTTTGGATTAGAATAGATTGATAAGTATTATAGTTCATTGATTCTAAGATGCATTTTTCCCATATAAACATTTGGATAAATTGGATGTCTTAGATTTTTTTTTTTCGGTTGGTGGTGCTGAAATTAGTGTGCATTTTAGGGCCCTTCTACACATATCCTAAAACATGAAGAAACCAGGATAAAAGAGGGGTGGCTGCTAAATGACATTTCCCGAAAATGGGTGCAGATCCGGATAACAAGTTGAAAAAATGTTTTAAAGGTTCACTTTAAACCTGATTTCAATGAAAAATGTGTATATTCGTAAGACTGAACACTCCTGTACTCAAGGAAAATACGTGATTTCGTTTCTATACCCTGGTGTGGACTGCTTCAGCACATGTGCACATTTTAAAATCCTGAAACAGTTGATCTGGACTGTAAACAAAGGAGCCCCAAGCACATAGGTGGCTAAAATGAAGCTCAAATGGAAACCAATTCCCACAAGAACTCTCTGCAAATATTCATTTGTTCTGATCTTTATGAAATTAAACAGAGCTTGAATTTACAGTAAGGTGAGGAGAGATAATAAGAAATCTGCTTGTGTGTACATTTAGATATCCACATGAGCACATATGAGGTCCAGTGCATCGCAGAGAGTCAATTAAAAAGAAAGAAATCTTCCGCTGGATGTCCTGTCCATCTTGCGAATTTATAAAATCCGCTACAAAGGAAGGTGTCAGGATGGCAGGAAACCATTTCTGACAGGTCTGTTTGGACTTGCTCTCAGGTCCTACAATTTTTGCCCCTTATTTGTCCCGCATTTTGACACCACCTGGAAGCACCCTTAGAATCAATTGTGTCTTTGAATTGCTAAAATATGGTATTTTTGCTCCAACTACTATGGGATAGCAGCTAAACTCAGAGTGAATTGGAGCCAATGGGCAATGTCAACAGATTATGTCAACCTTGCTATTCAAAGCATTCTGGGTCTTCAGCTTTATGAACCCTGGCTCCACAATATTCACCACATTTTAGTACAGGGCTGAGAATAAGGCAAGTCTTGCAGATGTCATTTGATTGTAGTTCTCCACATTCGTTACATTGATTATGCTGTCTTGGTTTGCTGGGAATTGTAATCCAGCAGTATTTGAAAGAAAGACTACCGCTCCTTCTACATTGCCATATAATCTACATTATCTGCTTTGGTTTATATGAGTGTATACTGCAATATTATCCAGTTCAAAGCAGATAATCTGGATTATATATGGCAGTGTAGAAGGGGCCTAGCTCTCATGTGCGGTCTCTATTGAGCTTAATATCACAATGATTACAGCAGTGAGGTATCACAGTGAAATTATTTAGATATTCCATTTTCAGTCTCCTTTGTTTTGTCATAACAGAGAACATAGTTCCTACCTCCAAAAAGGTTTAGCCCACTACTGTGCCAAGATGTTTTGTACTATAACTTTTATGATTCTCCCCCATTAGCTATACTGCTAGACACACAGGAGTCATAGGTCAGAATCATCTGGAGAGCTACAATTACAATCCTTGTATAAAGCATATAAATCAATACTTAGTCTGGAGTCTATCTTTATTGTTTGGTGTTTTGTGTCTTCAAGTGGAATCTGACTTACGGAGACCCTATCACAGGATTTTCTTTGCAAAGTTTATTCAGACTTGCAATTGCCTCTTTGATTGAGAAATCCCTCCATGGTTGAGTGGGTATTCAAAGCCTTGTCTCCCAGTTTCAGAGGACTTTATTGTGTGAAACTGGCAAACTGACATTGAGGCATGACTGTCATCTCTAGTGATCTATTGTACAACTCTGCACACAGCCATTACTGGACTGTCACCTCTCACCTCTCTGTGATAACAGTAACAACAATAACAACAAAAACAACAACAAAAACAATAAACTTTATTTATATCCCACCCCCACTCCCCAAAAGGACTCAGGATGGTTTACAACAGAAAAAAACACACTATAGTAATAATAAACATACAACCAAATCAAACTTAAATCACACAATAATTAAATCATAAAACCACATAAACATATTAATAAAATTCAAAAGGACATCACTGATGGACAAGGAGGTATGTGACAGTTAAAACATATACTGAGATTAAAAGGATTACAAAAACTGACCCTTCTTAAAGGGTCGGTTTTTTGGTGACTAACCTATCCCGTCAACAACCACTGATCATATCATGGTCCCATCATTTATCACATGCAATAAATCCAATTCGCTTGAGGCTCTGCTCTCCCACTCTCCTCACTCCACCTTGCAGTAATTCATAGTTTAAAATGTAACTTATTTTTACAAACTTACACAGGAATTGTGAAGTTGTTTTTGCAAAAATATTATTTTTAATTATGGAGCAGTGGAACTGCAAA
This sequence comes from Anolis sagrei, assembly GCF_037176765.1. NCBI lineage: Eukaryota > Metazoa > Chordata > Lepidosauria > Squamata > Anolidae > Anolis > Anolis sagrei. The sequence continues at coordinate 109,018,947 of NC_090023.1, forward strand.
AAAAGTGGAGTTATACTATTAACTGGAAGTATGGCCATGGGACCACAGATTGCTGAATTGTTGGAGTTGCATGATGGAGAGTTATGATAGCAGGAGGGATCATCCCAGTAAGTAGCCACTATCCTTGATTGAATGAATGCTGTGGAAAAGTGGCTTCATATATTGTCCAACATATACATTACACTATACAAGCTTTTAGGGTAGTCATGGACTAGTTATTCATGAGCTGAGTTACTTCCATTAAGGCTCCTTCTACACTGCCATATAATCCAGATTATGAAATCAGTTATTCCACACCATCTGCTTTGAACAGGATTATATGAGTCTACACTGCCATATAATCCAGTTTAAAGCAGATAATCTGTATTATATATGGCAGTGTAGAAGGGGCCTAAGGAAGTTTACCTAGCAAGGTAACAGCATCTCACCTTCCTCCTAGTGAATCTTTTATCTCGACTGCTTTTCTCACTTTTATTTAAGAATGTATTGACGCTACCAATGCATCTCCTTCTTGTACACTGAGATTTCTTATATATTGCTTGAAAGCATCAGACCCCCTGGAGAGTAGATAAAAATACTGGGGAGAAAATAATATGTCAGGGAGCAGATTTGGCAACTGGGACAGTAACAGGTATACCCTTTCTTCCTTGAATCTCATTCATAAAAATATAAGAAATTCTACTCTAGATACAGAATAATTCATTCCATTCATTCTATGGCACATGCTGGCCTCTGATACTCTATGGCTATTGACCTCTGTTTCTACTCTTTATATAGCTAATCCGAAGACTCTTCCCATAAACACTTAGCAGTGCTTTCACTCATCATGTACAGTCAGTGTTCTTTGCAAGCATTCACATATCCACTCTTCTTTGTTCTTCCATTTCTTTAATTGAATTGCAGCTCCACGAAGATTGCTATGAGAATTCTAAAGAAATTGCTATAATTTCTATACTCATTAGCTTTTTTCTCATTACAAGTTTCCCAAATGCTCCACAAATGAAGGCCACGTGATGCATCGTCAATAACTCATTTATATGTTTTGGCAGTGATTACATTAGTGCTGGATTTGGGGGCTCAATTTTATTTTATTTATATTTCACTTAGAATCCAAAATGGAGCTCAGAGTGGCTTATAATATAAGTAAAAAATAGTTAAAACACTATGTGATAACAAAAGCATTTGTAGTCAATCCAATTAAAATATTGATGCATTAATTTTATATTTTTTATAATTTTATAAAATTTTATAATAACATATTCATAATACAATTAGTCTGGGGGCAATAGAAAAGACCCACTTGTTTCCTGGACTCTTTCAAACCTGGCAGTGCTGACAAGGGCAACTGATTCATCTCTTTCCAGGACAATGTTTCCATCTCTGTTTTAAGGTGCAACATGTTTTCTCAAAATCCTTCAAACACCTTATATTTTCAAGGCACTATGTTAGTTTATTAGAACTATTTCCCATGAAGGTCCAATATTAGAAAAATCCCATTTTCAGTTCTTCTTTGCTAGCACCCACACTTTTGAATGCTTAAAGATATATTTGGCAGTGTTTAAACAGAAACACTATCCAAATGTTGTCTTTAATTATTGATTTGAGCAACAGATGCTGATAAAAGGCCTATATAAGAAGAGAACAGTAGGTCTAACTTTATCCATGTGGCATACATTTCTGGCCAGACCACAGTTACCAAAAACCACAGGCATGACTCAACACTATTACATTACCTGACTTCCAGTTTTAGACTAGGGCTCTTCCATACAGCCCTATATCCCAGAATATAAAGGAAAAATCCCACAATGTATGCATTGAACTGGGTTATCTGAGTCCACACCCAGATAATGTGGGATTTTCTGCCTTGATATTCTGGGATATAGGGCAGTGTGGAAGACCCCCTAGATATTCCTACAAAGGCACATTTTAGGAATTTTCTAGGTCCACCTGAGTGACTCTGTAGTAATATCTGGGAAAAGGATGCCATAGGATCATCTGGAGGACCAAGCACATTCCCTGCATGTGGGTAAGTGAAACCTTGAATATGGGTTTTCACAGAAGTCTTGGAATCCAGGAATGCTAGTTTTCACCAAGGTTAAGGAAACACTAGGTAGATTTTGGAACTGAACCACAAGTTTGCAGTCCTCATTAAGGACTTGGATAACATTCAGATGAGTTGCCTGGCAGGGAAAAGCCCTTCCCCCATTGGCTTCTCTGCCTGCCCACCTCTCTCTTTCTATCCCCTGCTTGATAGGCCCCTTCTACACTGTCATATAATCCAGATTATCAAAGCTGATAACCCACATTGTCTGCTTTGAACTGGATTATCTAAGTCTATACTGCCATATAATCCAGTTCAAAGCTGATAATCTGGATTTTATATGACAGTGTAGGAGGGGTCTTATGGTCATAGAAACACTTGACATCATTTTTCAGAAATCTTGGAGAATCCTGGAGCCAGACCTCAATGGATAACAAGGGCCCACTGATTTCTACTTCATCCAATATGTAGTTGAATTTTATTTGGTCATATTGGTAAAAGACTCTAGATATTGGTAAAAGACTCTAGAATACTGTTAATCATTAAAGAAACAAACTATGCCTAACAGAGGAAAGGCTCCCAATAAAGAATTAAGTGCAATAATGCTAATCAATGGCTGGAAGAACTGATATTGACTGCACAGGCTGTAAGATTCATCTGTGGCTAGATCTACACTTCCCTATATTCCAGGATCAGATCTCAGATTATTTGGAAGTGTAGACTCATATAATCCAGTCCAAAGCAGATAATCTGGGATCAGATCCTGAGATATAGGGCAGTGTAGATCCAGCCTAGTTGAGTACAATCCACAAGAAATTCCAGTTGGGTTTCTGACACTGTAGAATCAATGCAATTTGACAGCATTTGAACTGCCAGGGCTCTATGCAAGGGCTCGGTCTTGGGTCTGGTGAGGCACACTGTGAAACGACAACTCCTATGACTTCTTAGCTTGAGCTATAGCAGTTCAAGTTGTGTAAAACTGCATGAAAACTTTCCCATGGCTTAAAACCACAACAATCAGCCATATAACCTAGAATATCAAGGCAGATCATCCACAGTATCTGCTTTGAACTGGGTTATCTGAATCCGCACGGCCATATATTCCAGTTCAAAGCAAATAATGTGGGATTTTATATACAGGGTGAGGCACATAATTTCCTTTTTTAAAATGCGCGCCATTTAGTTGGTTGAAGATGTAGCGGAGCGCTAGTGGTCTCGTTCGAGAGGCGGGAGTATAAAGTTTTGTCCTGACACAGTTCAGCAGCCATCATGCATTGGAACAGTGAGGAGTGTGCTTTTGCCGTTGAGGCCTACTTTTCGAGTGGATTTGGAGTGGCCGGCCCGCTCTCCAGATTTGGCCCCTTGTGATTTTTTTCTATGGGTTTTTTTTTTTGAAATCCCGTGTTTATGTGAACCGTCCAAGGACCCTACAAGATTTGAAGACCAACATCCAGGAAGAAATTGCCAACATAACGCCTGCTATGCTGGCAAGAGTCATGACAAATGCCAGAAATCGATTTACTCAGTGTATGGAGAATGGGGGACGTCACCTACCTAATTTGATCTTCAAAACTACGTAAAACAAAACTTTAGGTATGCGCCTACAATATATATATATAAAAAAATTCTGATTCATACAATGGGTTTTATTAAGTTTTGAAAAAAGGAAGTTATGCTGCCTCACCCTGTAGCTGTGTGAAAGGGCCAACAGATTATCTGTTTATTGCAGATTAAATGGCAGTGGAGACTCAGGGTCCTTCCACACAGCCATATAACCCAGAAGATCAAGGCAGAAAATCTCACAATATTAGCTTTGAACCGGGTTATCTGAGTCCACACTGCCACATATACCAGTTCAAAGCAGATAATGTGGAATTTTATTCAGCTATGTGGAAGGGGCCTTAGGGCCCTTCCACACTGCCAATATCAAGGCAAAAAATCCACCATATCTGATTTGAACTGGGTTATCTGAGTCCACACTGCCAGATAATCTAGTTCAATGTGGATGTTATACAGCTGTGTTGAAAAGACCTCATATAATCAAGTCCAAAGCAGATACCCTGGGATCACATCCTGGGATATAAGGGCAGTGTAGAAGGGCCCTTCCACACAGGTCTACATCAAGGCAGAAAATCCCACAATACCTGCTTTGAACTGGTTTAGCTGAGTCCACACTGCCCTATATCCCAGTTCAAAGCAGAAAAAGTGGGATTTTTTGCCTTGATATTCTGGGATTGAGGCCTGTGTGGAAGGGCCCCAAGGTTCCCGCCTTCACCTCACGGTTCCCGCGCCTGGAATTTAAACCGCGATGGCGTCACGCCTGGTCTAGTGGCGCAACGGAGCGGCTACGCGATGACCGAGAAGGAATCCTCCTTGGCTTTTTTCCGTGGAAGACCTCTGGCTCGGTGGATGTCCTCTTGTTGAGAGAGACGCGGGAGAGAGAGAGGGAAACGCCGCTTCCCGCTGTGCCTATGAGTGTGTGTGTGTACCCCGGAACCTCTCCGCCGCAGCTCCAGTGTTGCGCCACGGACGGTGTTCGGTGTGACACCGTCCGGGCTGCGGGGCATTCTGGGGGCCCGCGTTTGAAAACCGTTGCCGTTCCCCCTGTGTCTCCCCCCCCCCCTCACCCCGCTATCTTTCGGCGGATTCCACTAAAATGGCGCCCTAAGTGAGGGGCTGAGCGTGGCGGGGAGAGGGCCTCGGGAGCGGGGAGGGCCCGTGAGCGGGGGCGCCGAGGCCGGGATGGCCAGCCCCGACCAGAAGTCGCCCAACGTCCTCCTCCAGAACCTGTGCTGCCGCATCCTCGGCAAAGGCGAAGGTAACCGCGCTCGGCCTCCCCGCCTCTCCCTCCCCTTCTCCTCCTCCTCCTCTTCCCAGGCCCGAGGTCTGGCCGGCCTTCCCGCCTCTTCCCGCGCAGAAAGAGGGGAGGCATGGGGTGTGTGCTCGCCCCCCTGCTCACATGCACATCTCTCCATCCCGTCAGAAGTCTCGCCCAAAGTGGGCAGCTCTCCATCCTCTAGCTAGGCAGTCCCCACAAAATACACCGCTTTCCGTCCCAACACAGGGTGTCTCCCCCGCCTTCCACATGGGCGACTTCCCACCTCAGCTCTCAAGAGTGAGTGACAGGCCCAGGAATACAAGCTGACCCCAACCCCAAGGTGCATCTCTCCATCCCATCAGGAGCATGGCCTGCAGGAAGTCAGGAAGTCCTCCAATCCCCCCAAATTGACAACTCTCCATTCCGCCAAGAGTGATGGCTGCAGGAATACAGCACCCTTAATAGGGAAGTAGAGTGCCCTCTCTACACAGCTCTCCATCCCATCAAAAAGGAATGCCTGCAGGAATAGAGCCCCCTCCTCTCCCCCAAATGGACCATTCTCCATCCCAGCTCCCTATCCTGTCAAGAGTGATATCCCTAGGAATGCTAGGACTTGTCCTCCTAAATGTAAATCTCTCCATCCCATCAGGAGCATGTCCTGCATGAATTCAGGAAGATCCCCCCCCCCCCCCAATGGACTACTCTCCATTTCGTCAAGAGTGATGGCTGCAGGAATACAGCACCCTTAATAGGGAAATAGAGTGCCCTCTATACATAGCTCTCCATCCCATCAGAAAGGAATGCTTGCAGGAATAGAGCCCCCTCCTTTCCCCCAAATGGACCATCCTCCATCCCAGCTCCCTATCCTGTCAAGAGTGATATTCCTAGGAATACTAGGACTTGTCCTCCCAAATGTACATCTCTCCACCCCATCAGGAGCATATCCTGCAGGAATTAAGGATGCCTCTCCCCCAATGGACAACTCTCCATTTCATCAAGAGTGATGGTTGCAGGAATAGAGCACCTTTAATAGGGATATAGAGTGCCCTCTCTACACAGCTCTCCATCCCATCAAAAAGGAATGCCTGCAGGAATGCAGCCCCCTCCTTTCCCCCAAATAGACCATTCTACATCCCGGCTCCCTATCCTGTCAAGAGTGATATCCCTAGGAATACTAGGACTTGTCCTCCCAAATGTACATCTCTCCATCTCATCAGGAGCATGTCCTGCAGGAATTCAGGAAGCTCCCCCCACCCAAATGGAAAACTTTTCATTCTGTCAAGAGCAGTGGCTTCAGGAATACAGCACCCATAATATTTATTTATTTATTTATTTGCTTTATTTCTATACCGCTTTTCTCAGCCCGTTAGGCGACTCAGAGCGGTTTACATAATAAAGGTTATCACAACAGTATCATGGGCAATAAAACACATTATACATAACAGACAAAATCAAAAAACAATCATTATCATAACGCCTCAATAGCAAATCAGAATCCGTTCTCATAATCCTTTGTACCATTTTCCTATGTTCGATTGTACCATCTTCCTGTATTCAGTTGCACTGTTTAGCCAAACGCTTGTTCGCAAAGCCAAGTCTTAACCTTCCTCCGGAACGCCAACAGCAAAGGGGCCTGTCTGATGTCTACAGGTAGGGCATTCCACAGCCGAGGGGCCACCACCGAGAAGGCCCTGTCCCTCTATATAATAGGGATATAGAGTGCCCTCTCTACATAACTCCTTCCATCCCATCAAAAAGGAACGCCGATTCTCCATCCCAGCTCTCTATCCTGTCAAGAGTGATATCCCAAGGAATACAAGGACTTTCCCTTCCAAATGTACATCTCTCCCATCAGGAGCATGTCCTGCAGGTCTACAGGGTATTTCCCCAAAAAAGTACAGCTCTCCACCCCAGCTCTTCACCATACCAAGAATGATATCCCTGGTAGTACAGCTCCCCTCCCTTCATTCTAGCAAGAGTTAATCCCATTTATTTATTTATTTATTTGTCGTGTCATCCGCAACCAGAACATTGTATTACATTTCTAACAGAACAAAACAAACAAACAGATAAAAACCCACACATTTTGCAAACTTGGTAGCTGATTAAATGTCCTTTGACCAGTATCTGACCACTTAGAGTGCCTCTGGTGTTGCCGCAAGAAGGTCCTCCATCGTGCATGTGGCAGGGCTCAGGTTGCATTGCAGCAGGTGGTCAGTGGTTTGCTCTTCTCCACACTCGCATGTCGAGGATTCCATTTTGTAGCCCCATTTCTTTTTTAAAAAAATATAATCTTTATTGAAGTTTTCTAGAAATACAAACATTAAAATAGAGTAGTATAGATAGCATAGTTAATCAGATAAAGATGTATGAAAATATAGGAGGAAGTAGAAAAGGAATAGAAAAGGGATAGGTAACGGTTGGAAGGAAGATAACCTTCCAGGGAGCGTAGGGGGAGGGAGGGGATATCCTGGGTATCTAAGTGTCGTGGTAGGGATAGGAGGGGAGGAAAGAAAATAGTTTAAGTGAGAAACAGAAAAAGTGAAAAGTTAAAAGAAAAGATTCAAGAAAAAAGTTCTTTCTTCCTTCGATACGACTTCCAGGATTCGTGAGGGGGGAGGCCTCCTCCTCTTCTTTCTTTCATTTTCCTTTCTTCGTCTCGTTTTTCCAATTCTAATTGACTGGGAATCTTATTATGTAATTACTCTTCTGTATCCAGGCCTTTCTGCCTGTCTTTCTATATTTGCTATTAATTGCATAGTTTCAGGTATTCTTTAAATTTTGTCCAATCTGTTCTTGTCTCTTCAACTCCTTTACTCCTTTGAATTATGTAACTTAGACTGTCCATATTTCTGACATCCATCATTTTCCTTTTCCAATCCTCGATCTTAGGTATTTCCTTTTTTCCTCCAGACTTTTGCCAGACAGATCCTGGCCGCTGTTGTCACAAGAAATAGCAGTTTATCTGTATTTTTATCTATCTTAATTTTTGTAATGCCTAATAAGAATATTTCCGGTTTCAGGGGTATCTTAATTTTCAAAATTTTCTGTAATATAATTTGTATTTCTTTCCAGTAGTTTTTTGTTTTCTTACACTGCCACCACATATGGTACAGCGTCCCTTCTACTGTTCCGCATTTCCAACATCTTGAATTTAGGTTTTTGTAATATTTGTTTAATTTACAAGGTGTCAGATACCATCTAAAAAAGATTTTCCACCAATTTTCTCTTATATCATATGCTTTTAAGTATTTTAAGCCCCATTTCTTAAGATTGGCTCTGCATCTCATGGTGCCAGAGCGCAGTCTGTTCAGTGCCTTCCAAGTCACCCAGTCTTCTGTGTGCCCAGGGGAGAGTCTCTCATCTGGTATCACCCATGGATTGAGGTGCTGGGTTTGAGCCTGCCACTTTTGAACTCTCGCTTGCTGAGGTGTTCCAGCGAGTGTCTCTGTCGATCTAAGAAAACGATTTCTTGATTTAAGTCGTTGACGTGCTGGCTGATACCCAAACAATGGATGAGCTGGAGATGTCTCTGCCTTGGGCCTTTCACTATTGGCTGCAACTTCCCGGTGGATGTCAGGTGGTGCAATACCGGCTAAGCAGTGTAATTTCTCCAGTGGTGTAGAGCGCAGACACTCTGTGTTAATGCGGCATGTCTCATTTAGAGTCACATCCACTGTTTTAGTGTGGTGAGATGTATAGCCCCCCTCCCCCAAATGGACAGTTCTCCATCCCAGCTATCTATCCTGTCAAATGTGATATCCCAAGGGACACAAAGTGTGCCCCACCCCTCAAATATACATTTCTCCATCCCATCAGAAGCATGTCCTGCAGGAATACAGCGTATTCCCCAAAAAGGTGCAGCTCTCCACCCCAGCTCATCGCCATGTCAAGAATGATATCCCCGGGATTACAGTCTACCCCAATACATATCTCTTCATCCTGCCCAGTTATTCCTATAGGAATATAGAGCCCCCCCCCCCCGCAAATACACAGCTCTCCATCCCATCTAAAAGTAATTTCTGCAATAATACAGAATGCCCCCCCCCCCAAATGTACACTCTCCATTCTGTCAAGAGTAATGGCTGCAGGTATACAGCTGCCCCAGTAGACAACTCTCTCCCAGCTCTTTTCTGCAAAGAGCGCTATCCCTAGGAATGCATGTTGTTCCTCCAAAAGGAACAACTCTCTGTCCTATCAAAAGTAATTCCTGCAGGAATATAGGGTGTCCACTAAAAAAGTACAATCACTGTCCCAGCTTTCAAGTTTGATACCCTTCAGAATATAAGGTATCCCCCCAATAAATAAATTGTGCAGTTCTCCATCCCATCACAAGTGATGCTGCAGGAAAACAGGGTGTCTCCCAAGAAAGTACAGAGTGTTTCAAAAAGATGAGCCCAATTTGAAATTATTATAACTCTGCAACTATAAACCACCCATGAATGAAAATGTTTCCTCTTGAAAGGGCAAGGCTTAGAGTTCCCAAGGATTACTACTAGATGCGCACAAACAGCCCCTAGCCTCAGTCATTTTCAAAATGGGTACCCAGAAACGAAAGGTCTAATGAGGTATTCTCTATTTGCAGAGTTGTTTTTTATTGGGTTCTTATTCAAAATGGTTAGTAAAACTTGATAATTCATTAAACTTTTTGTAACTTTTTGTGTTATTGTAAAATATTTCCATCATGAAATATACTGCCTTGAAATTCGGTCCATTATTTTGAAATGCCCTGTACAGCTTCCAGTCCCAGCTCTCCTTCCTATCTCTCCATCCTGTCAAGAGTGATATCCCTAGGAAAAGAGGGTGCCCCCCCCCCCCCAATGTACAGCACTTCATCCCAGCTTTCTATTCTGTCAACAGTGATGCCTGTAGAAATATAAGGTGCCCCTTTAACAGCATATAATGCTGAATATATATCCATTTGCAATATCCTCTCCTCCATGTATATACCTTTAATGGGATTCCAATAATAGAGAAGTGTTGCAAAATTTCAAGAGAAACTTTAAGTGAACTTTGTGCTCATTGTTTGACCATGGAAGGAGTTTATTGCTACATGGGGAAAACAATTTGAACACCCTACATAAAATTATATTTTTAGGTTGAATCATTATAGTAACATTTATTCTTCAATATGAATCCATATATTTAGCCTTCCAACAATCCTTCTAGCTATTTTTAACTGTTAAAAGGTGCACAATCACCCCTCCATATCTATGGATTTTGTGCCCATAGAATTAACCACCAGTGGTTTGACAATATATATTTTTAAAAAGTTAAAGCCAAAAGTCAAACCTTGACTTTTGTAGCTTTATGTAAGGGACGTCACAGGGTTGTTGTAGGTTTTTCGGGCTGTATTGCCGTGTTCTAGAAGCATTCTCTCTTGACGTTTCGCCTGCATCTGTGCAAATGTCCTCAGATCTCACAACCTCTGAGGATGCTTGCCACAGAATTAGGAAAAACTTCAGAAGAGAATGCTTCTAGAACATGGCCATACAGCTTGAAAAACCTACAACAACCCAGTGATTCTGACCATGAAAGCCTTTGACAATAAGGGACATAATTTTATTTTGTATAGAAGGGGATTTGAGATTTTTATATCCATTGCGGTGCCTGGAATGAAACCCCAAAGGTTCACTGTGTACATTTTTGAGATACCTTCTATTTTGTGTGTTGAAGAAAGAGGAGATTGTAAGGGCTTTTCTTGTAAGTTTAAAGACAAAAGTTTTCCCCAGGCTCAACAGTCATTATTTGAAGCAAGCTGTCACATTGTGTTTCAACTTAGCTTATTTTATAGGGTGTCTCAAAGAAAGGATAAGATGCAAGGGTGATAAGAGCAGAATGCAATATGAGAGGAATGTAAGGCAGTTTTAATCCTGATGACTGGACACCAAATTTGTGTGAAGTATACCTTCAGAACTATCTGGTGGTTATCGTGAGGCCAATGAACAGCTCTTTGTGGACTTATGTTTTTAAGCAAAGGAAGAAAATGTACAGCACTGACCTTGCTGCTAATTAGTACTGAGAAACATCTGAAACAGAAAAGTATTGAAAGGAGCTTTTGTTTCTTGAGTCAGAACTCTATAAAACATAGCCCAAATATGGTAAAGAATAAGCAGAAAATATTATGCAGAGTCTTCCAACAGAATCATGCAAAAATGGCACCATTATTATCTCTGTCCAGTGCAAATGTTTTTGTCACTCAATTCATTAGCCTACTTCCTAAGGCACTTAAGAGTTGAATTGTAGAAAAACTGTAGTATTGTACACTCAGTAGTGAGGGGGAAAAAAAAGATAAAAACAGTGATAGGTGAAAAACATTGGGAAAGAAAAAGATAAAAAATATAGTAGATACTGTCAAGGGTAACTAGTGTTTATTCTATACTAGCTTGGGGACCCGGCGCTGCCCGGGTTATTTGAGAAAAGTATTGTGTGCCAAGGTTGGTCTTTATCAGTTATTTAGGTGGCTCGCAGTGCTCTCAGGGAGTTAGTGAAGCTACTGCGAGTCCCATCGTCCATGTTCCATCCTCCTCCAAACTGCACCAGGATGTAGAGTGGGTCATGGGGCTATGTGTGCCAAGTTTGGTCTTGATCAGTCATTGGATGAGGGTCGTAGTGGTCTCGGGAAATGAGTGGAGGTACTCCAAGTCCCATCTTTCACGGTCCATCCTCCACCAAACTGCAGTAGGATGTAGAATGGGTCATGGGTGCTCTGTGTGCCAAGTTTGGTCTTTATTGGTCTTTGGTGGGGGCCACAGTAGTCTGTGGGAATCAAAGGGTTGGAAAGTACTACAAATCCCATCCATTGTCCAGCCTCCCACAAACCTTGGGGGCAAAGAAAGGGGGTCATGGGGGTTATGTTTGCCAAGTTTGGTCTTGATCAGTCATTGGATGAGGATCGCAGCAGTCTCGACAAACGAGTGGAGGTACTTCAAGTCCCATCATCCATGGTCTACCCTCCAGCAGGACGTAGAGTGGGTCATGGGGGCTCTGTGTGCCAAGTTTGGTCTTTATCGGTCTTTGTTGGGGACCACAGTGGCCTGTGGGAACCAAAGGGTTTGAAAGTACTACAAATCCCATCATCCGTTGGCTGTCCACTCCCAAACCGCGCCAGGACGTAAAATGCATCATGGGGGTTATGTGTGCTAAGTTTGGTCCAGGTCTGTCGCTCGTGCAAGTCTCTGGCCTGTGAAAGTGAGAGCCAGTCAGAAAGCTGCCACATACACTTCTGCCCTCCGCATACATACATACATACATACAAACATTCACTTTTATTATATACTAGCTTAGGTACCCGGCGCTGCCCGGGTTATTAGAGAAAGTGGGTAATGGCGGTTCTGTATGCCAAATTTGGTCATTGGATAACGGCTGCATTGTTTTCAGGAAGTGAGTGAGGGAACTTGAAGTCCCATCATCCATGGTCCACCCTCCTCCAAACGGTAGCAGGATATAGAGTGGGTCATGGGGGCTCTGTGTGCCTAATTTGGTCTTTATCAGTCATTGGATGAGGGTCGCAGTGGTTTCAGTAAGTGAGTGAAGGTACTGCAAGTCCCATCATCCATCTCCAAATTTTTCCAAACGACACCAGGACATAAAGTGGGTCATGAGAGGTCTATGTGCCAAGTTTGGTCTTGATCAGTCATTGGATGAGGTTCGCAGAGGTCTCAGAATGTGAGTGAAGGTACTGAAAGTCCCATCATCCATGGTCAACCCTCCTCCAAAACTGCAGCAATATGTAGAGTAGGTCATGGGGGCTCTGTGTGCCAAGTTTGGTCTTTATCAGTAATTGGATGAGGGTTGCAGTGGTCTCAAGAATTGAGCAAAGGTACTGCAAGTCCCATAATCCATGGTCCATCCCCGGCCAAACCACACCAGGACGTAAAGTGGGTCATGAGAGGTCTATGTGCCAAGTTTGGTCCTGATCAGTCATTGGATGAGGTTAACAGCGGTCTCAGAATGTGAGTGATGGTACTGCAAGTCCCATCATCCATGGTTCATCCTCCTCCAAACTGCAGTAGGATGTTGAGTGGGTCATGGGGGCTCTGTGTGCCAAGTATGGTCTGTATTGGTAATTGTATGACTCAGCCCCCTCTGACCTTTTCCTTTCCTCTCTTTGTCATCTCGGAATCTTGGAATTGAGGCTGGCCAATCAGAGACCATATGCAAATTTCCTTCTCATGTCCCCGTTTCTGCCATGAACTCTTTTCTCCACCAGGGGCTCTTATTGAAGCTGGCCAATCAGAGACCATATGCAAATAGCACCGCTGCCCAGCCAATCGGAATCTTGGAACTTTCATGCTGGCCAATCAAAACGCTGGCACATACTCCTCCCGTCGCACCGCCACACTTTTGTCCGCCGCATACAAACTTTCACCTTTATTATATAGATAGATATAGATATTCCTTGTAACACAGTGCATTATTTTTATATTTGTGTCTTCAAGTCACCAGGGGACTCATAGCAATACCATAAATTTCATAGGGGTTTCTTAAACAAGTAGTACTCAAAGGTGGTTTTGCCAGTTCCTTCCTCTGAAATATTTGTGTCTTCAAGTCACCAGGGGACTTATAGCAACCCCATAAATTTCATAGGGGTTTCATAAACAAGTAGTACTCAGAGGTGTTTTTGCCAGTTCCTTCCTCTGAAATATACCCTATAGCAGCTGTTATACATTGGTGATCTCCCATCCAAGTACTAACCAAGACTGAACCTATTTAGCTTCCAAGATCAGGCAGGATACTGTGTCTTTAAAAGTACACCAGAACGTCTACTTAAGAGCATCCCAACTTAATAGTGTTTTGAGTTAAGAGCAGTCCCTCGGAATAGGTTTCGCTTTGACACAAGACAAGCATTTTGAGTTAAGAGCTACCACCAGAGGGTGCTTTAGCGTGAGAGTACATGCCTCATGTTCTTCTCTGCTTTGGGAAATTGCTGTCCGCTTTGCTCTTGTCAGCCTTGAGGAACTTTGGGTTAGTTGATTTTGTGTGGTTTGTATTCCTGGTATGTTTGGCTTCATGAAGACAGAGAGGGAGAGATAGCAAGAGAGGGAGGGAGGTGGGAGTGAGCACAGTATGAAGAAAATGGTGCTTCTCCCTCTTCATTTTGTGCTTCCTTGCCTCAACTTTGTGCTTCTACCATTTAAAGTTGATCTTTTTTATTGTTCCATGTGAATGTGCAGGATTTGCCTTGCTTTTAAGCTGGTGAACATACATTTTGTTGCCTCAAATGTGCTTCCTTGCCACAACTTTATGCTTTTATCATTTTAAAGTTGATTTTTCTTTTTTATTGTTTTTAAAGTTGACCTTTCTTTATTTTGTTCCATGTAAATGTGCATATAAACATTATTTGTTATTTATCAAGTACATTTTCTTATTTAAAACATGTAACAAAAAAGGGGGGGGGATTCGGGGTTCCAGAACAGATTAATTGCATTTCAGAGGAAAAATTCACTTTGACATAAGAGTGTTTTGGGTTAAGTGCTCAGCCATGGACTGAATTGAACTCTTAAGTCAAGGCATCATTGTATTTAGGTCTTAGAGCAATTTTTTACTTCTAGGCCTGGAAATCTATTGTACTTGAGACATGTCTGGATTCCTAGCTGCTTAACATAAACTTCTGCCAACACATACCCAGTGCTAAATTTCAGAGGAAGGAACTGACAAACAGACCTCATAGTATTCCTTGCCTCAGAAAATTCTTAGCCTGCAGAATTTTTGGGGTTGTCGTAAGTTAACAGGTGACTTGAAAGCATGTACACACAAAAAAGAGTTGACTACCATTCCTACCAATGTCAGGACACACAATTCAGCAATGATCTGTAGAAGGTAGAAATTGTAGGTACCATGTTTGCATTAAACTCAGGTGAAGGTGGACTTCTCTTGAGAGAGAATTCTAAAACCTATATGTTTCTGAGAAAGCCCTCATCCTAGGCCCAACCGTTCATGAAGCCAACAAGGCTATTAAGAAGATGTCATTTTTCAGTGTGCTGGTGGTAACTTTAGTTTGGCTTGTTTGGGAAGAGGAGTTCCTTGAATTGTGAAGGGCTTCTAGGGTTATCACCAGCACATTGAATAAGTCATGAAACAGAGTAGAAAGTGCAGGTATGTCAACAATACGGTTGCATGTTTCTAATTTACTATTCTACTAAATAACTTGTCTGTTTTATTGGGGAGTAGTGAAGATTGGAGATCCATATAACATGTTATAGTAGTCCAGTAGTAGCTAAAGCATGTGCTGCAGAGTTAGGTGTGAGATCTTTTACACTACACAATTATAGCACCTTGATCCATTTCAGTTCTCATGGTTCTGTCTTATGGCAAATTTACACTGGGATTTTCACTTTAGGGAAGAGTAGTTCCCAGAGAACTGAGGTGCCTCCCAAACAGCAAACCCTAGGACTTTACAAGATGCAACCATGGCAGTTAGAGTGTAATTATCTTCTGGCATATCAGTTTGAATGGGATTAGGACACATTTTCTTATGTCAGTTAGCTATGCATCCAAGTTTAAGACCAGATCAGAAGTATCCTTAAATTATAAAGCTGTGATTTCAAGGGTATACACTTTCATCTAATACATGACAAATCATTTGTTTGATATTGCTTCATAGCATTTGTTTGACACATTGTGGACCAGGTTGGGCTGCCTATTTGTTTCTGTGTGATATCATATTGGTGAAGGAAGATAAAATACTTCCTTTGCTGTAATACTTTATGGGCTATTTCATCTCATTGTTTTACCTCACCATTTTATGGAAATGTTATCTCTGAATAAAAGCCATACTGGGTTGCTGTGTGTTTTCTGGGCTATATAGCCTTGTTCCAGAAGCATTTTCTCTCGACGTTTCACCAACATCTGTGGCAGGCATCCTCAGAGGTTGAGAGTTCTGTTGGAAACTAGGCAAGTAAAGTTTATATATCTGTGGAATGTGTAGGGTGGAAGAAACAACTCTTGTCTGCTTGAGGCAAGTGTGACTGTTGCAATTGGCCACCTTGATTAGCATTTAATGGCTTTGCAGCTTCAAAGCCATTTATTGATCTACTCACATTTGCATGTTTTTGAACTGCTAGGTTGGCAGAAGGTGTGGCTAACGGCGGGAGGTCATGGCGCCCCCCGAATTTGAACCTGCAACCTTTCGGTTTAACCCACTGTGCCACGGGGGGCACCATACTGTAAAGTAAACACCTAAAAATAATAACAGGATGTGGTGGGAGATTGATAAAAGTAGATGTTGCTTGCATGGTATGCTTAAACTGCTGGAGAATTTTAAACTGATCACTGCTCTTGTAGGAGATTTGTATTTACAGTGCTACAATGCATATCTTTTCTTCTTATAAATATGATATGGTTTCCTACGGTTTGTAAATGGTCCACTGGTCTACTGTGTTGTCTGCTGATTATAACAATCTACTCTATATCACATTTGTATTCGAAAACATTTTAATATAAAAAGGCATAAAAGTTAATTTATATTACTGTGGTATGGTGAGCATAGTGGATAGCATTGGCAATTTGGATGATAGGTTGATTGTTGTCATTACTACTTTAAAAGCATAGAAATGTGGTCCTTCAGCTGTTGTTGGAGCAGTCAGCACTTGCCAGCAGTGAGAAATGTTGGAAATTCCGACTGGAGGGCTGCCTCTTGTCTGTTCCTGCTTTGAGGGAACGGGTATCCTGACCTGCCTCTTGGATGGAATATTTTTGCAGTGAAGAGGCCCTCTGATCTTCTATGATATACTATTATCTTGTGTAGTTCATCCTGTGGATGTCAACTTAGAAATCAGACTCATGGAATAGTATGAGAATTATTCCTAGGAGGAACCGACAAAATCACCCTCTTGCCTAAGAAAACCTTGTGAAATTAATTGGATTGTCTTAAATCAACAAGAGACTTGAAGGTTCACATGTGCACACTCAGACTCATGCAAATGTATATGGAATTGCATTCTAACTTAACATATTCCTTCGTCTTTGGAAACGGCTCTGTTCATAATGGGAATTGTAAAACTACTATATTTCTTGCCTGTATCTACAGTGACGTGGAATATAAAAATAAAAATGGTGTGCCATTAACCATAGTATCATAGAATCATAGAATCAAACAGTTGGAAGAGACTTCATGGGCCATCCAGTCCAACCCCCTGCCAAGAAGCAGGAATGTTGCCATTGCGGTTTGTCTTAAAGTCTTTCCATGGGAGTGATGACCCTATAGGAAAACCTGTCATGGGGTTTTCTTGGAAATATTTGTTCAGACGGTGTTTGTCCTTTCCTTCCTCTGAGAAAATGTAACTTGCCCAAGGCCGCACAGTGAGTTTTGAAACCCAAGTGAAGATATGCAT
The DNA here is from genome assembly GCF_037176765.1 of Anolis sagrei. Taxonomy (NCBI): domain Eukaryota; kingdom Metazoa; phylum Chordata; class Lepidosauria; order Squamata; family Anolidae; genus Anolis; species Anolis sagrei. The sequence goes on from NC_090023.1 coordinate 109,036,141, forward strand.
CCTGTTCTTCAAAATTATGTTCTAACATTTGAAGCACTATGCTATGTCTCATATTTCAAGCAAACAGCCTTCATCGTGCTGAACTTTGAAAACACAAGCACTGAAATATTATTTTGATTGCTTTGACATATTTCTGCTTTTGAGTAACACTTTGCAGCTATGATAGCAAGTTCCCTTTTTTACTGTTGTAGCTTTTATGCTTTTTGCAAAATTAGAGTCCACTTAGAACTGTGCATCCTCCCAGGAATATGCCTTTATCACGTGATAGATTTAGCAGAATGAACCAGACTCCTGTTGACTTGGTCCTTGACAAGGCATCTCTATGTGTCAAGAAACCCTTTCTTGTCTGAAACAAGGAAAATATCCAAATGTTCTTTACCTCTGTGCGCTATTGGAATGAACCAACAAAAAGCAGTCAAATTGCATAGCGATGCCCCCATGTCCATGTTTTTCTAGGAAAATATCCTTGTTTTGTAAAATATAACTGATGTAGCAGAAGTTGTATCTGATGCACCACTGCAGTAGTTATAACAAGTGCATGTTTAAATACACAAGAGATTGGTCTTATTTATTTGGAGGACGCACACACACAGGGGGACTGAAATGGTAAAGCTATGAATACAGTATTTTGGCATTCATCTCGGTGGAAAAACAGTTGCCCAGCAGTCTTCTGTTTTTCTGACCTCGTTCTGCTAAATGTAGAATGAGGTTTAGAGGAGAAACAGAGAGCAGATGTGGTTGAGTGAAGAGAAAAAGTTCTCATCTCAGTGTTTATATAAGATAAAATGATGCAGTGGCTCAAATAATATTTACTTCTTTCTTCCTTTTAAACCCATACTTTAGGAATATCATTTGTTGAGCTATGTCCCCTTCACTCTATCTCAAGGAGAGGGTACAGAAGATGCTTGAGAGAGTTACCAGAACAGAACATCATATATTTAAAAAGCTTTCTCACTTTTCTGCATACTGTTGTTTATATAACCAAAGTAGTACTTTACATGCAGAAGAGGGAGGTAATAGAAGGATACTTTAAAAAAAGGTGAGGGTGGGGGAATCCAACAAACAGCCCCTGGGGGAGCGAATGTGCTCACTGAGTGCAGTACATCATACTGAGTGATTTCAGTAGCAAGGGCAGAGAGGTGGAATGGAGCCGCTGGGATCCTATACAGGAGAGAACCAACTCAGCGCTGCAACTCTTTCTTGCTGATCTCATTTTATTTAGTTAGCTTTTGAATTTATACTTTATCTTTTAAACATATTTAAATCATGGCTTCATTTTTTTAAAAAAACCAAACTAAATGTAGAGCACAGCTCTTTGCATGCACACTGCTCCTCCATAATTAACATTCAAAAGCTTGTCTGAATGAAAACATCTTAACCTGCTGGTGGAAAGAACGCAGGGAGAGGACCAAAAGAATCTCCCATGGAAAAGAGTTCCTGAGAGCAACCATGAGAAGGCTTTCTTCTGAATCCTCTTCAGTAGCACCTGTGAAGATGGTGGAATGAAAATAAAGCCCTCCCTTGCAGATCTTAAAGCTCACACTGGCTTACATTAGCAAATGTGGTGTTTCAGATACTCTGAATTTACCTTGCAGTTTGTCAGTCTGTTGGTCAGTGGAGCTTTTTCAGCAGGGAAGTCACATGATCCTTCTATCTGGCCATAACATTTTGGATCCACTGAAATTTTCAAACAATTTCCAAATACAGCTCCATATCATCATCATCCATTTTATTTCTTACCTGCCTCTCCTCAAAGCTCATGGTAGGATAAAAATAGTTAAGATATCTAGTTAAAAATGTAGAACTATAGAACACGTATATCGAGAACGTATAGAGCACATTACAGTAGTCCAAATGAGATTTGTCACCCAAACCACGTCTGACTTCTCAAGGAACACATCCAGCTGCTTCATTAGTTTTAGCTTTGCAAGTGCATTCCTGGCTATAGCTGAAACCTGAGCATCCAAACTCAGATCCGAGCCCAGGAACACAACCAAGCTGTAAATTTGACAGTTTAGGGGAAATATTATACCATCCAACACAGGCTGAATTTCTGTTCCATGGTCTGACTTTTGATGACCAGCAGCACCTCTGTCTTGCTTAGATTAAGCCTCAATTTGTTCAATCCCATGTAGTCTTTGACAGCATACACTAGTTTTATTCAGCAGCCGCTGCCTTGGAATTGGATAGAAAGGAGAGATAGAATTGTATCTGTATTGAAATTCAAATTCTGGATGATGTCTCCCAGAATTTGCATGTAAATATTTAACAGAACTGAGTCTTGAGGGACACCACAGGATAGTGGCCAAGGTGTCAAAGAGGTATTTCCCAGCAGCATTTGTAATGGTGCATTTATATCTCCAAATATTAGAATAGAAACATTGCAATGGTGAGAGATTACAAATGTAGTTTAAATCAAGAACCCTATAGTTAAAATATTTGTACTGATATTTTGAGGAGATACGAACCTAAAACCACTCTTCAAAGGCATGTGAGCTTTTGAGCAAGGCTATTTTTTGGGACTCCCACTGTTCAGATATTTCTTAAACTCAAAATACTGCTCTGATCCCTTTGAGATGACCTCCTGGTTTAAAAGGACTTCTCTTTGGTCTAAACCTACACCGGTGGAACACGTTTTCCTCAGAGGGTGTGGGAGGAGGTTTTGAATAAATGAATTTGAAAAAGTTAAAGGGGATGGAAGTTGTGATTATGGAGGTCAAACGTAATAGTGAATATGTTTTCTGGACCTCATATCGTTCATCTTTGAGTGTATGTATGTGCACCTTTTAGCTATCTTGGGTTATGTGAATTGGTTGCATGCTTCAAGTTGCTTCTGGTGTGAGAGAATCAGCTGTCTACAAAGACGTTGCCCAAGAGATGCCTGGATGTGTTAACAATCCTGCAAGGAGGCTTCTCTCATGTCTCTCATATGCCAAGTTTTTAACTTTATTTGTGTTTCTAAATTCATTACAACTGTACCCTCAATTTGCTTCTGACACAATAAATAAAAAATCATTAATTTCAGATGGTTTACTTAGACAAAGAACATCAGAGGTGGTTTTGCCAGTTCCATCCTCTGAAATATAGTCTACAGAATCTGGTATTCATTGGCAGCCTCCCACCCAGGTATAACCAGGGCTGATCCTGCTTAGCTTCTAAGCACATACTTGGCAAAATAACAAATCTATGTGAAAACTGATTAATTTGGGGTAATATTCTGTAGTTGATGACTGCATGTCTTCACAGACCTTTGGACTCTTATCAGGGTAGGAGGCAGGGATTAGGAAAGCTCAGTAATATTTGTGTCTTGGTGAAATGTTGTGAATCTCTATAGGAGATTATCTCAAGACATGAATTGGAGTTTTTCTAGCTGGCAGATAAAAAGGACTGGTTTTTTGTTTTGTTTAATCCAGCTTCATCTTGTCAGCACATTTTGACATCCCAAGGAATAGTGCCAGAAATGAGGTGATGATTTGAATGAGGGAGGCCTGAAAATGTGAGCACTTCCACTAAAGTTAGAGCAACTGCAGTATGAAGTAGATTTATCCCCCTTTTAACTAGCTCCAACTTAAATTTGAGGTTACACTGTTCGCTGCCATTTGCACCTGGGAATTTTTGTCTTTTATTCAAATTTTAGAAGTCTCAGTGAAGTCAACACTGTGTCCCTACTTTCTCCTGTGCTGCCAGTCTGTTACTTGTTTCCCCTTCCTAAGTTAAGGCCTGGAGCTGGAGCAGGGCCTCGGAACAATGAATCTTTGATAGATTTTACACACTTCTAAAATCTATCAAAGATTTTTGCATGCTTGGATTTAACCAGATTTTCGAGGTGTACATATGTCTTTGTTCCTTTTACTTACACATATATTCAATATTATCTATGGTTTCAGGTATCAGAGGGCTTTTTGGAACATATGGGGGTCATCCTGTAATGTTAGCAATGACTTACAAATAATGTTAATTTATGTTAATTTTTATTTCAGCTGATGTTGCTCAGCAGTTTCAGTATGCAGTGCGAGTCATTGGAAGCAATTTTGCTCCTACTGTGGAAAGAGATGAATTTCTTGTAGCTGAAAAAATAAAAAAAGAACGTAAGTGTCTTATTTTTAACAACATTTCCATCTAATCTTTTTTAAAATGCTGGTTATATGATAGCTGATATTTGCAATAATGTGCTCATTATGGCACAGCAGACCTGCTTTAGTATTCATTAGTTCAAAATATCTGCCTTTACAGTACGCCATGTGAAATGTTATATGTTTTGTGATAAGAGACAAGATGCAAGGATGTATTTTCATATCCAATGTGGTCTGAACTGGAATTTCTTCTCTTTCTCCTCATCTGGTATTTCTCTATGGGAAGAACAGGAGTTGTTGTCAATTGTATTGAAGAGGTGTGTGCAACACATGTATAATACACAAACATTTTAAAAATATCTTTTCCCAACAACCTTTTGTACAACAGGGTTGACTTCATTTCATTGTGAACCTGATTTGGCAGGTAGCAAAATGGAATCCATTGTGGAAACTGGCAAAATATATGTGCAGAGTAATGGAAGTTTAATTTCAGAAAGTGGACATTTAGTTGTCATTAGAACTGGCTTCTGCAAATTACAGGTTTTGGTAGGCATCGGTTTTTGCAATGTTTTCAGTTCATGCTCTTGATACCTCTTCCTGTGAAAAATATTAACACATATGAAATTTATTTTTCCTCTGACATTTAATACTGTGAAAGGAAAAGTAGTTAAATTCTTCTGGGCACAGGATTAGATCTGTTTCGTGAGTCCCAACTAATGTGATTGATGCAATTGTTGAGTTACCATTTGATGCTTGATTCAATGGTCCTACTTTAGTGAGGACTAACAGTTGGCTTTGGGCCATCACATATTTTGGGAATTTATTTATTCACTGGAGACAAGGAAATACTGGTGATAGTCATGGAAACATCAAGTCATATGATTTTGAAGAGTATGTTGAAAACATACAAAAATCAGTAGTTGCTGATATACTTTCTGGTTTTACCTCTTAACACTTTGAAGTTGTGCATATTTACTTTTAAAAAGTCATTCTGGGTTTACTTTCCTGTAAACATATATAGGATTAGGATGTTAAGCCCAGTAAAGAACCCATGGATGGATATGCTGCATAGTTTGCATAGGTTACCACTGAACAATGGCTCCCAGGATTTCTTAGGTTAGGAGTTTTGCTACTATAATCCAAAAACAAGTACATTTTCCCAAATATTTGTTATTATGTGCTTAGAATTGCACATGGACAAGTACCATATTTATTCAAATGTAATTTAAATGTAATGTAGTAAAAAATGAGCTGTGTATTAGAAAACGGTATTTCTGCATCTAGGACTACTCTGGGAATATTTATAGTTGAGAACTTTAAAACAAAATGATGTTTTCCAGATCTGCTGCAAGATCACCCAAAAGTAATCAGGAATTTAACAGTAACTGGAAACTCAGTATTTCCTTCAACCCTGACATGTTAGTATGGTCCTATAAATTCTGGCTTCAGACTCTGACTTGTTACAGGAGCAGTTAGTCAGGAGTCTGTAAACAACACCAAATTTTCTATTGGCTGCTCTAACTGTTGTTTCTTTTAAGAGGGGACAAGTGAGTGGAATCATGCAGTGTGCCTGAGCACACTTTCTTATTGCTGCTAGGCCGGGTTCTCAGCAATCCTTGCTTATTGTTTTGCAAATGCACACCTTAGTTCTGTAGACGAAATCTCCTTCTTGTGTGTATTTGTGATAAGAGTTGTAGGCAAGTTTGCCATGCCACACTTTTTCTGCATAAAATTGAAGTTTCCAGGAAATTTGTTTGACACAGGAAGCTGAAAGAAAGTTAATGGTCTTAGCAAAACAAATCAGAGTATCCATAAGTATTTGGGTTTATACGATAGGAGCAACATGCTGGTACTTGCAGTGGAAACAGCTAAATATGTATGTTTAATACATTGGTTCATACTGCTCAGCTGGGCAAATTTTGGACACTATGTACTTCTCAGGGACCAAACTGTGGCCGCCTGACTCCCGCTTTTTTGGGTTCCAGGTGCCAATCTTCAAGTGAAATGATTTGCTATTTTATGCCATTTCTTCTATCTGGCCTGTTTCAGACCCATTTGACTATTTTATTTTAAAAATTAATTTAAATTTTACAGTGTGAAAATTTAAAGTGTGAAGGTGTGGAGATGTCAAAAATTGGGCAGAAGACTTCATTGGGGCCATTTTGGGAAAAACAAAATTGGGGGATTATGTGGGAGAGCGCAGAAATGATGAAGGGGCATGTAAAGCCTTTTCCTTACCCCTGCAAATGTTACATACTATTGTTCTTTCTTTAAATCAGAGCTTTCCAACATTTTCAGACATTTCATGTTGGCAAGACACTTTTTAGACATGCATCCTTTTGTGACACAGTAATTCATTGTTCATAGCAAAGTTGAAGTTAAACCAACCCCTTATAACAGATGTGAACACATATGTATATTGTAATAAGAAAATGTATGGAGAATCAACATATTTCATGAAGACCTTTCATTTATATTTTAAGAAAAATATAATGTATTGCTTCTTTTACATAAACTCAGAGGTTTCATGTTATGTTCATGTGATGCCTACAGTTTGGAAAGCTCTGCTTTAAAGCAAGGAAGAAGCTGGGAATGTTAAAATTAATTTTTGTAGTGATGGAACAAGCACTGATATCACTTGCCTTCAACAAACTCATAGAATCAAACATTTGTACTGAGTTTAATAAAGCTTGACTGAAATGTTATTATTGTACATAATAGGCCTAATAAAGTCTCTTTCTTTAGTTGTGCGGCAAGGAAGGGAAGAAAGTGCTGCTGTATTTTCAGAACTCTACAGAAAACTGCATTCACAGGTACAGAAATTAATTTTGTATAAGCTCAATGAGTAAGTAGTACAGTGTTGGTTAATGTTTAGTGACTATCCTTTGTGTAGTTTAGTTATCCTTGGTTTCTGGAAATAGGATTTGTTTACTACAGTGCCAGTCTCCTGACCTGCAGAATAGTATCAGCCACACAGTGACACACACACACAGTATTTTTGTTTTTAAATGACTTTTTATAGGAAGGACACAGATCAGCACAAAAGTGCTTTATTTTTTATGTTTAACTTACCTCACCACTATCTATTTTTAAGATAATGTGTATTGATTTATTGATGAAGCACTCTTTGGGCCTCTTGAGTGATCTTGTTCGTCTCTCTTTTGTACTTGAAGGTTGTGGCAAGACACTTGTTAATCGAAAGATTATGAGTGATTTTTGAGGGTGAAGTTTCTCAGAGTTCATGCTTTCATGTATTGCAAGAAAACAAATTAATCTTTGCCATTGTAGTGTTGCTCCCTCCTTCACTAGAGAAGTAAGGTCAATAACTTTCCAACTTTAATAGTACTAGAATAGCTCCTTAAATACCACAGCTCAGAATCAAGTAGTGTGCCATAATATGGTAAATTATCAGTCTTTTTGTTAAGCTCCAAATCAGTTTTGCCTCATATCTGCAGATCTTAGTAGATGAAATAGTGTATTTGAGACTTTAAGGAATCTAGAACTATATTCTTAAGAATACATTAAGTGAGTAGGAATCATTCTTTCCTTTGTAGCAGTGCTGACTTATGTGGTTATGATGGGCTCTTTATTGAAAGAGCACAATGAATGGAGTCCACCCGTACACTTGAATTCCACTCAAGTAGAACAGGGGCAACCAGGTTATTGAGGGGATTCAAAGAATTTAAGAGGCAGGCTGGGTACTTCCCTTAAGGAAAAGAATATAAAAACTCCACAAGAATATAAAGGGAGCCCTATGCACAAAAGAGAGGTAAACAGTAATTGACCTGGTAATATTCTGTATATGCTGTTGTTACTCATGTGGGCCCACAGCTCTCTGCTATGCATCATGCAGCTGGCTGAGGAATTGCTTCCTTTATTGCAAGAATGATGCAGGCTGAACATCATCTGGCCCCTGCGGTTGGTTGAATCAGTGCTTCTTAAGCTATCGGATGTGGGAACTGACAGCATGATATTCTTTTTCCCTGCTGACCATACAGTTCCAATCACTCTTCTCTCTTCAGTCACCTTTCCCCCCACTTTATCACTTTCCGGGCTAAGTATGTGGGCTTCTGAGTGACCCCTGTGTGGATCACTGGAGGTGTTGGTTTGGTAGATTTGTTTTGGTGAGCATTACCTGACTTTAGCAGGTTTGATATACACAGCGAGAGTCCAAACAACCAAAAAGTGGAAGTTTATTAAGACTGCACTTTAGCCCTTGAACATTGTATTCATTTACAGCTTCCAAAATCAGAATCTGGTCCTCCCTTTTGCAGTTTCTCAAGTTGCTCCTGACACGAAAAAAAAAATAAATCTCCAAGCCAGTGTTTCTCCATTTGGCCTCTGAGTGACACCCCCTCCCATCATTCCTAGAACTGTGATTGGCTGCCTTTAGCTAGGCTTGCCCAGCTTTGCAACAGGCACCCTCCCAAAAGTATCAGGATACCATACTTGTGCCCATTTACTACAGTCATTTATGCTTTTCTTGGAAAATCTCCATGAGCTAATGATTTATGGACCTGAGCCAGTACACTTTGATTAGCACAGGGCTGGGTTATTCTTCCTTGTATGTCTCCTGTTTACCCTGTTGTAAGATCAATGGTGCTTGTTCATAGATCAATAAGACTAAAGTTCATTTGCAAGCCTGGGTGATATTTCTAATATTCATCTCTTTTTGATCAGGGTGTTTTGAAAAACAGATGGTCAATCCTCTACCTCCTTCTCAGCCTCAGTGAAGATCCACGTAAGCAGTCAAACAAGGTAAGTAATATTGTGGCTGGAATCCCCTTGGGCCAGTGTGGTGGCATAAAAATCATTTCATGTGTGGAAGCACTTTTTGATAGTAGTGTAAGTGCAGTGCAGCCAGACATACCGCCTCCTTTCTCACTTCAGATGTATTAGATAGAGAACAGTTCGATAGCCTTGACATCTATTGTCCAGTTAAGTTGCACAACTATGTTATCCGGTGTAATGGTGCTTGGATGGTTTTTATGCAGCACTGAAAGCATGTTTGGTTTTGGCTACTATTCATTTGAAATATCAGTATAATCAGTGATTTTAGGGCCACTCTTAAATCTTAAAACAAAATTAAACACACAGCAACAAGGAGACAAAACTGAAATTAAAAGTTGGAAATTTAAAATACTTAAGTTAGAGAAAATGTTTTTTAAACGACAAGGTAAATAAATAAGGCAGTAAATTCAGCACTTGGTACCTCTAAGGAGAGCATTCTAGAGGAAAAATGTAATGATCTATGCTAGCAGGCAGATTGCTATAGGAAAGACAGTTCTTTCTCATTTTCCCACATATATTGCAGAGATTGGGGGATTTACAGTTTCTGACTTCAGAAACTGATTCAGTACATCTATTCAAAATGAAAATAAGAATTATATTTCAGTCTTTTTCTGCTACGAAGTTGGAAGATTGGAAATTGAACTATGTACCAAATTCTTCCAAACTCTGGGTTTGAAATACCCAGAGTTTGGAAGAATTATGGCCTGTAACTGGGGGATTCTGGGATTTGTAGTGCAGAAAGTAGCCCTTCCAGGCTTTGGCAATATGCTTGCCAGGCCTGAAAAAATTAATGTGAATTCTATATTTTGCTAATTGTAAATAATTACAGATACAGGGTAAGTACAATGCAACAAATGCCAGAAGAGGAATAAATTAGAGTTAATTGATGGAGATGGACATTTTTTTTTAACTATTGTTTTTCCCGTTCCCTGTCAAGGTATCTAATTTTGCTACCCTGTTTGCTCAAGCACTGCCTCGGGATGCTCACTCAACTCCTTATTACTATGCCAGGCCTCAGAGCCTTCCTTTGAATTACCAGGACCGGAATGCCCAGCCAGGCCCAAATTGCGGCAGTATGGGCAGCAGTGGGATCAGCAGCCTAGGCATGTATGTCCCAAATGGGCCAACACCAACGCCACAGTCATTTCTTCCAGGGTAAGTGAAACTTGCTCATCTTGATCGATAACTGTTCAAAGAGATTTGCTTCAGCAAATAACAACTGTAGTAACTGTGAAGAGTTGCTATCCAAAGAATCCAATCTATTATAGAATGTAGCTGTCATCACAGCATGGACCCACTGGCCACTTTGATGTAATCGTTTCCAATTACTTATATTCTGCCCTCCCATGTTTCAACTTTTACAGAGATGTCAGTTAAAATAAAACCAGTTACACAAGTAAAAAGTGAGAGCAGCAAGACAGTAAAAACTTTTCAAACAATTCACAAAATCATAGAATAATAGAGTTGGAAGAGACCACATGGGCCATCTAGTCCAACCCCCTGCTATGCAGGAATAGCACAATAAAAGTGTCCCTAACAGATGGCCATCCAGCCTCTGTTTAAAAGCTTTGAAGGAAGGAGCTAGAATTATTTAAAAATTAAGTAAAAAACATAAGAAACCCAATCTGTGCTCAGAGCTGAGGAAACATTAAATGAAGCGCCAGATTAACCTGCCTAGGAAAAGCATGCCATAGATGGCACCATTGCTTAAAAAACTCTCTCCCTTCTCTCTATATCTATACGCCAAAAGGAATGAACTATGGTAGAGGACCTTCCTTGTGCTTCTATCCATTATTCTCATAAGTGCCTTTCTTCTCTCGTACAGTCTGGACCCAGCCTCTTTATTTGCTGAACCACAATAGAATTGTTTTCAAGAGAACATGAGATAACAGTTTCTTACAGCCTTCCTGAACTAGAAGTTGATAGTGTTCTTTAAATAATGTGTGTTTCAGTACTTTTTACCGAGGATAAGTGAAGTTAAACATGTTATTTATTCATTTATTTGGGATATTTCTACCCTGCATTTCTCCGCGGCACGGACCCAAGGTGGCTTACAGTAACAGTATACCAGTCAATAAAATCTTTCAATCAGGAACTCATAAAAAGATAAAACCATAATAAAACAATAAGTGTTTACAGTGGATTTTGCAGAATATGTTTCATCTGTACTTCATAAAAGGGAAAATCAGCCTGTTTAGCAAGCATTCCAAATGCTGTTTGTTAACTGTAAATGTTTGATTTTTATGCCTATTTTATATAAAATTTCTCAGGCTGAAAGGGGTCAGAACTGGAAAAAGTTAAGAAGCCCTGTTCTAACCTATGAGAATTTACAGGAAGGGTAAAAACCCTGCTTGTGCGAGCAGGACTGCTTGTTTTGTAATGACATTTCTGGAATTGTATTTCAATGAAGATCTATTAGTGCTGTGTGCTTGTGAAAATATTAAGTGTGGTGTCTCTCAAAAGACATCTGAAATCTCAGTCATTAAAGGACGGTGATGTCATTTAATTTTTGTTTTATAAAAATAGGATGCTGAAGAATATAAGAAGTGAGAAGAATCTGTTGTAACTGCATTTAATACACTGTAGGAAATGTCTGCTCAGCTTTTTCTCAGGGCTTGCACCTAGAATTTAGTGGTCATGGCCTCCCTTCTGCAAAGAGAAATGCTTAAAAATTTTTGACACAATTTGTTAGTTTTTGCTCATGAAATACTTATATATCAACTATCCCTTAATAAATGACTTGTGTTTGCAAGCCAGATTTAGTGCTAGGAATGAGGAACAGAGTAATTAGAGTTGATGGATTCTGGCAGGAAATTGGAATGTGCTTTCATATACTTTGTTACAATTTTATTAGGTTTTTGTTTATAACCATGGAGAGTTTAAGAAACACTTGACTTCTAAACAATTTCTTTAAAAATAGGTGAAGACCTTGGATTAGTTAGTTTTTCAGACCAACAACTCCCAGCATGCCTCCAACCTGGATGGGTTTGACTAAATAGGGGTGTTATGGGAGCTATAGCTCAAAATTTCAGAAGAGGCAGTCCAAAAAAGTAATGTTCCACGTTCAAATTTATAGCCACACTTTCTGCATCTACTGATTTGTAGAGCTGGCACTTATTTGTCCCCTGCAATTTGGTCATTTTCCAGTAATCAAACTGATCTGTCGTAACTGAGATAATTTAGCACCTGATCATATTAATAGTAGCTTTTCTTTTCTTAAGACAATCCTATCAGCGTCCAGGAGTGGGAGATTGTCTTCGACAACAGTTGGGGGCACGGCTTGCTTGGACTTTAACAGCAGGCCAGCCCACGCTACAGAATGCTACCTCAAAAGGCCTTTCAACCACTGTTTCACGTAATCTGCCAAGGTCAAGGCGAGAAGGGGATATAAGTGGTGAGCTTTTCATTGAGTGCACCCTGCAATCTTTCATCACAGTGCTTCCTGCTGAATTACAGTTTAAATTAAGACTGTCTACTTTTCATAGGAATAAACCATGAAATCAGAACTTTCAGTTTTCATTTTGATATTAGCTGATATAATAACCAGAGAGAGTAACATAGGCAAACTATGGACAATTCAGATTATTAACTTCAGTGTTGCCTGTTCGAAAAAGAGTGCAACGTTATATCTATTGATTTGGAAGCAAGTCTCCTTGTGTCTTATGAGGCTTAGTCCCAATTAATCTGTTTAAGAATTGGAGCCCTAAAGTGCTGGCTTGAGTGGAGGAGAGACACTTTCAAAGAATCCCTTTTCCTTGTGAATGTAACAACCAGCTCAATGGAAGCATTTCCTACCAAAAGAGTAGGAGTAGTTGGAAGGTACATATAACAGGGTGTCAGCTCTAGTTTAGGTCTGAAGTGTAATATAGTTTTAATTTCTCAGATCATAATTTGCTTCTGTTATTCATTTGCAGACCAGTGAATGTGAATTCAAAGATACATACAACCCATTTCACCCACAGTTAAATACATCTATAAAATCACATATTAAAACATAGGTAAAATGCAACCATAAAAGCATATATTGAAACATAAAGATATAGAAATATCTGAGACAAATGTTAACATACAATGATGTGATTAAAAAGTCATAGTTGAAACTGACTGGGCAGGCCTGCCAGAAGAAATTCCGACTGCTCATTTAGCTGTCGGATCTCTTCCGTCAGGTCATTCCGTAGTCTGAAATAGTTTTTGGTGTTAATGTTGAGAGGCCTTTCAAAAACTGACTCTGATAAATCATGTGATTATGAGCTTAAAAGGAAATCATAATTCCACTGAGTTTTCTTTGAATTCTACTTCTTTGAATTTGTGCCAGTTAAACGGTTCAGGAGATTTAAGAGCAACTGTTGAAGGTGCCTAGTGTAAAATAACTGCAGTAAAAGTGGACAGACAGAATAGATCATATGTCTGTGTTGCTCCACGGAGACTCCCGTCATAGCCCATTCTTGCATAAATAGTATTGTTGATGCATTGTTCATTTAGAAGCAAAGTTTATCTCATAAAACTTCTTGTGAATAACCCTATAAAATACTGTTTTCTCAATAACCTTCAAGAGAAACTGTCATATATAAAACATTTTGATGCCTTTCCATAGTTTGACAGTGTAATGAGATTCCTTTATTTTTAGGCATCATCATCATCATTAAAACCCAGATGATGGTAAGGTGCTACGGATATATTTTGAAGTGGAGAAAACCTTGAGCAGAAATTGCCTATAGAAAAAACCCGTCTCCGTTTCTTAATTGATTGTTTCTATGTTGTGCCAGTAAAAAACACTTACTCATTCTGGCTGGCAGATGTAAGAGAAGGAGCAGATGTATCTTGACATCATATTATGTAGCTTCTATTAAATAAATTCATATTGCAAATTAAAGACTGTTTATAAAGAAAACAGATGGGCTTTTTGCATTTAATAAATATTGATTGTTTCAGGGACTTCAGGGAAATAGAAACAAATAGCTGATGTTATTTTGATTCTTAAATCCACACTATCAAGAGCTGGGATTTAAACCATGCAAATTCCTTTGATATTACAGAATTTGTTTTAGGCATTTGGAGCTCATGATGTAATGAAGAGTGCTTTGTAGAATGGAATGCTATTTTGCAATAGAGATTATGTTATTTGGAATTGTGGTTCCGTAATGAAGTGTCTCTCCTGCTTCATGGCTGTAGTATTGGTACAATATGAAAACAAGTGAAATCTGAGTTGTGTGCAACCTTGTTTTCCATGGTCTTATGGTACATTATTTTATGGAGCTGCAGGGAACCTCAGATTGAGCTGGATTCAGTTTGGTGCTGAACAATTTCATTTTTTTTATACTAGTTGAGAAAGTATCCTAATGAAGTTTTTCAGGACTGTGGGATGAGGAGATGAGAAACATTCCTTAACTTAGTTTATCATAGTATCCAAGCTATCACTTGTAAAGTTTAAACAATGTTAGCTATGCCCTAAAAAGAAAAGAAAGCAAACAACAAACAGAAAAATTAAGGACTGTCTTTGATCAACATGTCAGGGTCAGTATAGAATAATTTGGCAAATTTTTGATCAACGTGTCAGAATCAGTATAGAATAATTTGGCAAAAAAATTTCCCAAATTTTTGTTGGGAAAAATAATGAGAAGACTGCCCTGAATCTGTCTGAAAAAAAGGAGTCTGCCCTAGAAAATGCAGTAAAATCCCCCATGAGTGGCATAAAAACCTTCAGGAGAAGACCACTCTAAGAACTTTCTTTCTTGAGGATGTTGGCTGTGGTGGGTTGAGAGTTGTCCCAGTTGAGCAATATGTATTTGGAAGCATCCCAGTTTGAGGACCACAAGTACTTGCACACTACATGTGATTAATAAACAGAGTTGGTATGTATAGATAAGCATGTGGTGTATTTTCTTACAAGCAATATGAATTATCTGAGAACTTTAGATACTACTATATATAACTGATTGATTTGGTTTCAGACTTACATAGTAAATTATTCTCATGTGAGTCATGCTGCTTTGCTAACTGACTTTCTAACGGAAGTCTTGTGCATATCTGTCATGGAGTGAGCATCATTAAACCCAGCATGGCAAATGTCTAATGATTAGGTTCATGTATTGTTGAAAGCTTTCACGGTTCATGTTGTTAAAGTGAAAAATGTGGCTCTTAAATATCCAGCAAGCAACTTAATTCTTTTTTTTCTTTGCAGGCTCTGTTGAAGTAACTGAAGCATACCTTGTGAGGGACATTTTATACGTCTTCCAGGGAATAGATGGAAAAACCATTAAAATGTCCAATTCAGAAAATTGTTACAAAGTGGATGGGAAGGTACTATGCAGTGTTTTTTTTTAGGTTATATAGCTGGAAACATGCAGCTACAATCCATAATCTTTCTGATTCTGGATTTAGTGAAGAATACATTTGTAGTCTATACTATAGGCTATAATTTTATAGTCTGAGTTACGTTCCTTTTGGAAATGCTTCCTGAGAATAACATCAGAAAGAAAAAGGTCAGCATACACACAGACTCACAAATCCTATTTCATTTCATTATTTATACAGTCACCCTAGGTAAGAAGGAATTCCACCTGGTTGAATAAAAGGCAGGCACAGGAATGATGTCTCATTTCATCCCTTCTTTTTGAGCCTCCGTGGCTTCAATGCTTGATTTCCTATATCCATCTTTCTTCTGTCTGTCCATAGTGTTTCTGAGATTCATGCAGGTAAAGACACGTCCCTTCCTGTTTTCCCATCACATAAATCAAGTGAGATTCAGGGATTTTAATTAATAAACCGCCTTCAGTGTTCTGGGGAAAAGGTGGAAATGATGATGTACTGACCCAGTGTCCTCTGCTATTGTTGGTATAAGTCTCCTCCACTGTCAAATGAGGTTGTGCACCAATGTTCTAGTTTACTAACCTTCAGGCATACGCAACTGATCTGGGGGAGCAGATTTCCCCGCGCTCTTCATTTCCACTTGAACTGCTACACAGAGACTTAGAGGATCTTGCTAAATAAGATAAATTTTGTTGGAATTACACTGAATAACTTGAATAACCAACACTTTTTCAGGTCACATGAGAAAATTGGATTATCAGCTTACTTATTGAGGATTATTTATACGCTATACTGGAAGTCACTGAGTTACAAACAACCGATTTACAAACAACTCATAGTTAAGAACAGGATTGAGACAACGGGAAGTGAGAGAACTCTATCCCCAGGAAGGGAAATTCACTCCTGAAAGAGTTATCATGGGGCAAAGGTGTCTCAACTGAAGCTTTTATGCCATTCTTTGCTTCTACAGTAAGCCATTTTTTTTTCCAAAATCCAATTTTCACAGAAGTGAGGTGAAATCTTCTGAACAGGGGCATAGATAGCAAAACAAATACCACACACACACACACACACACACACACACACACATATATGGCTAGAATTACACCTTAAAAAGTACCTGTTCTGACTAACAAACAAATTCAACTTGAGAACAAACACGCAGAATTTATCTTGTTCATAACTTGACGACTGCCTGTACATTTTAGTCCAAGTGTTACATATTATTCAGCATTTTTCTTGTTATACTTCAGGTGAGCCCATCCAAGTCTCTGAGAGATACTACAAGCCGACTTGCCGAATTAGGATGGCTGCATAATAAAATAAGAAAGTACACAGACCAGAGGAGCATGGATCGTGCATTTGGGCTGGTGGGTCAGGTATGTGAGCAAATTCCAGATGTCTTTCAGGTTGTTTTGCTTGATTCTGTTACTGGTAGGCTATTTTCCTTAATACAAGATAAGAAATCTGTTGTTTTAACTACAGGAGAGGTCAGCATACTCACTGATTAAATTTGCTAAATTATGTCTCTTTTCCTTCATTGTAATTGGAAACAATACTTTTTTAAAATATAGAGAAATTTCCATTAATAACATTATAGTATGAATAGGAAGACATATGTGTTACTATGTCTGGTAAAGTTTCAACTTTATAGTTATTTTATAATGTTGTGTGATTTAGAGCAGCTTCATGGTCTCTGTGAATTACACAAATGGGTTATCCTGTGCATGTGCAGAGGACCACTTGGAACCTTCTAGAGCTCTTTTGAAGCATTTCAAAAATGAAGCATTTTGACGATAACCTCATTCACTTTTGATGTCAATATATGAGTGTGCCACCAAATTCCCAGTTTCTTTTCATCTGCTGTAAAAGCAGCACCTAAAAACTTCTTTTCATTGCATTCTTATTTCTGTTTATGATCTTTGGACACAGTTCGTTGACCTTTCTCCATTCTTCTGTTACCTTCAGGGGCGATCTGTTTGATTAGTCTCTTGTTATTATTTATTTATTTATTTACTTTGCTTATATACCGCTGTATCTCAAGCCCGAAGGCAACTCACAGCGGTTCACAAACAGTAAAAACAGTAGAAACAGCAGTGGTTCCATACAACTTATAACAATTGACTTAACACATTATCCATAAATTACCAATAAGCAATTACAATGCACAATTATTACAAAAAACAACCGTACCCAATCTTCTCATCATCCAAGCGTAGTCCAGGTTCGTTGTCCATTGTTCCATTCCTATGTTCCATTACCAGATTGCACTAAATTACTCAAACGCCTGCACAAACATCCAGGTCTTCACCTTTTTGCGGAATACCGTTAGAGATGGTGCTAGTCTAATGTCCGTAGGAAGGGCGTTCCACAGTCGAGGAGCCACCACCGAGAAGGCCCTATATCTCGTCCCCGCCAGCCGAGCTTGAGAAGCAGGCGGGATCGAGAGCAGGGTCTCCCTGGAAGATCTCAAAGTCCTAGTGGGTTCATAGGCAGAGATGCGGTCAGATAGGTAGCTTGGGCCGGAACCGTTTAGGGCTTTAAAGGCCAACGCCAGCACTTTGAATTCAGCCCGGTAGCAAATCAGTAGCCAGTGGAGTTGGCGCAACAGGGGGGTCGTATGCTCCCTGCGCTCCGCTCCTGTTAAAATCATGGCTGCCGAGCGTTGGACTAGTTGGAGCTTCCGAGCTGTCTTCAAAGGCAACCCCACGTAGAGAGCGTTGCAGTAGTCTAAACGTGATGTAACCAGAGCGTGGACTACCGTGGCCAAGTCAGACTTCCCAAGGTACGGGCGCAGCTGGCGCACAAGCTTTAGCTGTGCAAATGCTCCCCTGGTCACCGCCGAAACCTGGGGTTCCAGGCTCAGCGATGAGTCCAGGGTCACACCCAAGCTGCGAACCTGTGTCTTCAGGGGGAGTGTGGCCCCATCCAACATAGGCTGTAACCCTATGCCCTGTTCGGCCTTCCGACTGTCCAGGAGTACCTCTGTCTTGTCTGGATTCAATTTCAATTTGTTCGCCCTCATCCAGACCGTCACAGCGGCCAAGCACCGGTTCAGGACCTCGACAGCCTCCTTAGTAGCAGGTGGAAAGGAGTGACAGTGTTAGAATCCCCAACCTTTGCTTACTCTTTGGTTATGGCTTTTATTGATGTTATGGTCTCCACCACTTTTCTTCAAGAAATGTTTGAAGAGCATAGGGAAAGATCCCTGAGAAAGATGGTTGTGCCAAATGTCTTTTCTGCCTGGAGAAAGCACATGAGTCACCATTGTCATTCCTTCACTTCTCACACCTGGAAGAACAGGAAGTTTTGCCTCAAAATATTCCTCTGTGAGCATGCCTTGAGTGTTTCTTGACCATCGTTGACCAGGGAGCTGATAAATGGTTGCTCTGTTGACCATCTTGAAACTGCCAGTTCTACCCCAGTTCTTCTCCTGTCAAAGGTGTCCATGATGTATGCAAGGAGACTACATGATCCAGATCACTGATTTTTGTATCACATTACAAACTGGTCTCAGAGGGTCTCTACGTTTGGGAGGGCTATTTTTTTTCATGTGTGACACAACACCCACCTCCTATGGATGGTAGCTTGCTAGTCTCCCATTTGTATGATTCCCAGAGACCACAAAGAAGAAGGTCACTTCCATGTAACTTTAGATCCATTCTACCCCTCTGATACCTGCAGGGGAAATTTAGACTTCTTCAGACATCCAGATTTCATCATAGACAGGCTGGAAAAACTGGATTTAAAAACAGAAAATAGCCTGTGTATGATGAGGCACTCATTCCTTGAACTCCTTTATTGCATCCCCCAAAATGGGAATGCCATTATCTGCATAATGATAGCTGCCCTGAGTCTCCATGGGGAGATGAGGCGGGATATAAATAAAGTTTGTTGTTGCATAAATGGTTTAATAACTAAAACTAACTACCATAAAAATCAGTTTTGTCAAACTATTCTGTGTACTTACGTAATGCTAATTGGAAAAGTGACCTGTCCACTTAACAGTGTGGGTTTGCAACCTAGAGTTTTAAAATTCTTTACTATTACCCAGTGAGGGGTTCTCTTTGAATCTCATTTTCTTTATATTGGTTGTGGGCGGCAGATGCTCTGGACAGTTTTAAATGCAGTGTGCTGAGACTAGTTCATGTGCTGCAGAGGAGTGCAGAAAGGAGAAATAATAAGTGGCTTGTACCTTGGTGTTCCTTTGCTTCTATGGTAACGTGTGAAGTGAGACTCATGGCTGATCTTGCAGCAATACATCAGAGAGAAGGAGAAATGTCAAGGAGAGCTATTTTGGGTCTTTGTTTCCAAATCTTTCTAATACCTCTTCTCCTTATCCAACCCCAGACTCTCCCCAAATCTTCTAAACATTGTACTTTGGCAGTGGGTTTAATTAGAAAATTTCAATTGTTACGTTTTCTAATTATTTGATATTATGATTTTGTGATGCAGCTGTCAAACTGTAGTATTTTTTAAAGTATGAGTCAATTTTAATCAACATAAAACTATTGCTAATTGCTAGTATTTTGTTCTTGATGACTTTGTGCCATTTAATTTTGTTTGTGAACTAAATATGAGTTTATCATGACTTGCATGTCTTTAATGCATAAGTCTGGGTATCACTCACAAAACTGACAAATGTTATCCTAAATCTTCAATTCTTTTATTTACTAGAGACAATCCAAGTTGTGTTCAATGAGTGTTTGCACTTTTGAACTGATGCCTAACCTGCAGATCAGAGTGTTTTTGTCAGCTTGCCGAATGTCAAAACCTTACCTACTGTGACGTTGCTCAAAGACTTGAAATCAGTTGCTTGTCTACAAGCCAAGTCTCCTGGAATGTTGCTGGTGTATATGAACTACATTGATTCCTGTTGTTTTTGTTTTACAGAGTTTTTGTGCTGCCTTAAATCAGGAACTCAAAGAATACTACAGGTTATTATCTGTTTTACATTCACAGGTAAACACATATTTCTTTTTCTTGCATGATGCCGCTAAGTTAATAAAATATGCCATCAAACCTCATAGCCTCCCATTTGTGGTATCAGGATTTGTTGCCCACCTACCCTTTCAGGCTATAGGGCCTCTCATGGTTTTTTAAAACAATATTCCAAAATTTATTTATTTATTTTATTTCTATCCCACCCATATCAGCCCGGAGGCGACTCGGGGTGGTATACACAGTCGGCACAATTCGATGCCATAAAAATACATACATTAATAAAGCAAAACATTAAAGTGCATTTGAACATAAAGACAATGCATAATAACAATTTTAAAAGATTATGTCCACAAAATGTCCACAAATGTCCCCAAAGTGGTGTGGAAGGCTTTTTGGCCACAGTTTTTGCTTACTTGGAACAATTTAGTCCTAGGAACAAGCTTTTCTGAAACAGGAAGTGAACAAGAAGTGAATACTGCTAACTTCCTGTTGTTAAAAAGTCTCTCCTATCCCTAATTGGTCCAGGCAAGTAAAACAAGTGTGAAAAGTCTCAAAGCATCATTTAGAGAAGTTTTTATGGAATGGACACATTGGGAAGTGTAGCCTCCACAAGTTATCCTACATTGCTAGCACAACCCTTAGTTTTCCACAGTTTTCCATGCCAACATCTAAGTATGCACGATAAATTATTCATATTTGGATAGGCATGTCTGTGAGTTAATACAATTCATGTGCAAGCCTCCTATGTAATCTAACATACAGGAGATGCATGTGGGAACAATTTGAAATCGATTTTACAGAAACACTGTTAAAGCCATTTTGTCATAAAATTCATAACACAGTATTTCTCTTGCATACAATTTCATGTATTTCTTTTAAAAATAAAGTACTTCAAATTACTCTTTTTTATTTGTACGCTTTCCAGAATTTCATCGGTAATACTGCTCTAAAACTTAAAACTTACTAGACATTTATATATTTATAATGCTCATATTAGAGGAAAAAATTGAGAGTCTGCTTTCCTAGATGTTTCTATAGTTCAGTGGAATATCTTCATGGGCTTGTATATGATTGTCCTGAATTTTGTTTTGCTTCTTTCTTCTTCTTAGTTGCAAGTAGAAGATGATCAAGGTGTAAATTTGGGGATTGAGAGCAGTTTAACACTTCGCCGGCTCTTAGTTTGGACGTATGACCCTAAGATAAGATTGAAGATGCTTGCAGCACTTGTTGATCATTGTCAAGGTTTGACAGCAGAATATTTACAGCTACAACTGGGATGAAAATGTTTGCTAAGATAGTACTGATACTATAGGAATTGCTTACTACGTCATTAGACAAACACTAAGCAATAGTGTGTGGGAGCGGGGACATCTGAACTGGATGAAATTTGCCCTCAGATATACAGTATGACTCGGATATCTACAGGGAATATGTTTCTGGATTTCATGTAGTTTTGTGACATTGTGGATAATATCGAACTTTATTGAGATGAAGAACCTTCAGCCCAAGAATACCACAGAGTCATTCTTCAGGGCCTGCAAAATGCTTAGAGGCGACATATTTTGTGGAGAAATGAAATTGAGGGTACAGATTCCAGTGGCTTTCAAGAAATCTGATGTACCTTTTGGACATCCTATTTGTCTTTGTAGCTGGAAATGCTGTTGTGTGTGTTCAAGTCCTTTTTGATGTTAAAGAGAACCTGTGTTTAATCTGAGATTACCTTGTTAAACTGTACGTGTTTGTCTGTATTACTGATTGACGGGTATTTTAGTTTTTGGTTAAAATGGTAAAGATGGATGCTTGAGGAATGAATATTACAGTGCTCTTGATTCCTTAATATGGTTTAATAGATTGATAGTAGGTTGTGGGTCTGACTGTTTACTGCCCTTCACCTGTTGGTCTTAATCACAGTAACATGTCTATATATTATGACTGCTGATGAGAGAAGTGAGACATTGGTTTGTTTTGAAACCTGGAATGGCTTGCTTCCACAACATAGAATCAATGTCAAAAGGGGCTGGAATGTTAATTAATCCTGGTCTTTATATGACTTTCTGGAAATTAGTGTGCTTAGGTTTTGAGATCTGTAATGATAGCATTTGTCCAGTAAGTACAATGCTGCTTTGGCTAAAACTAGTTCTGCTCGTAGAGACATCACTAGAGTCTTGTGGTCATAATTAAAGTCTTAGGAATTCCTAATGAGGCCCTGATGGTGCAGTGGGTTAAATCCTTGTGCCGGCAGGACTGCTGACTGAACAGCTGGCAGTTTGAATCTGGGGAGTGGGTTGAGTGCCCATTTGTCAGCTCCAACTTCTCATGCGGGGACATGAGAGAAGCTTCCCACAGGATGGTAAAACACTTGAATGTCCCCTGGGCAACACCCTTGCAGATGCCCAGTTCTCTTACAGTTACAGTTTCTCAAGTTGCTCCTGACACAGGAAAAAAACATCCCTGCATGCTAAATGTATGTCATTTTTCAAGTAACAGCTACTTTAGGATGAACTGTGGCTTGTGACAAATTCACAAATGAAGTATTGGTTTTTTAACTAGGGGAGGGTGAATGTATGATGAAATTCTTCTTTGTATGCTGTATCTCCAGGAAGAAAAGGTGGTGAACTCGCATCCGCTGTTCATGCCTACAGTAAAGCAGGTGACCCCTATGGGCGATCCCTGGTGCAGCATATTCTTGGTCTAGTATCACATCCGATCTTGAATTTTCTTTATCGTTGGATTTATGATGGTGAACTGGAGGACACATACCATGAAGTGAGTTATATAAACTGCTATTTTCCACTTTATTTTTACTGCTTCATCCAAGAGAGCATCTCTTTCCCAATCATCTTTGGAACATTTATTAGTAAAATAAACTTCCATCAGGTGTCCAAATTCCATAAGGTGAGCATCCCAAGAACCCTGTGTGGTAGTGAAATTATTCCAGCAAATACGATACTTACATTAGACTTACCGTATTGTGATTTTGTGGGGAAAGAGGGGTTAATTGCATTAGGGCAAATGAAAATGTGTTATTCCCAATCAAACTGCAAAAGCTCTCTTCTGGGATACTGATTATTTTTGTAAACAGGTTCTTAATTTTTTCCTAAGAAAATCAACCTTTTTATTTGTTGTTTGGAAGGAAGGCCTTGGCATTTATTCATCAGTTAAATTGTACCATCATTTCCCATTTCTCTTGAGGTTGTTTCTGCATTGGCTATCTTTTTAAAAAACCTCTCAAAGAACCTTGAATAGGTAAAGCGAATCAATAAAATAATTATATTGCAATTATGTTTTGACCTTGATTTCGTTCACCCTTCCCAGGATCTCTTTTTCATAGCATTAATTATAAAATGCTCTTCTCATTCTTTGTGTTTTCTAGTAGATGTTTTCTAAACACATTAATTGCATGTTGCTTTGCCCTCTTTACCAAATGAGGGCTTTTTATAACTCCTAAAGATGAATGGATTGTCTGATGGATTTTAAAATTATATTTTCATATTAATACTGTGCTCTAATAATGGCTGTATGCCAGTTACTAAGGGGATTTTCTTTAATAAATTTTAGAGACTGATGCTTAAATGTGTATATTATATCTACACATTAAGACTGGATAACACTTGAAAGAAAAGAGATAATGTTGTACTCCTGTGTGATTGCCATGTTTTTAAAATGTATACTTAATCCCCTTCTACACTGCCATATAAAATCCAAATTATCTGGTGTGAATTGGATTATATGACAGTATAGACTCATATAATCCAGTTCAAAGATGAGAACGTAGATTATCTGCTTTGATAATCTGGATTATATGGCAGTGTAGAAGGTGTGTAGAATTCATTGCATTTCAGCGAGTCTAATATAACCAAATCGGTTTCAACCCGCTGTGTATAGATGCTTAAAGTGGGAATATTGTTTGAAGAGGTCTGCTTCTTTACTCTGTTTTCAATAGTCTTTTTAAAATGAACATTATTGATTATTTGAGATAGTCTCAAAAATGTTATTGTCCATCCTCTTAGAACTAGTAACTTTTAAACTTTTAAACCTGAGCTTATGGAATTTATGGTAAATGTAATTGTCTTACCATAGCAGAAATGTAGTGTTTATAGTTGTCATAGTCTGAGATATATTCAAAGAATTCACACATTCCTAGTGAGAATCTTCTGTCAAATCATTTTGTAATATGCCACTAGGATGACCGGGGGAGACCCATTGCTTTCTTAGTAGGGTTAAGACCTCTGGTAGTCCAAAACCATAAAAAATATTGGCTGGCTTTTCCAAATGGGGGGTGGGGCCTAAACATCAACATAAAGAGTAAGTCAGATGTGAAATTTGGAAACGAACACAAATTGTGTATTTTATATTAAAGTCTTATGTGCCTTCAAGTGGTTTCCATCTTACGGTGAACCTAAGGTTTTGTCAGGGGGTTTCTAAGCAACATTTATTCAGAGGAGGTTTGTCAGGTATAGCATATTGTTTTATGTAAGAATGTATGTATAAATGTGCATGATGTATATCCTTCTTTTTTTAAGTAAGTATTTTACATTTTCCTCAGTTTTTTGTAGCTTCTGACCCCACAGTGAAAACAGATCGGTTATGGCATGACAAATACACATTGCGAAAATCAATGATTCCTTCTTTTATTACAATGGATCACTCAAGAAAGGTACGGAGGAAAATTGCCTTTTCATATTATTGTAAATTTGAGTTTTATAGTGATTTATATAATTAACATACAGGTTTACAGAGTATTCTCAATTATGCCAGTTAAATTCAACACAAACTTGGCTTTTGGCTTGTACTGTAATGTTGTAAAGACAAAGCACAGGGATGTTTTTTAAAAACCACACACAAATATCCCTTTCCTTGTAATAAATGACTAGGTGATACTTGCAATTTATGAGGACTGAAACTCACTATTAATTGGAGTTTGATATTCCATGTGTTGTGTTTACTATGGACACCCATCGTAGCTGTGTTAAATTATATGAGTTTCTAGCCTATCAGTCAGTCTTATTTCATCATTTGTGGTGCAGAATATTTCAAATGTATGGTTTAGTATGGAAGAAGTATATGGCAGTTCATCTCGATATGAAGTTAGTTTAATGTCTGCCTGGGGTGTGCTACAGGAAGCAGTATTAGTCATCAGCAAGTGTTTTTTTTTTTTCTTTTTCTTTTCTTCATTTGATTTTAGGCTTTGTCAGTAGTAACTGATATCTACTTGCTTATTTTTTTTTCTACTTCTAAATTATTTTCTGTAATAACTTCTGACAATGCCTTAAATTTATGTTTAGGTTCTGCTAATAGGGAAATCCATAAACTTCTTGCATCAGGTTTGTCATGACCAAAGTCCATCATCAAAGATGATAGCTGTGGCCAAATCAACAGACTCTCCAAAGGATGGTATGAAGTTAGAATAAGATTAATGTAGTAATGTGCGGAACAAAAAAGTTTCATGCAATGCAATATTTTTGTTATATAGAGCTGACCATCAAGGTAATAATCATGATGCTCAGCTCTCTACATAAAAGTCCCATTGCAGCTTTGTTTCTTAAATTGATGATCTTGTAAATTGTAAATTGTAGTAGTTTGTAATCATTACATGGAATACAAAATCCAAGCATCTGGGTTTTGCAGGATATGGTCTCGGGTGTTTACACTGAACACAGAATGTCTTTCAGAGTGAGTGCAGCCACATCCAGGGCCATAGTTGTTCACAAATCTATCCCAAATCTTCAAGAGAGATTGTCTAGATGTGTTTTATAGTTGATTCCAACTAAAGGCGATCCTATCTTAGGGATTTCTTGTCACCAGTTATACAGAGGAAATTTGTCATTGCAATATTTATGGAGATGGTTCAAGAATATGAAATTGTTACTGAAGCCTATATGTTGCCAAATATTTTATTCATTTAAGGGGATGATATTTAGATTAGAAAATCTGCATGTAAGTCACATTGGTATCCTCTTCACTGCCTTACCAAGCAATGATTACATTACTTGAAAGTGCTGAGTTGATTTTATAGAGCTCAGATTGAGTGTTGAATCTTGATAATTTTCGTGTTTTGCATTTCAGAACAATATTGAGGAACACACATTTCCGGTGTTGATATTTTTTGTTTTTTTGTTTTATTTATAACAGCTGTTGAAATGTTCACAGATTTGGAAAATGCATTTCAGGAAAAAATAGATGCGGCATATTTTGAGACCAGCAAATACTTGCTTGATGTTCTCAATAAAAAATACAATTTACTAGAGCACATGCAAGCCATGAGGCGCTACTTACTTCTCGGTCAAGGAGATTTTATTAGGCATTTAATGGACTTGCTTAAGTAAGTATCCTGATTTAGTCTTATTTATTACTGGAGCTGAAGCTCGAGATCCATAGCAGAATTGTGTTTAGCTTTTCATCCAACTGTGACGTGCTGTATTATAATACAGATTTAACTGTAGTGTTGGCACATTTGTTATTATGTTATCCTGTCACTGATTTCAGACCAGATTAACTACTCTGGTTAATTAGTGTAAAGGGGGGGGGGTGTCTTGGGCTTTATAGGCTCCACCCCTGGTTTAAACAGTGTCTTTCAATTGCACGGGTAGTCTCTTATCATTGTTATACCCTTTCTCCAAAACAATAATTGGTGGCAGTGTGGAAGTGCTTTCTCTGTGTTGCCGTAAATCAGCCATGTTTATTAATGTAGATTTGTGGTGTTGGGGATAGTACTGCTAATTTCACCACCACTTGACATTATGCCATTATAATGCTCTGATTCTATTTTAACCGCTGTGGCAATGAATGTGTGGGATCCTTGTTTTTGCAGTTAAGGGAAAGGATTAGGATTTCTCAAACAGAGGACTTACTGTAAATGCCTCATCAAACTACTGCAGATACTTTAGAATTTCTTAGGATGTGGCTGTGATTTTGAAAGTGGAATCATTGTTATGATTGTAGATTATGAAAAGGCATCTTGTTGAGAACTAGTGAAGATTCAGCCCCTGTTACCAATTACCCCTTATTCCAATTCTGCTTTCACCTGAAAAATATAGGCACTTTTTCCTGCTTCCTTTTTTCCATCCATTAACTAGGTATAGATGTGGAATAAAAACAGGCCATGGGTTCTACTAATCTAAGCAAAGAGCCGATAAAATTGTGGAGATAGAACTGCGTATGTAGTAAAAGCTGTTGTTTTCATCATGTTTCAACAAAGTTTATTTTAAAGTCTGATTTAACATCGATGTTACCAAAGATTTAAGAATCTGACTATGTTGAATAGTTCCTATCATGAACCAGCCTTTAGCAAATTACTCTGTCTGTCCAAGGAGTTAGAAAATTATGTTCTTTTTGGTACTGTTTTTGTATACTCAACTTGGATTTCCCAAAACTCCTTCAATCTGGACTAACCACCACTATTGCCTCAAATTTGCTGTATTCTATTGATTAAAGTCATTTCTTGGACATGGAGACACAAACATCTCTTATCTAGAACTTCAGAATCTCCTGAATTGTTCACAGTGACAATTTTGCTTTCTGTAAATTGGATGTACACACATTTTGTTCAAAATATTGTGTACAAAATTACTTTCAGGCTATGTGTATAAGATGTGTATGAAACATAAATGAATTTTCTGTTTGCACTTGGCTATGTCTCCAAGATACCTCAGTATATATGTATATGTAAATATGGATATTTTAAAATACTAAAGAAGTTCCCTTCACATGACAACTTCGGAACATAATATACAATATATTGATAGTTTGTGATTCAGAAATAATTAATATATGGTTGAAAATATATTATTTTGATTTATTGTTCTTGCAGCTGAACAAACACTAGACAATTGTGTGCAGTTATTGCAAACCAGTTCAGGATTTGAAGATGGGAAACAACATGTAAATATTGTAAATCACTAATTGATATGAATACAATTATTTATTTTATATTTGTCATTTCAGGCCAGAGCTTGCGAAGCCAGCAACCACTTTATATCAACATAATTTGACAGGAATCCTTGAACTAGCTGTCAGGGCAACAAATGCACAATTTGATAATCCTGAGATCCTCAAACGCTTGGACGTCAGACTTTTGGAGGTAGTTCTGAGCTTTTTTTGGTGTGCTTTATGGGAATGTGTGTATTAATTTTTAAAAAGTAGCTAATATTGGCTTCAAGGTCAGCATCCAGAAACAGTATCAGATTTCATATTGAGTTGTGGATTGTCTTCCCTGTCATTAAAATATAACAAGATACAAAACCCACAAAAGAGCAAATACCTTTATTGGACACAAAATACTTCGTGCAGGCTTTCAAAGTGTCACTGGCTTCTTCATCAGCAAAAATACCTTTAAAAATATAGAAGTAGAGTGATGATGTTAGTGGTACAGGCTTAGACGATGTTTTACATCAGATGATGTTTAGGTTCTAATTCAGTTGTTTTGGAAGGATCGCAATGCAGGTAGAGTTTGCTCTCCTTATCCATGTGGGGACTAAGACAAAGGCCAGTAAAAATTAACTCTGTGGGCAGCATTACAATAAATTCTCTTGGGACCCATTTGTACAACCACAGGACCATTAAGAAAAGAATATTAAATTTCTCAAGAAATCATCATCTCTCTTCTTTTGTGGATTTTGGATTTTGAATTACCAGTAGACAGCTGCATAGGTTACTGTATTTGTGTGATGATAAAAAATAAAAACTGAAAATCTGAAAAGGTTTACATATAGTTAGTCCTCCTGATTGCCAGTGGACCAAAGGTAGTGTTGAGAGTCATACAGCCCACAGTGCCCCCTTCTTCCCAGAGAATTGTGCCTCCCTACAATGTTTGCTTCTAGAGATGTGATTGTCCTCTAAAATAAGTTACAGGAGGCCCTGCATCTTCTTTAAAGGTTTTGAAAACACTAATATTAGTTCAAGTTTTGATAGTGTCCAGGGGTAGGGAAAGATGACTTCCACAGCTTCCATATTAGTCAACCCCATACATTAGATTTATTTGAAGGGGGGCGGGGGGGGGGGCTGGCAACATGTTATACAATATTTAAGAAGTTTTAAATATTTAAAATATTTAAGAATATAATATTTAAATATTATAATTTATTTTTAATATTTAATATTTTAATATTTAAATATTAAAATATTTAATTAAATATTTAAAATATTTAATTAAATATTTAAAATATTTAAGAATATAATATTTAAATATTATAATTTATTTTTAATATTTAATATTTTAATATTTTAATATTAAAATATTTAATTAAATATTTAAAATATTTAAGAAGTTTCAGCTTTCTTAGACCCGTCGCAAACTCTGTTCCTGCGAGAGAAAACCTTGCTAGCATGTCCCTGATGTCACGAGACTCCGCCTCTCTCCCCGCCCCTTTCTCTGCCCCTTTCTCCATGCGAGCGTGGTTTTTCCTTTGCTAGGGCAGCATTGCCCGCATTTTCTCTCAGTTGGCAGAATTCAACTGAGAGAAAATGCGGGCAATGCTGCCCTAGCAAAGGAAAAACCACGCTCGCAAAGAGAAAGGGGCGGAGAAAGGGGCGGGGAGAGAGGCGCAGGCTCATGACGTCAGGGACTTGCTAGCAAGGTTTTCTCCAGCAGGAACCTAGTTTGCGACGGGCCTTAGTTCATGTAACCCCTTCCCTGTGTTTCACAACATAGATATTGACTGCCCCTGGCCAGAAATAGTGTTTCCACAATATCTCCTATACACTGTGTCAATAAGTGTTGTGCTCTACTTAGTTTAAGAGTTGCGTTCTATGACAAATAAGAAAGCAGGGTGAGTAAGGTTGTCATCTATGGGTTGGTTAAACAACATTTTAACAAGATCATTGTTAATTCCTATGAGTTAGTTGCTCATATATTACAGCTACCTATTGAGAAATAACAATATATACCAATTAGTTTTGTTCTAATGGTTTTATGTATATTTAAAGGTGTCTCCTGGTGATACGGGTTGGGACGTTTTCAGCTTAGACTATCATGTTGACGGGCCAATTGCAACGGTAAGGATATTTATTTCAGTTTGTCAATTGCCACCCCTTCTGCTAACCACTTAGTCTGCTAAATACTTTGCTATTAAAATAGCCTTTGTGCTTTTGTAAGTGCACTGTTATAGAGACTGCTTCGTATCGTGGATGTACGCATTGTATAAAGAGTACAGCAAGAATTTCAATTTTCCTAAATTATTAATGAGTATTAAAATGCTACGTTTTAAGATTTTCATTATTTGAGATAAATAATTCATTTGTACTGTCGAAGATTTTAGAAAGTACTTAATAAATGGATTTTCATTTTTATCTATTATTCTGAAACTGTAGCAACTAATTTGGGATAATTTGCAAGAGCTGTAAGATGTATTTTTGAAGAACCTATTTGTTCTCCTTCAATAAAATCTGATGTGTAGTATTCATTAAAGAATGAGAAAATAGTGGCATCATTGTTCAAAATACTTTTGCTATATAAAGAATAGCAATGCTTTTTGAACAAGATGTAAGAAGTGAGAAATTTGACTCAGGGCATTGCTAAGTATGGTTGAGTGAAAGGAAGATGAAATCATTGTCTTTTAATTTGTCAATCTACTTCCCATGTTTCCAACCACTTCTAGTAAGTTGTAAGTAGGTTTAGAGCTGTATAGCAGATTTCTTTAATCTCTGATGAGTATTCTTGACCATTTCATGCTGGCTTTTGTTAAAATAAAGGGTTGCTGACATGTGTTGTGTGTAGTACAATTTCCTTTAATAAACATTAATCGACAGAGTGTACACAGTAGAATATAAATGTGAGGTAAAAGCTGGGAAATATGAACTGAAGTTGCCCTAGTGGTTGAATTATGGACAAGCAATGCCCACATTCAATATAATCTTTCTCACTGACTTACTGAGTTGACTCCTTGGCCTCAGTTCTCTGTGTAGCATAA
This sequence comes from Anolis sagrei, assembly GCF_037176765.1. Lineage (NCBI taxonomy): Eukaryota > Metazoa > Chordata > Lepidosauria > Squamata > Anolidae > Anolis > Anolis sagrei. The sequence goes on from NC_090023.1 coordinate 109,067,165, forward strand.
TAATAATAATAATAATAATAATAATAATAACAATAATAATAATAATAATAATAATTTGTTGACTACTTTTTCTTATGGCTCAAGGTAGGGTACAACATGGTTAAAACAGATCCATTGTGTTTCTAGCTGAAAACTGCATCAAAGATATGACCTGTTGAGTGCGTAGGTCCAGAAACCAATTAGGATAGGCTCATGTGTGTCACGGAAACCATGAACTCCACAGTTGCACTTTGCAAACTTTCCTCCAGTAGTATGTTGAAGTCACCCAGAAGCAAAAGTCTGGGTGATTCCACAACACTTCTGAGACCAGTTCAATGAGTTTGGCCAGGAAGTATGTTAGACAGCAGGGTACCAAAATTTAATGTGCATCTTTTTTTTTTTTTACTAAATTACATTGCTACGATTGAGGTGAATATTATATTTGATGGTACATTGGAAGCATGCACATTAACTCATCTGAGCTGTTGGATTGGAATGGAGGAGGGAGAGGCAGCAGCGGCTTCCGAAAGGCTAGTGTGAAGGCTTGATGGACGGATGTGATTTCCCACTAGCCTTTTCATGGTTACCCCTGCCTCACATTACATTAGACAACAGATTCTTTTTTTGCAATGGACATTTTCAAAATTGAGGTGCGCATTACATTTGATGGTGCACCTCAAATGGAAGGAAGGAGGGAGAAAAGGAAGGAAGAAAGAAAGAAAGCTAGGAAACCGAGAAGGAAAGAATTCAGAAAATGTGTTATAGTTATTTGAATCTCGGGCTGTGACTCTGAACCTATTGGATGACTTTAGGCAAATCACATTACCTCAGCCTCAGACAAAGACAAGGCAAATCCCTTCTGAATAAATCTTGACAAGAAAACTCTGTGAGAAGGTTGTCTTAGGGTCATCCTAAGTCTGAAGGCAGATAACAACAACAAACTGTCATCAGGCCACACAGCAGTCTGAGGAACCATTAACTGGCCCTCTGTTTAAAACATTTGAGGACCCTTAATCTAAATGAATTGTATTTTAAAGATATCAATAAAATGCAGAACATTTGATTGGAGTGATTGGAGTGCATAAAAGCTAGTACTAATAAAGAGCAAGTCATAGGAGGTGTCCCTGTTCCTTGGTGCTGTGTAGTTCTTGGCCTTAAACAGTGCGGCAAATGGAAAGAAAAAAGTGGCTGAGTTGATGAGCACATGGGAGAAGGGCAGTAGCACTTTGATTTTGGAACTCCCCCCCCCCCCCGCCCCAAATGGAAATCACACTTCTCTATCTCTAGAAGAATTTTGACAGATGGCTAAGTCTGCATTACTCCACATCAAGCTTTGTTCCTTAGTTGTAGGGTTGTTGGTTTTTTTTGTATTAATCAAATAAGGATTTGCTTTTTAATTTTTTTACTCTACTTTTTGGAATATTTTCATCTGCTGTGGGTGGCTGTGAGAACTCTAAAAGACAATAACAAAGTACTTTAAATCATAAATATAGGAAATCAGCACATTTTCCTTTCTTAGCATGGTAACCAAGTTAAACAAATCCTGAATGTGTGCTTATTTTTAGTATATACTTTTCTCTTTAACTTAATGAGTTTTTAGTAAAATGTAGCTTTTGTTCGCTTTATTGATGAGGCTGCGACATTAATGGGATAGCAGGAGGAGGGAGTTCAGTTTAAGATGTTTTAAAGCATTACATTTGAGCTTTACCCTGACAGCTGCATCTCACCCATATTATAATAGCTTTTCTAATGAGTAAACTCTAGTTGGGGTTAGGCTTTGAAACCTGTGATTGTTTCTTCTAGTAAGATAGCATCAGGAGGGCGGATTTAATATTTTTAAAACAACATATGTTTTAATCTTCTCTTCTCTACTCCTCCCCACAACTCTCACATTAGTATCACTGTTTAGAAGTGAATGTAATCATGATTTGCAGCAGTAGCAGAATTTATCCTCTCCATAGAGTAAACATCTGTAGTAAAATTCTGTACATATAGATCCTTAAATGTGTAGTTGCAGCTTTGCTGATTTCATGCAAACAAATTTTACAACAGAGGTAGGAAAACAGGAGTCCTCATTTTTGCAGACTCTCATCAGGTCGCTCCATGACAAAAAAAACAAAGATCACCTCCCCCCACAAAAACAACAGTAAATCAGTTGGAAATGAAAATTGCACACTCTACAGTTTCTATCCGTGGTTTAGGCCCTTCAGTCATTCTTTTACTTTTGTGGGTTTCATACTCGTTGTTTTTATTATTCATAAGTTAGAAATGCCACCCTGGTCTCCAAAAATTTGGACTGCTGTCTAAATATTCAAATGGTGGCCCCATCCCCAAGAAGTGAGCGAGGAGGCTTTTCAAGAGGCAGGAATGCTGTAGGTTTGTTTTGCCTGGCACCTCCCTTCTTTTGCCCAGGTGAAATAGAAACTTGTGGCTTGTAGGAAGGGAAGGGCCCGGCCCCACATGCCACTTTACTTACCCTTCAGTTCTAGCTTATCTTTCTCTTCTTGTGTTCTGTGAATGTCTGTTTCTCATGGTCAAAAGAAGGGAGGTAGTTGAGAAACAGGAACATGTGGCACACAGGAAAAGGAGAATGAATAGGATCTGCTGGGTAAGTGATATCCTCTTTCTCAGGTTTGCCAAGTGTTTCTGTTCTGCCTGGTGTCTCTTCTTTTTCCTAGATGAAATAGACACTTGCAGCAAACATTCTGTTAAGTTTGATGTTCATGTAGAGCTAGTTGTGGCTGCCAGTCTGCTAACGAGCAAAATTCAAAGTGTTGGATTTAGCCTCTATAGACCTAAACGGTTCCAGCCCAGCTCACCTGTCTGAAGATATCTCCCTCTATGAACCATCACTGAGGTTAAGATCTTCTGGGGAGGCCCTGCTCTTGGTCCCACCTCCTTTGCAAGTGTGATTGGTGCAGATGAAAGATAGGGACTTCTCAGTGGTGGCTCCTTGGAACTCTCTCCCCACTGAGATTAGATCAGCCCCCTCCCTCTTGGCCTTCAGAAAGAAAACAAAGACATGGTTGTGGGACCAAACCTTTGGCCAGTAAAGTAATGCAGTATAATTAGGGAATATGTGCAATCGACAGTTTGGAATGGCTACGGTTTACAATTTTGGATCATGTGATTTTACTGTTTATACTAGGATGTTTTAATTCTATATTTTAATGTTGCTTATGTCTTATGTTTAATGTTCTTAGTTGATTTTAACTCATAGTTATATGTTATTGTTTAGATATTATGAATTTTACGTGTATATCTGGCACTGAATTTTGCTGTTAGTATGTTGTAAACCGCTTTGAGTCCCCCCAGGGGTGAGAAAAGTGGTGTATAAATACAGTAAACAAACAAATAGTTCAACTCCTGTTCTGAAAAATCTCTTAACTGAAAACTCCTTAAGTCCAATCGTTTCATTTCCTTTACTAGCCGAATGGTAAGTAATACAGGCACTTAAAGCCATGAGAGTAGCAATACCTAAAGGAAATGTTGGTATGTTAAATATGTATGTTGATCTTATGTATAGGTTTTTACAAGAGAATGCATGAGCCATTACCTGAGAGTGTTCAACTTTCTGTGGAGGGCAAAACGAATGGAATATATACTGACAGATATTTGGAAAGGACATATGTGCAATGCAAAGCTTCTCAAAAATATGCCAGGTAAGGGAGTACCCCCAAGACGTATTTACATTCACTGTGGTTTCCGAGCCCATATCTGTATAGTTGATTTTCTATGCTGGAGAAACCTTTTGCCATTGTTAGAGCTAGTGTGTTGTGGTTCTTGAGTAAATCACAATTCTTTTTCATGTTGATTCAGCCATAAATCCTATGACATTGAATGATGCTTATTCTTTGCTAATGGTGTAGTTTGGAATTATAGCTCAGGCTGAAAAGTTCCCAGTTAGACTTGCCCCTTGACAATGAAAAGCTTAAGTGGACTTGAGAAAGCCTTGTATGTCAGAACCTTTTCCTCCCCTTTTAAATTGGGAATAATTGGGAATGGCAATACCTTTTGTATGATTTGGAAATACATTGGACACTTAAAGCATGCTAGAGAATCATAAATATGGCGATGGTAGCAACAATTCTGGTAATTCTGTTGCTGTTCTCTGTGATGCTCATCCTTCCATCTTTGCTGGTAGAATTTTTTAGATGTCTGAAAATCACCAATAGGTGAATTTCAGCTCACTGGCAAGACAAGAATTTGAGAACTGGATTTATGCATTGATTATCTCTCCCCCCCCTGAAATTTAATAAAAGGTTTTGATGAGGATACTTCTTTCAGTGTAAGAGGAGTTATATAAAATGTACATAGTTAGGATCAGAGAACATTTTGAAACCGCCTTGAGGGGGCAATAGAGCATTACATTTGTTATTGACCAGTACATTTTCTAAGTGCTGAATCTCATGTGTATAGCTGGGATGCCTAAAGCTAGTTTTCTTAGCCAGTTTGGCAAATTATAGTGCGTCAAGCAGTATTTGAAGCACAGTCTTGGAACACAGATACCACCTCCCTGGATTAGACAAGCCTCTGCAATCTCTGTGGGAGTGTCGCCCAATTTTGTCAGTTATGGAGGTGAGACTGGTCTGTGGTAAGACTTTCTTTCAAATAGAAAGTACTTCCAATATTTGAAAAATATCATCTTGTGCATTGTAATAAGGTTGCTTTCCACAGCCTATAATTTTAATATGGAATATTATTGTCCAGGGTGCCTTTGGATGGCACTCATTTCAATATGCATGTTCAATTGCAGAAATCAATAGTATTAGCAGGACGCTTAGTAAACCTTATGTTATTGGTATGATGAAACCTCTCTAGGTTTCATCATACCAATGGCCCTGTAATTCCAATCCTTGGCCTATTGTCACTTGCCTCCTTTCCCCTCAAAATCTCTCCCTGGTGTGAGTACTTGGGCCTTAAGATGACACTTCTGTGGGACCATGGCTGTGTTGTCCACTAGATTCACAGTGCTTGGTGTGACCAGACTCTGGATGAAAACTTAACTGCAACATCCAGACACAGTTTTATAACACAATAACACAATATAACACAAGTAAAAGTATAGTAATGTACAATTAGTTCACCCATTAACCATTGAACTATTTAATCATGCATAGCTCCCCCAAAACCCTACTCAGTTCATCCCCTCTGGTTGAACCTCCTATATCTTTTCCATATATCAAATATTTTCCATTGTTGGCCTTCCTTTCACAGCCTTCCCTGATCTGTAAGTAGCTACCTCTAACCTGGCCTGCTCTGCTCCTCCCTTTACTAGCAAATGATGAAAAAATAAGATAAATTTTGGGTTGTGACTAAGAATTTCCCTCTAAGATTTCACAAGCTTTAACATTTTAAAAAATACAAATATGGCTCTGAAGCAATTTTTACTTCAGTGATCTTTGGCCATGTCAGTGGAATTTATTTCAGTTCTCAACCTTGACTAGTGCCTTTTAACCTGGAACTTCAGTATTGAAAAATAGGAAATGGATTTGGAGCTGAGTGCATTCAGATTCACTACTTTGTTCTGCTTCTACACTGCTCTGCATTCTTTTCAGTGTATTTTATGCCCTATATGATGCCACTTATACTAGATTTAGGAAGACTTTCTGACAGATTTTATATATGTTAATATGAAACTACAGGCCTATCAACCCATTAATAAATGTTTGGCCTGTGTTTGTCACAGGTAGGTTGTGATAAACAGGTGAGTTTAGTAGCATTCTGCACAAACAGGAGCCTTGGCATGGGCTTATCTCCTCCTGAAGCTTGTTCCGCACTTGAGTACCCTTGACTAACAGTGCCTTATCTCCTTTTCCCACTAAGTTTGGCCTAAGCATTTTCCTGGAGCGCTCCCAAAAGAGCATTGTAATATCTGCAGATCATGCACTGGAAAGTCAGGCTCTGCCTTGTAGTGCTGAACATAAGTCGCCACTGGATGGGATACCACCGTTATGGTAGTCACGTATTCCAGAGCTTGGATGGTGGTCTCAGATGTCCATGAATATTCCTGCTTGAACATGGGCTTAAGTATTAGATTTGTTGAGAAAGATTGAAAAGATAATAAACGATAGATATGTTATACAAACCTTTTGACAAGAAGACAGGTTAAAGGAGCAAGTTTTGAAATATAATAATAATAATTATTATTATTTATATTCTGCTTTATCTCCCCGAGGAGACTCGGGGCGGATTACAGAACAAACATTCAATGCCGTTACATAGTTAACAAGGACAGAAAATACATAAACATAGATAAAGACTTCCCCATCTTTTCCCATTTCCGGCATCAGGAGTGTGCTGTCGCTCCATCTTCCATGCAGAGGAGCTTTTGTCATCCATAGTCGCCCTCCCAATCAAATCACCAACATGTCCTTATGGGCACCTTTTACTACTTCCCCGCTTTTAAAGCAGTACCTATTTATCTACTCACATTTCTGTTTTCAATCTGCTAGGTGGGCAGAAGCTGGGGCTGATGGCAGGCGTCACCCTGACCTGGGTTGAACTGCCAACCTTTCAATTGGCAGGATTTTCTGCAGCTTAGCAGTTTAACCCACTGTGCTAAATGCAGAGCTAGGGATCTATCCCCATTAACACAGGGGTGGGATTTATGTGGCTCTCCAGATTCATTGGACTGAATATCACATCAGCCCTAACTGGTGGAGCCAGTAGGGAGACAGGCTGAGAGTTACAGTTCAGCAGCATTTGGAGGGCCATATGATCCCAGTCCAGTGCTAGGCCTATTGTACCAGTGGTTGCATAATTTTTATAGTTAGTATTTGAAGCCTAGCTTTTATCCAGAGTTGCATTAAACCGAAACCAGAAGTTTTAATCAGTATTTAATGCACTTTATAACAAATTAAACCTAATTTGAAAACATATTGTATAGGACTAGAGATTTTATTTAGGTTTGTTCTACATAATCTTTAATAATTAGGAAATAACTAGGATAAATGCTCTGAAATTGGTTTTATTCCACTCATTTAATGAACTTCACTTTGTAGAACTTTCTCTTGGAAAATTGGAATCATTGATAACTTTTTCTGAATGTTTCTTGTGAGCAATTGGAATGAAACATTTTTCATAGCTTCCTTAGATATTCGGGTTTTATGTAATTTGGTTTCATACAGATATTTCTTTCAGTTTGTTCATTTTTTTGGCTTCATTTATTCTGAATCTATCTGCCCCTATAATCCAATAAAAATTAGGCAGTGCCAGTGTGCCTTATCCCAAAAGCTGGGAGAAATCCATTTTTCCACAGGGCTTTGCAAATGCTTCTGAAGAAACAAGAGATCCTTTACTATAATGTCAAGCAATGGTGTTTTATATAGAAAACTTAAGTGTCCTGAGGATCCATTTGTTACCTATTGGGTCTAATGCTTCTGCCTTTCTAGTAACCCATACTACTAACCTTGGATTATTATTTTGTTTTTGTTTCATCCTAGTTTATATTAGATAGAATTTATATGAGAGGAATATATTGAGTTTAGGCCTGTCCAGCTATACATAAACATTTGTGAAGGTGGTCAGGGACTGACAAGATAATTGCCCAAATACTATACTGTATATACTCGGCTTATATTTGGGTTGGCTTATACTCGAGGTTATACGGTATTTCTTTTCTCCTTTCTTCATAACTCCATTAATCTGTTTTCATTATGTCCAACTCCTTTCAAAGAAGGGAGAAAGATAGCAGTTATACTGTAGTTGTTATTTTAAAAAATTCTGAGTGGTCAGTCATTTTCTTTCTAATTTTTAATCTACATATTCTTTGGCTTTCTTACAGAGCTTTCTGGGGTACTGCATCAGTGTCACGTTCTGGCATCAGAAATGGTCCATTTCATTCATCAAATGCAGTATTACATTACATTTGAGGTACTCTTTAACCATCTGTTTTATTTGTTTGTTTAAAAAGGAAGGTTGTTTTCGAATGACCTGTGATTAATTATGTCATAGACATGCAAGAGCTGCCTAAAGCCACATACAACTCGATCTTCATTTTTCATAGGTGCTTGAATGTTCGTGGGATGAACTGTGGAATAAAGTTCAGCAAGCTCAGGACTTGGATCACATCATTGCTGCTCATGAAGTTTTCTTAGACACAATTATATCCCGCTGTTTGCTAGACACTGACTCAAGGGTAAGAATTTCCCTTTTCAAAGAAATATTACCTTTGCAGCAACTTATTTATATTTATCTTAGCATCGTAATACCCATCCTGATGTGTAGTGTAATACTTGGAAAACTTACTCAGTTCTCAGAATGATAGAATTAGTGTCTTAGTAATTGAACTCTGATGATGGTGATTTGAATACATGCTCTGAATTGGCATATCTGAGTGTCCTTCTTGACTGTGAAAATCTTACCATATATACTTGAGTGTAAGCTGAGTTTATAAGCCCGTTCCTGGGGCTGAAAAAGCCCCTCTCGGCTTATATACGGGTGAGGGAGGGAGAAAAGGAGGTGGGTGTTGCTGCAAACGCCATCGCTGTTTGCAGTCCTCATCGTTGTGGCTGAATGAAAGCGGGCATCTCCCCAAGGCAACAAGGTTGCATTTGAGGATGCTTCACCACCAGCAGATGTACTAAGGGAGATGTGTCCAGTTCCCCCCACTCGCTAGCTTCCTCCTTGCCATCTGGCAGCACAATTTAGCCGGGGGAAAGAAGCACTGCTCCTTGTAGGCCGCAGTGAGTTCCAGGAGCTTCCCTGAGCTGGAAGAAGGAGATGTTGCCCCTAGGAGGCCCTTGCCACTGCCGTAATGTGGCAGCAAGGGCCAGGACCCTCTCTGAGCTGGGAGGGGGAAAAGAAGTAAGAAAAAGGAGGAGAGGAAGAAAAAAGAAAACAAGAAAGAGAGGAAGGAACAATAAGAAGCAGGAGGAGGAGGAATAGAGGAAGGAGAAAGAGGAGGGGGAAAAGAAGGAACTAAAAAGGAGGAGAGGAAGAAAAATGAAGAGGAGGAGTTTGGTGAGGAGGGGGAGTTGGGCACTTTGCCCTCAGCTTTGCCCTCAGTGAGGCATAAGCTCCTCTTCCTTGCTCTCCCTCAAGTGTGGCCTTGTTGCATTAAGGAATCTCCTGGCCCTCACCGCCGCTGTGACCCTGGCCCAGTCAAAGGGGGGGAGGAGGAGGAGGAAGAGGAAGAGGAAGAGGAGGGAACACGATGATCAGAGAGGGAAGGAAGGAAGGAAAGTAAAAAAAAGAGTTTCCATGGGGAAAAGTGGAGGCCTTTGAACCCACTCTACTGCCCAGCCCACACATTCATTTGGGGAGTAACTTTGGGGCTTGCTTTGGGCTCCCGCTTCAGGCAGGCCTCTGTGGGGTTGCTGCCTCAACTTCTCCTAAGCCATGCCTCGAGGGATGAATGCCTCTCCGCTTCCAACCCAGAGCCAGCCCGGGGCCACCTTTTTGCTCTTCTCCTTCTTCCTCATCTATTCCTCTTTTTTCTTCTTCTCATCTTTCTTCTATTCTTCCTCCTCCTGCTTCTTTTTCTTCCTTCTTTTCCCCCTTCTTCCTAATGTTCAGGTGGAATCTCTTTTCCTGCAGTTTGAAGCCATTGTTCCGTGTCCTAGTCGCCAGGGCAGCAGAAAACAAGCCTGCTCCCTCCTCCCTATAACTTCCCCTCACACATTAATACATGAACCTCATCATGTCTTCTGTCAGCCTTCTCTTCTGAAGGCTAAACATGCCCAGCTCTTAAAGCTGCTTCTCATAGCGCTTGTTCTCTAGACCCTTGATCCTTTGAGTCGCCCTCCTCTGGACACATTCCAGCTTATAGTCAACATCTCCCTTAAATTGCAGTGCCCACAATTGGACACAGTATTCCAGGTGTGGTCTGACCAAGGCAGAATAGAGGGGTAACATGGATCTAGACACTAGACTCCTGTTTATGCAGGCCAAAATCCCATTGGCGTTCTTTAGCTGCCACATGACATTTTTGGCTCATGTTTAACTTATTGTCCATGAGGACTCCTCCTGTTTCTTTTCCTTCCTTTTGCTTTCTTCCTCTGCTCCTCCTTTTTCTTCCTTCTTTTCCTCCTATTCTTTCTCCCTCTTCCTTTTTCTTCCTCTCCTTCTCCTCATTCCTCTATCTCCCCCCCCCCCCCCGTATTTTAGAAATTTACCAGTAATGGCTGCATTTCCCACCCTAGGCTTACGCTTGAGTCAATAAGTTTTCCCAGTTTTTTTGTGGTAAAATTAGGTGCCTTGTCTTATATTCAGGTTGGCTTGTACTCAAGTATATACGGTACTTCAATTGTAGGGTTTACTTTGTCTTTTTGTCTTCCAACTTTTTGTAGACACTTCTCAACCAGCTTCGAGCTGTCTTTGATCAGATTCTTGAGTTTCAGAATACCCAAGATTCAATGTACCGAGCTGCCTTGGAGGAATTACAGTTACGACTGCAGTTTGAAGAAAGGAAAAAAGAACGAGAACATGAGGTACTAGAAGCTTTCAGTAACACTTTAAAGAGAAATAGTTGTTGGAATGCATTAAGATGCTTCTATTTTCAGTGAGGAGAAAAAAATACAATATTTTTTTCCTTTCAAATGATTGGAGTCATTTGGGAGGAAATGAAGATAGTTTTTTTTCATTACTCATTGAAAACTGTGTAAAGTAGAAACATAGGGAGCTGTCGTAAGCAAATGTGTTTAGAAATGTAGGCCCCAGTGTGGCTTAATCCTAGGAAAGTATGCCATCATATTTGGAGTCACATGCTCTTCTGAAATAAACCTCTGTTAGCAGTTTACTGGAAGTTTAATGTAGAATGAGTGAAAACCATTTAGAGGCCTCTTGGTGCTTTCACATGAAGAAAACATTTTGCAAACTGAATTTTGACTTTGTTATTGCAACACTGTTTATTAAATAATTTCCCAGGATTAACTTTTTAGCCTGGCTGGTTAAGAAATCACCTTGTCTTACATGTTTTACGTGTAACAAAAATGGGACCGGGTTGGGGGGCTGGAATGGATTAATAGCATTTCAGTGGGGAAATTTATTTTGACATAAGAATGATTTGAATTAAGAGCTCAGTCATGGAATGAATTAAACTCTTAACTCAAGATATCACAGTATGTACTTGATCATAGCTCATGACATATTTAAAAATCTGTATACTTCAGGGTGAATGGGGAGTGACAGCCTTAGAACAGGAGGAAGAGATGAAAAGGATTAAAGAATTTCAAGACTCAATACCAAAAATGTGTTCGCAGCTGCGGCTACTTACTCATTTCTACCAGGTATGATTTACACACATTATCTAATATTTTCAATAATGTTACTCAAGAAACTATCAGAAAGCAAAGGTGTCACTATGTCAGCTACCCATGTGGAAAATTCTGGAACATTTCAGATTTCTGGATAAGGTATACTGAACCTGTACCTTTAATAGGCCCAACTGGAACAAAACAGCTTTTGGAGGAGGTTTTCAACTCCCATCTCTTCACCAAGTTAAAAAGGAGTGAGGATGGGTGTGGAGTGGGAAAAAGCTAATTTAAAGTCATGAAATCTTCCTAATCACAGTCTTGGGATAGAGGAAGAGATGTGATATTAAATGATTCAGCTTCTGGAAAGTCTCATGAAGGTTTCAGGCTATAACTACGGCTAGTAACAGAACACATACTAGTCTTTCTCTTCCTTCAGTTTTTGAAAACGGAATCCAGTAGCTAGTGAATGTAATGCAGTGGTTCTCAACCTGTGGTCCATGGACCACTAGAGGTCCACAAGAATAAAAATATGGTCCGCAGCCGCACCATTACTACACCGTTGCCTTGAAACCATGCGGCAATGAGAGCGACTGGTCTTGCGAAACCCTCTTATAGTGCCAAATCAATGGGGATGTTGGGAGGGGAGAGGCTGACTACCCACTACTACCACATCAGCTCTAGATTATTAAATATGATTTTCTGTGGGTGAACAGATGGTGACTATTGGATGGCATATGTTCTGTATCAAAAAGTAGAGCTGATGTGGTCTATCCAATACAATTTTCGAATCAGCACCCCAAATAAACAAACTGAATCTAAAATTGACCAAAAACAGATTCGTAACCCTTTTGGTACTATGTTAGGGAATGGTCACTGATCAAGTGGTCCCTGGTCAAAAAAGGTTAGGAACCACTGATGTAATGACATGAATATCTTCATCTTTTGTTGACCACATAGGTTCTTTGGTAGGCAGAGAATGAACATAATGTGAAATTCAGTAATACTTTAGCAGTGATTTGAAGAAGTTTTCTGACTGGCCATTGTGGAAACGCAAGCCTAAACTAGGCAGCTCCTGTTTTCTTACGATTTTCATTAGATTATTAACTGCTTGTATTTATTTAAGGCTTCACGCTATACTCTGCTTTCAAGTCATTCCCATTTTGTATTACTTTTAAATGAATAAGGTAGTTGAGCATTTTAAGAGCTGGCCATGCTTTGCAATGGATCAATTTTCTGTCATTGTCGTTATCATAATCTTTATTTTATATCCTGTTTTTCTCCCAAAGAGTGGCACTCAAAGCAACTTGCATATTGAAACAATTACAGTTAAAAGCATATAAAAATCCGTATTATTTATCTAGCATTTATTTTATTTATTTACGACTTATATACCACTTTTCTCACCCCTAGGGGGGCTCAAAGGGTTGTACAAGAAATGGAAAATTCAATGCCAATATATATACAAACCAAAGAGTTAATAACTAAAACAGTAACATGTAACTATAAATTAAACCTTAAAATCATATTAAACATAGAACGCAAACAGACATTTAAAATTAAAATATAGAATTAAAAACATCTTAATATAGCATTAAAATCACAAAATCCAGAATCGTATTAAAACTGAATTAAATTAAAACCATATTAAAAGCATATACTCTATCCAAGATTTTGAAAACAGTAAACAATACAATTGTGGCAATAGAACACTTACAGCCTCTTTTTACTTCTAAAAACCTGTATGAATAAAAAGAAGTTTTGGTCTGTTGGCTTTTTTTACTTTTATGAGAATTTTCAAGGGCTGCTGTGGAATACATACAATTTGTCTATTTCTTCTTTTGCATTCACTAGTTAGTATGTGAATTCCTGTGAATTTATGCATTTCTCCTCTTTCCCCCCCAGGGCATCGTTCAGCAGTTCTTAGTGTTACTGACCACCAGTTCTGATGAAAGCCTCCGATTTCTTAGCTTTAGATTGGATTTCAATGAACACTATAAAGCTCGGGAACCCAGGCTCCGGATGTCTTTGGGCACTAGAGGGCGACATAATTCACGTATATAAACCTGTCTGCAAAGAATGTAATCAGGATCACTGAAGTTAACCATTGTTGGATGTGGCCGTCAAGGTTGGCATACTAAAACCAAATGGCATGCAATGGATGTTTGTCATTATTGCAAGCGACCTGTTTCCAGTCATGTGTTTGTGCAACACTAGTGCAGAAAGCAACAAGACTTAGTTTCTGTATTTAACTATCGGTATTGCTAAATGGTTTTGTTTCCAGTTTGTTTGGTTAATTCATTAGCGAATCACAGTATTTTATTTGAGGCTCCTAAAGCACATTTCACAGTAATTTTATATTTGTCCTAAGAGATTTCATCCACTTCCAGACTGTAACCTTTTCTTTAATACTAAGCAGGGCTGTAATTTTTTTTTCAGCTTGGAAACCACTTTTGTTTAATGTTTGGCCTGAAAAATGAGTTTTTTTTTCCAGTGTTGTGATGTATCTGACTGTGCCGGGGAGAAAAATCACTTAAGAGTATACACACATAAGTGTTTTCAGCATTTTCAAAACAATGATTTATTTTTTCAGAAATTTTTTAATTACTATACAGAAACACATATTAAAACATAGCAGAAGTAACATACAACAGATTCTAAAAATAAAATTAAAACCTCAGTGCTATCAAGTAAAGAAACGTGTAAATACTGAATAGATGTGAATGAAGTATTTTGTGTTCAAATCTTATGTATTAGAAATTAATTTGGATAATGAAAACTACTTATTTCTCTTTCCTTGCCTATTTTTTCATTGTAAATATTTATATATTGCTGTCCAGATGTTAGGGGAAAACATTTTTGTAAAGAAGTCACTATATATCAAGTCATTCAATTATTCATTTGTTATATTCACAGGTAAAGGCTTAGAAAATAAACACAACTATCTTTCAAAAATATGTCTCTGTTTCTTCTTAACAGTCTGTCCTTGATAAGTGAGGCTTAAGAAACAATCCACTATCACAGGCGATCCCTCGTGGCCAAGTGTGATTGTCTTCCAAGGGTAGAATCTTGGCAATGGGTCTATAAGTAGGGACTTATTCTGGATCTGCATGGTTATTCACAATGAGGACATAGATTTCCATAGGGAATGTGGTCACAACAAGGGTTTGCTTGATGTGTCTTCCTCTTGGCACATTTCCTCCATTCACCCTGAATTTGTGTAATCCATAGCACTGTTGGCAACAGCTGACTGCCAGTTACAACTCTCAAGTGCCAGGGCTTCCCAGTTCTCTGTGCTTCAACCACGTTTTTAAGGTTAGCTTTAAGCCCATCTTTAAATCTTTATTGCCAACCAACAATACATTTGGGGTCCTTGAGCTGAGAGTAAAGTAACTGCTTTGAGAGATGATGGTCGGTCATTCAGATAACATGGCTAGTTCAGTGAAGTTGATGGTGGAAAATCATCACTTCAGTGCTGGTGGTCTTTGCTTCTTTCAAAACGCTGACACTTGTCCTCCTGTCTTCCCAAGAGATTTGTAGGATTTTTCAAAGGCGATGCTAATGGAATCTTTCCAAAACTTGAGTGGTGTTTGTAGATGGTCATTATTTCACAGGCATACAATAGAGTTAAAAGAACAATAACTTTATAAACAAGATAGTAAGGTAAAGGTTTTCCCTGACATTAAGTCTAGTCGTGACCGACTCTGGGGGGTGGTGCTCATCTCCATTTCTAAGCTGAAGAGCCGGCGTTGTCCATAAATACCTCCAAGGTCATGTGGCCAGCATGACTGCATGGAGCACTGTTACCTTCTTGCATATCTCTTGATCTACTCGCATTTGCATGTTTTCAAATTGCTAGGTTGGCAGAAGCTGGGCCTAACAGTGAGAGCTCATGTTGCTCCCTGGATTCGAACTGCCAACCTTTGAGTCAGCAAGTTCTGCAGCTCAGCAATTTAACCTGCTGCGGCACCAGGGGGCCCTTAGAAACAAGCTGCACAGGTATTAAAGATGTCTACTGCTTCCTGCTTCCTCCCTCCCCAATTTTTAAATTATTGTT
The DNA here is from genome assembly GCF_037176765.1 of Anolis sagrei. Classification (NCBI taxonomy): domain Eukaryota; kingdom Metazoa; phylum Chordata; class Lepidosauria; order Squamata; family Anolidae; genus Anolis; species Anolis sagrei. The sequence goes on from NC_090023.1 coordinate 109,082,396, forward strand.
TTGCCAAGCAGCTGAGCATTTTTCTCTCTCCCTTTCAATCTATTTCAAATTCTTGATTTTATTGATATTATTAATTAAAGCATAGAATGGCAATTAAAGAGCCATCAAAATGGGAAATCTGAATGATATTTTGATCTCAATGCGATTTACTCTTGAGTACGTCTGCCTCCAGTTCCTGATGCAGCTACATTTTGGTACTCATGCAGTTTGACATCACTTGAACTACCATGGCTCAACGCTAAGGAATCCTGGCAATTATAGTTTCCCACGGCCTTTATCCTTCTCTCCCCTAGAATCCTGATGTCTCACCAAAGACAATTCCCAGTATTCCACAGTATTGAACCATGACACATATGGGGTTTCAAACTGCACGTATTCCAAACTGTAGATGCACTGGGAGCTGGAGGCAGACTTAACTCAGAAGTAATTCCCCTGAAATAAAAACTTCATTCAGATTTCAATGGGGTTTACTTTTTGATGCACTTTTACTTGCCATGGCTCAATGCTATGGAATCCTAGAAGCTGTGCTTTCCCAATGTCCAGAGCCTTTGCTGCCAAAGAGTGCTGGTGTCCAAAATTCCCAGAATCCCATAGCATTGAGTCACAGCTCTTAAGGGAGAGAAAAGATCCAGACTTTGCAGCCAAGAAGGAAAGGGTTAAACCCCACTTTCCTAGTTTCAAACAGACCTCACAATCTCTGAGCATACCTGCCATAGATCCAGATGAAACATCAGGAGAGAATACTTCTGGAACATGGCCATACAGCCCGGAAAACTCACAACGACAGGTCAGTCAGGTGGTAGTTAATGAGCACAGTAGTCAGGCCTGCCCTGGAGATGGTGGCTTGGATACATCCCATGTGTAGTGGATTTCTCCTTGAGCCTCATTGAGAATGAAAGGTTGATAGCATGAAGGATCATTCTAGTGAAGCTGAAGGAGCAATCCACTCCTATCCAGGGAATAAACAGAAAAATAAATAAACTCTCTTTCTGAATGGTAAGAGCGGTAAGCAAGGTTATATAGCAAAAATTAGGAGAGTGGGATCAGAGCAACAGAAGTAAAATTTCAGAATTCAGAGGCTCCTGCATTGAACTGGTTGGCACGAGGGGTTATTAACTCATGTGTAGAGGATTGTTCTTTAGCCTCATGGTATCAACCTCTCAATTGCTAAGTCTTGGATTTACAGGGCCCACTATAAACATACAGCATTGAAGGTAAGTGTGTTCATGCAAAATGATTTTATCCTTTTCTCTGTCCTATTATTAATAGTAGTATATTTATACCTCATCTTTTTCCCAGTGGGGACTTAAGGTGGCTAACAATCCCACACTTAGTCAAGTTTTAAAAGTGCAACACAAAAGTTAAAAACCAATTATATACTAACAGTATGGGGAAAAACAGATTAAAATATAATAAATAAACTTCATATGTTCTTTAAAACTCATCCCACCTACACCTTCGAAAAATAGAGTTCCGATTGTCTAAAGCAGATTTTGTGGGTAGATAGGGGAGAGGGAATTGTTCCCTTCTCTACTCTAGCAAAAGAAGTTCTGTCAGTTGAAAATTTTCACAGGATTTTAGTGAATGTCTTGCAGGGCACCGTCCTATTTTAGTTAATCTTCAAAATTAAATGCCTGGGTGTTTGTTTTTTCCTGGTAAACACACATTATACTTAAAAATATGTTCATTAGGTAAATCCTGGAAACAGTTCATGTAACTTAATACCAAAATTACTATTCATGATTCATTAGCATGATTTCAACATGAACATGTTTCTTCCAGAATGGCTGGCAAATTTAAGGTGTTGTTATTTGTTCTGATTTTCAACATCTGCAGTGTCATCTTTTGGCAGTTGATTCCCTTTTTTCGAAACGCCCATGATTTCATTCTTCTTGTTACATCTGGGGCCCCTTCTACAGTGCCAAATAAAATCCAGATTATCTGCTTTGAACTGGATTATATGGCAGTGTAGACTCATATGATCCAGTTCAGATAATGTGGATTATCTGCTTTGATAATCTGGATTATATGGCAGTGTAGAAGGGCTCAGGTCTCTAAAGTAGCAAGGAATTAATTTTATGTATTTTGGTTGCACCTTAAAGGCATATCTTAATTAACAGAAAACTTTGTCTCCCTTGCTTTTTCAAAAAGTGTATTTGATAAATGAACTAAATGTCCAAGGTTATATCATATGTATACGGCTAACATATATTTTATAGAAAAGCATTCAAATAAAGTCTTAAAATGGATCAAGACTGCATAGACATATTTTCTCCTCTTTGAGGACTTTAGAGCAAAATGTTAGCCTAAAAATCTCTGAAGAAGAGAAAATGGTCCCAAGTACAATTTTGAGCTGCTCCCTTTGCAGATTCAAACCCACTATATAACATTTGTGCTTGCTGGATTTCTGGAGAATGCAGTTACGCTGCCTCATCAACAGAATGTACTGCCTGATCTTGGCAAGTATTATTTCTGCCTTTCATTTTTTTGAGTCTAGAGCAGAGTTTCTCAAACTGTGCTCCTTCAAGATGTTTTCGATTTCAACTCCCACAATTTCTAATAGCTGGTAAGCTGGTTGGGATTTCTGGGAGCTGAAGTGCAAAACACCTGGAGGAGCACAGCTTGAGAAACACTAGTCTAGGGCAATGGGAAATGGACCCAGTTTCAAAGATTTGGCAAAGCTGGACATGCAGAAGAACACAGCAGACCTGGTGCTACTTTATCACAAACTACTACAACTGTAACATGTTCTAATTGATGTTGTAGAAGACACAGTAAGAAATGTCTTTTTAGAATTGAGCTGCTGATTTTGATTGCTTTTGCTATTACAAATTAATGACGTATATTTGAGATTTAAAGACAGCTATTCAATTTAAATATCCGGTTTCCTTCACAGCTATGCTAACAAAAACTGCATTTGATTGGCTTTAGCTACGGCTGTTTCTCTTAGCCCGTGGTATTCATACCAGATGCCATGGGTTAAAAGTTATTTGGAAGCAATTTCAATACTAAATTGATAGGAGAAGAGAGAAAGAAACAGTGACTTACCAAACACTAAATGCTTTTCAGCACAAGCACTATTACAGCCCAGGAAGCATTAAAGGCAGTTGCATAGAAAATAATGGTGGTTTTTGGTGTTTCCTTCAGGTCTGCAGCCTTTGTTCTTTTCTTGTCCTGAATTCCTAAATGGATGTGACACAGACCTCTGTCATATTATTCACAACATAATGAAGTCTCATACTAAATGCTCCTGCAGTTCATGGCAATACTGTTGTGGAAATCTTGTTGCTCTGACTAAGCTTTTAATATCATAGTCCAGTGGCACACGTATTGTGTAAACCAGTGTACTATAAGGCATTTGTAATGAAACAGCTATAGCTTTTCACATTACTGTTAATGCACGGCCTTAAAGTTTGTAAAGTTCATCAAACTTTTGTCATAGCCAGATCTCTTTTTGGTTCAGCAGATGTAATCATACATACAGAGATTCTGCACAAATTACCAGTAACTTCATCAGAAAGAATGGGATCTTAAAATCAGTACTAAATTGGGCAAACTCCCCTAAACTCCCAGTGGATTGGCTCAAAATAGTATTCACTTTAAAATCAGTGCACAGTTTGGTTTGTTGCTAAAGTAATTTGTGTTAGAGAACATACCCCTCCTCTCTAAAGCAACATAAACCTTAGTCTGTGGCATAGACAACATTTTTAAATTGGTAAGAACTATGGAAGATTTACACAACACCATGAAGTAGATGGAAGTCAAAAAGTTCTTTATTATTATTATTATTATTATTATTATTATTATTATTATTAACATTTTTTCTTCTTTTTATCTCTCTATATCTTTTTTCTTTCTCTTTTTCTCCTCTCCTCTCCTCTTATTTTTTTCTCTTTACTTTATAAAATTACTATTATTTTTTAAAACCCTTCATTTGTGAAACTTTTTCTCTGAAGCTTTAGGTGCTCTTACTGCCTATTACAGGAAAAACCAGCTGATTCCTAATCCATCTAAAACTCAAATGTGTGCTTTTCTTTTTAAGAACAGACAAGCATCTTGAGCTCTGAGGATTACCTGGGAAGGCATCCCACTGAAGCATTGCAGCACACCCAAATATCTGGGAGTTACCCTGGCTTACAAGAAAAACTGCTTGACTATCAAGCAAAAAGTGGGTGCTAGAAATTGCATACAAAACCTGACTGGCACAACCTGGAGATCACAATCAGACACAGTGAAGACATCTGCCCTTGTGCTTTGCTGCTCTGCCGCTGAGTACACGTGCCCAGTGTGGAATATATCTCACCACATTAAAACAGTGAGACATGGCACATTATCACAGGATGTTTTCTCCCAACACTGTTGGAGAAATTATACTGTTTAGCCGGTATTGCATCACCTGATATCTGCTGGGATATAGCAGCAGCAATGAAAGAACCAAGGCAGTAACGTCTCTGGCCCATCCTCTGTTCGAATATCAGCCAGGATGCCAACAGTTTAAATGAAGAAACAGCTTCTTAAGATCTACAGAGATACTCACAGGAATACCTCAGCAAGTGAGAGTCCAAAAGTGGCAGGCTCAAACCCGGAACCTCAATCAGTGGCTGAGACCAGATGAAATACTCCCTCCTGGGCACATAGAAGGCTGGGCAACTTGGAAGTTTTAAGTTTGTGGTTTTTTGTACGTTAGAACTGTATTCTTAATTGGCATCTGACACGATCAATCTGTGAAAGGTTTTGGGACTGCTTTGAAGAGCTGCCCTTGAGGAACTTTTTCAAGTTTGTAAGGAGTGAGTTAAGAGCTATCTGATAGTAAAGTCTTAAGTCAAATGCTATACCAGGTACAGTCTGTGGCAAACCAAGCAAGGTAAGTTGTCTGGATGACATCCTTCCCCACCCATCCATGATGGCAGAAGCTTATCCCAGCGCTTAATGGATAAAGTTATTAAAATCACTTCGATCATGTGTTGGGGGTCGTACTTTGTCACCTTTTTGCTCCTTCCACAAAGAGTTCTTCTGCTGCAAGGGCTTTATTTCAGCAATGTCACGAGATGATACAAGTGTAATTTATGATCTCTTAAGGGTTTTGTTTTCAGTCTCCCAAATCCAAATCCAGGCTTCCATCCATCAGTTTTCCTCTTCACTTTCCTCCTGTTTGGAGGCAAAAAGGAGGAGGACAAGGAATGTTTTCCCAAATCCAATTTTCTGTGTTCATTTTTATCCCATCTATCTTGAGTAAAGTGGCATTTTCTCTTCCAGAAACCAATTGGGATCCAACTTAGTATTTAGGATGGAGGCAGTTAGGAGATACGTCGCAGTTCCCGAAGGGCTTTGTGTGCCGACTCCACCATCCTTCCAGGCCTGACTGCCGCAGAGCCATGGGACTCAAGCTTGATCTTGAATTTGGATATTCTGCCAGTGCTTGGCTTCAGACCCAAGCTACAGAAGCCCGGAGAAATCAGCACACACAAAAGCTGGGCATATATTCTACTGAATTTGGCATGCAAAACCAATGTCCCCAAGCCAGCCAGCCCTTAAGCCTTTGAATGGTACAGCCGCATTGCTCTGGCATCCAAAAAACAGCATTTACACTGGGGTTTGTAGCTTTTACCTCATGATTTTTTTTTAAAAAAACCCACACTAATGCTATTAAAAATCTCTATTTTCACTAGAGGCTGACTACAAAGATCGAATGTTTCTGCTGGGACAAAGTCATCTTAATCTACATATTTAGCATTTAACTCGAGTGTGGACAGGGCTGCTTGTTTTAATATTCATTATCTAGTACAGCTAGCTATACTGGGTTGTTGTGAGTTTTCCGGGCTGTATGGCCATATTCCAGAAGCATTCTCTCCTAATGTTTTGCCTGCATCTATGGCAGGCATCCTCAGAGGTTGTGAGGTCTGTTGGAAACTAGGAAAACTGGATTTATATATCTGTGGAATATCCGGGGTGGGAGAAAGAATTCTTGTCTGTTCGAGGTAGGTGTGAATGTTTTAATTGGCCACCTTGATTAGCATTTAATGGCCTGGCAGTTTCAAGGTCTGGCTTCTTGCTGCCTGGCGGAATACTTTGTTCGGAGGTGATTACCTGGCTCTGATTGTTTCTTATCTGGAATTCCCTTGTTTTTGAGTGTTGTTCTTTATTTACTGTTATGATTTTAGAGTTTTTTTAAATACTGGTAGTCAGATTTTGTTAATTTTCATGGTTTCTTCCTTTCTGTTGAAATTGTCCACATGCTTGTGGATTTCAGTAGCTTCTCTGTGTAGCCTGACATGGTAGTTGTTAGAGTGATCCAGCATTTCTGTGTTCTGCTGTGTCTAGGTTGGTTCATCAAGTGCTCTGCTATAGTTGACTTTTCTGGTTGAAGTAGTCTGCAGTGCCTTTCATGTTCCTCAATTCGTGTTTGGGCGATGCTGCATTTGGTGGTCCCTATGAAGACTTGTCCACAGCTGCCTGGTATACAGTAGACTCCTGCAGAGTGAGAGGATCCCTCTTGTCCTTTGCTGAATGTAGTATTTGTTGGATTTTCTCAGTGGGTCTGTAGATAGTTTGTAGGTTGTGTTTCTTCATCAGCTTCCCTATGTGATTAGTGGTTCCCCTGATGTATGGTAAGAGTCTATTAACTGTTTCTTTATCTTTTGCATCAAATTCTGCTGAAAGATAAAAGTGACATAAACTGAATAGTTTCAATCCACTTCTGCCTTTAGTGATACATTTTGAACCTATAGTTGGTTTGCAAAATTAAATGAAATAAACCAGTACCTAGAGCTTTGATTTACATGTTTGACTCTAGGAGAGGTTTAAATTGTGGTTTAAAGAACCCAATGACAACGGCAACAGAAATTTGCCCTGTTAATTTTGTAATTGAGGTCTAGGCAAACAAATTGCCATAGGCATAGAAAAATATGTTTGCACTCTTTCAGCTGAATACACAAAAAATGTGGTTTAGAAGAATAAACCCAACTGAAAGGCACAAATCAAGTGTTTAAAAATAGAATGAGGATAGCAGTAGTTTGCTAAGTCAATAAATACAGGACGAGAGAGCTGAAATTATACCCCTGGTGTATTAGGTAATGCCTGCTTTCACTGAACTATGCCACATTATAGGAAGACGAGCAGGGAAAAACAGGCTGCTTACTTTATGGAAAACTACCTCACCTAAAAATCTTAACTTAATGGGACTTTTTAGGCAATAGCATGAAAACTATTTCAAAGAACTGTATATTATACATATATACACCCAAAGATTTTCGCTCATTCTGATACAACTATTTAATACATTACTTTAAAAAAGAAAGCTTTTTATTTTTTCAGTCATTGCCAAATTTGAATGAAAAGCAATAGTTCAAAATAAGATTTATTTTTATTTATTGTGTCAGGAGCAACCAGACATTTGTATTACATTTTAACAAAGAAACAAACAAACAGACAAAACACAAAGTTTGCATCCTAGACCCCTGTTCATCCTGGCTTGTAAAAGAAGCCAGAGGAGGTTTGGCAGAGTAGGTTAAGGTGGTGGTTAATGCCTCCCTTCAGGAAGGCAATGTTCCAGCCAGCCTAAAACAGACTGTAATAAAACTGCTGTTGAAAAAAACCATCACTGGACCCCACTCAATTAGTCAACTATCGGCCAGTTTCCAATCTCCCCTACTTGGGCAAAGTCATGGAACGTGTGGTGGCCTCACAACTCCAGGGGTTCTTGGTTGACACTGATTATCTAAATCTGGCGCAGTCTGGCTTTAGGCTGAGACATGGAACAGAAACAGGCTTGGTCACTTCAGTAGATGATCTGCGCTGGGAGCTAGACAGGGGGATTGTGTCTCTGTTGGTTCTGCTGGACCTCTCAGTGGCCTTCAATACCGTTGACCACGGTATCCTTCTGGGACGCCTCGCAGAAATGGGACTTGGAGGTACTGCTCTGCAGTGGCTTCAGTCCTTCCTGGAGGGTCGGTCTCAGAGGGTGTTACTTGGTGACTCCTGTTCGACTCAACAACCATTGTCTTGTGGAGTCCCTCAGGGTTCTATACTGTCCCTGATGTTATTTAACATCTACATGAAGCTGCTGGGGGAGATCATCCGGAGTTTCGGAGTAAGGTGTTATCTGTATGCAGATGATGTCCAAATCTGTCACTCCTTCCCACCTATTACTAAGGAGGCTGTTCAGACCTTGAACCGGTGCTTGGCTGCTGTGTCAGACTGGATGAGGGCTAACAAATTGAAACTGAATCCAAACAAAACAGTGGTCCTCCTGGTCAGTCGAAAGGCCGAACAGGGCAAAGGGTTACAGCCTGTGTTGGATGGTGTTACACTCCCCCTGAAGATGCAGGTTCGCAGCTTGGGAGTGATCCTGGATTTATCGCTGAGTCCCAGGTTTCGGCAGTGGCCAGTGGAGCCTTTGCACAGTTAAGACTTGTGTGCCAGCTGCGCCCATACCTTGGGAAGTCTGATCTGGCTACGGTTGTCCACACTCTGGTTACATCCAGAATAGATTACTGCAACACGCTCTACATGGGGCTGCCTTTGAAGATGGTTCGGAAAATCCAATTAGTCCAACAGGCGGCAGCCAGATTACTAACTGGAGGGACACACAAGGAACATACCACCCCCTGTTATGTGAGCTCCACTGGCTGCCAGTCCATCTCCGAGCTCAATTCAAAGTGCTGGTTTTGACCTATAAAGATCAATACGGTTCTGGCCCAGCTTACTTGTCTGAACGCATCTGCCACTACGTCACACCTCGTAATCTAAGATTATCTAGGGAGCCCTGCTCTCACTTCCGTCAACATTGCAAATGTGTCTGGTGGGGACGAGGGACAGGGCCTTCTCGGCTGTGGCCCCCCGCCTATGGAATGCACTCCCAAATGAGATAAACGTCAACCCCATCTCTCCTGGCCTTCAGGAAGAAATTAAAATTGTGGTTTTGGGACCAGGTTTTTGGACAACAGACAAAAGGAGCATGGTAGCTGGATATGGACTGGATTAACGGTACGGCTGATGATATGTGATATTGTTTTATGGCTTTAACTAATGCTGTATTTACTGTTTTAAAGTTTGCTATTTGTATTTAACTGTGATTTTACTATTGTAATTCTTATGTAGTGGTACCTTTACCTCTGTTTGTGTTGTCTATCCTTGTTAATTGTATAATTGGCATTGAATGTTTGCCATATGTGTGTTTTGTAAGCTGCTCTGAGTCCCCTTCGGGGTGAGAAGGGCAGGGTATAAATACTGTAAATAAATAAAAAAATACAACTAGTTTTTAAAATAGCTAATGGGATATAGCTCCACTTCCTATTCAGTCTCTTGATAGTACCAAGACCTGCGTGTTTGGTATGACTGGCTGTCTCTTCATATTATTGATTAAAATAAACCTTGCTTTTGTACTTCTTCTGAGACTGGGTGTTTGTTTTTCTGCCTCCTGCAATGGGACTCAATGCAGGGACCCTGAATTGGGGTCTCTAACACTCAAGCATTTGCTCCTGCAAAGATTACCATGGAAAGTTATCTCTACTCTTTTCTTCACGGCTTCTCATTTTTTCTATACCTAATTTCCCATCTTTAACCCTCAGTTTCAGTCCTACAGCTATCATGCATATAGCTAATAGCTGCCAAAGCTCTCACTCTTCATCCATATCTTCCTCCTCACTGTCTCAAGCAAGATTATTTCTCGCCTTAGAAAACCTAATGAAATTCATGCTGTTGCCCTAAGTCAACAGCCAACTTAAAGGAATAGATGCACACAACATACAAATCCGTTCAGATAAACCACTAACCAATGCAATCCAGCATGGCCTACACTATCACACTCCCTTGCTAGAAATTGCAGACTAGCAAACCTTTCTAGGATTTTAGAAAACCCACCCATCAAATGTCACCAATATAGACACTAGAAGCTGGTCTTTTTTAAATATTGTTCTCACTGGCAATTAGTTACAGCTGAAAGTCAGCAGAGAAACAATGGATCTCTCCTCTGCCTTAAGCCTCCAGTAAAAGTCACACTTTCTTCCTTTGCCTAGTTAATCCTTTCAATAACAGCTGGTACTACATCCAAATGTATTTACATTTTAAATGTTTCCCTTCACAATGAAGCTGTTCCTTCACAGTGCCACATGTAAATGTGGCCTCCAGTTTTAAAAACATTTGTTTGCTATTTGGGTTAAGCTCAGGTTTCCTGTCTTGCTATTTAGTTAACCCTCATGTCCTAGGATAAACAAACATGCAATATGTTTGTTTGAGGTCAATTCTGGTTCCATTTCCATCTTCATTAATATATTATATATCTTTCCAATAAGATGTTCTTCATTAGTATATACGGTCATTCCTTTTCAAATTCTGATTTTTTTTTTCCACACCCATTTCTTTACTCTCTGACATATATATTTTTTGCCCAGTTGCCTATATTTGTACCACTGTAGGTGAAATTCTGCATCCATCAAATTGTCTTGAGTTTTAAATCTGTATTTACCACTGTAATTCCAATATTCCTTTTAATTAGACCCTTTTCTTCTCTGTTTTTAAAAGGAATATGCTTCAATTTCTTATCCACTGAACTGTTTACTATAAATTCCAACTCATTGTCTTTAGTACTTCTATCTTAGAATAGAAGAAATACAGAAGTTGTATATGTTAAAATCCTTGCAAGATTTTCTGTACTATCAACTTCCCATGCATATGATATACAATATTCATATAGTATTATATAGGGCTCTTATCCACTGGGGTTTGGTTCCAGAACCCCCTGTGGTTACTAACATTTATGGATGCTCAAGCCCCACTGTATATAATGGCATGGTAAAATGCCATCCCTTACATTAAAAAAACCCTCAGAGGAGTGTCAGAAAGAGCTTGAGGGTCTATGAAATGATGGGAAGCTATAGCTGGGGATCCCTACACATCAGCATAGTGCCTTGGCATATAGTAAAAAACTAAGATGTTTCTGTTTTATTTTTCCTGTCAAATATTCCTGAACCATTGTTGGCTGAATTGGTGGATGTGAAACTTGTGGATAAGGAGGGATTACCATTAGTGCTCAAAATCCTTTTCATATGGTGATTGCAAGAAATTTACATAGACACAAATTCCCCCTAGATGTAAATGCAATAATTTTATTTTCCAAACCATAAATGTAAATATGATAATTTTATTTTCCTAATTAAGTTAATGTGTTTTAGATTCAAATGACTGATAAGGTGTCCATGTTAGAAAGGATGTGATAGACATTTCCATTAGGACATTAGTAAACACAAAATCCAGCAACAAGAAACCCATCTGTATGAAGCATTTAATAATATTTCAAACCAGTATTGAAGAAAGTGGTTTTGTTATACAGATAATTACATAGGAAATCCTGGAAACAGATTTGGATCACAGCACATGCCATCTTTACCACTGGCTATGCTACCCAAGAGAGCATTTACATTGTAGAATTAATACAGTTTGACACCATTTTAACTGCAGAGGCTTGATATTATGGATTGCTAGGATTTGGTATTTTATTTATCGTATCGAAGTGAATTGAGGGTATAGTTCTAATGTATTTAAAAAAACAAAGAAACGGAAAACTTGACATTATGCTAAATGACCTTTGAGCAGAAGCTGGCCACTTGGAGTGGCTCTGGTATTGCTGTGAGAAGGTCCTCCATTGTGCATGTAGCAGGAGTCAGGTTGCAGTGTAGTAGGTAGTCTGTGGTTTGCTCTTCTCCACACTTGCATGTCATGGACTCCATTTTGTAGCCCCATTTCTTAAGGTTGGCTCTGCATCTCGTGGTGCCAGAGTGCAGCCTGTTCAATGCCTTCCAAGCCGCCCAATCTTCTGTGTGCCCAGGAGGGAGTTTCTCATCTGGTATCAGCCACTGATTGAAGTTACGTGTTTTAGCCTGCCACTTTTGGACTCTCACTTGCTGAGGTGCTCCTGCGAGTGCTTCTGTAGATCTTAGGAAGCTATTTCTTGATTTAAGGCATTGGCATTCTGGCTGATATCTGAACAGAGGATGGGCCAGAGATGTCAATGCTTCAGTCCTTTCCTTACAGGCTGCTACTTCCCAAAAGATAGGTGGTGCAATACTGGCTAAAGGTAATTTGGTGAAGAACTAGCGCTCATTGGCAAAAAATGCAACTTGTGAAACTACAACCCCATGATTCCATAGCATTGAGTTACTATAGTTACATGGTAACAATTTGCATTCATTGTGCAGTGTAGGTGAAACCTTAAGCAGATAAGAGTGGCAGCCCAACAGGATGTGCGGGAAACACATATGACCCTTCCATGCCTTTAGACATGTTATTTCCCTGCTTTTAACATGTGGATTTTTTTTAAAAAAGTAATGGAAACAGTAATTTGTTTTTCAAAATGCAGATTACTAGTTTTAAACTGTTATGCAACTATTCTAGAAATAAATTGGAAATGTGTTCTGGAATGTATAGGAAACATGTAAAATCTGCAGATATGTACATTAAATAAAACTTTCTATATTATTGAAACAGCAGCTTATAATAATGACAGGGTCTGAAAATAAATAATAGCAGTTGGAAAAGCAATAAACGAGCTGGCATTTGACAATGCCGTTGAAAACCATATAGTCATGTTAAATATATAAATATTTTACTTCACAGGCTTACTTGCTTCCTTCCACAATGTTTTCCATCGTAATTATGGGACTGACACTGGATGCAAAAGGAATATTTTTAACCGAGTGTTCATATGATGCAGCTGTACTCATTCTTAATGACTCATTAATGTTTTGTCAAAAAATACTGTATTTTTTGTTTGTTTCATTTACCAAAGGTCAGCATACTTGGAAGCAATTGTCAAGCACCATTACAGACCTTTTTACATATTTTTCTTGTATTGTTCTAAGCTATCATGTGCACAAATGAGTCAATTGGTATGCAGATTGTCTGTCATTAAGACCATCTGAAAATCAGCTTTGTCATTGGTTTAGTGTTGGAAGTTTGGATTCATGCATACATTTCTTGAATATGTTGTGGCATTCAGAATGGGCCTGATGATGGATGGCCATGCCAGACTGAACAGTTCTGTAGATCTAGTCAAACTAAATGAGCAAGGCTATATTTCCCTTCCACCCACAAAGAAAATTCCAGTCTGGTCTGGAAGAAGATATTTCTTTAAGGCATTATTTTCTCTTTTTTTCTCGCATTGCAATAGAAAACTGCAAGTATGTTACATTACTCCAAAACTAGTCAACCCTCCCTCAACCCTATAATTTAAGTACTACTGCTTTAACATGGTGTGAGGTTTGTGACTTGTTGAAAGAAAGCACTGATTGAACTCCCCTAGCATAACTGATTCACTACATTAATAATGCAATCACCAAACTACCACAGAGAAACTTCCATGTGATGCAAGAAGATAATAAGGCTGTGAATGTTCTGTGCCTTAGGTAGTATCTTCTAAATATAACATCTCTTTACAAAACGGCAATCTCCCCAAGCCTGGATTGCTAAGAGCTTGACTACTCCCCATCCCATTTGTATCATTCACTGCATGCAGCAAAAACAGCAGGTCTGATACCATAGGCATCAGTGTGCTGCATTCAGTCTGGCAAGCCATAAATTGTGTGGGGTTATGATTGAGCTGAAAACTCCAGATAAAGTTGGGTCAGGATTATTCCAGTAATACATGTAGTGGTTCTGACCATCATAATTTCTTTTTACGAAAAAGTAGTGTTGATTATCACTAATCAGCAATTTGCCAATTATGCTCTTTTGAGGTACATCTACATTGTAAAATTAATACATTTTGGCACCACTGTAACTGCCATCTCTCAATGTGATGGAATCATGGATGCTGCACCAAATTACAAAGGATTCCACAGCACTGGGCCATGGCAGTTTAAGTGGTGCCAAGCTGAATTAATTCTACAGTGTAGATGCATCCTTAGTCTACTTCATCAAAGTTGCATAACTTAAATGGAATCATTTAAGTTACTTTTCTTAAATTAAAAACATATGTACACATTGCACAACATTAGATTAGAGCACCAATATCACAGCTGCAAAGAACTGACTTCTTGTAGCCGTTCTGTAAACCGCCATGAGTTGCCCCCGGGCTGAGAATGGCAGTATAGAAATATAGTAATTAAATAGTAAATAAATATCTGGGAAAATAGACTAAGGGCTCTTCCAGACAGGTGCTATATCCCAGGATCTGACCATAGGTATATGCATTTGTATATGCTTCTCTGCTGCCGTCTTTCTTTCGTAACATCATATATTCATAATATTATTATTATTTAATTTTTCCCTACATGATGAGTAGTGCAAATATTTCTCCCTAAAAAGAGCGCAGGCTTCTTTAAAAAGTGGAATCTCATAGCTAGAAAAAGAATATTCCTGACTGACTGCTAAGAACTTTTAAGGACTTATTTCTTTTTTTTTAAAGGGACTTTAAAAACATACAGGAAGAAAACAGAGTTCATAGCTAATGAGACAACGCTTCATTAATGAAAGTAGAGCTCTATAAACAGCATGTAAAGAATTAACACTAATTGGAACACATTAAATATTATCATACTGTTAAAGGTAATTTTGAGTCAAAGGAGCTTAAGGTATAAGGTTAACAAGAGGTAAGCATAGAATATGCTGTAATTTCTTCCATTTCCCCCCTCTCGTGATATTTTTAATAGATACGAAGGCAGAGCTCTGGGAAATCGATCATAATTCCATCAAAAAGCAACCTCTGAGTTTATTCTACACTGACCAGTTTAAACAAAGAGATGAAATATTGAACTTTATTATATTGTCCAGAATAGTTTATGTTCCTTGTTTTTTATATGTAACAATCTGTGCGGTACATAGGATTAACAGACCGAACCTCTTTGTTTCCATTCTTTTTAAAAATTATATTGTACCTGAATATGTTTTTCTGTGTTCTTCCATGAATATCAGTGCATATGGACATACGAACATTTTATGCACAATTTGTTTTTCTCTCTTTATACCAGTGGTTCCCTACCTTTTTTTGACCAGGGCCCATTTAAACCAGGTCCTGCTTAACCAGGGATCATTTATCCAGGGACCACTTTCCAATATTAGTACCAAAAGGGGCAGGGCTGGTTAGCTCTTCAGAAAGGAGCAGAAATAAAATAAAATAAAATAAAATAAAATAAAGAGGAAGGAGGTTTACAGACCAGATTTTTGTTCTCATGGCCCACCCCTGGGCCACAGCCCACTGGTTAAGAACCACTGCTTTATACCAACAGATACAGTTCATTTTGTAAGAAATTTAATATAATGCTGTACCTGTTCTTGTCCCATAAAATTAGTACTTCCAGAGGCTTCAATTTACTGGGTAATATTTTTTAACATACCAAGTTTATTGACACCTTTGCTTATCCCTTTTATTTGTATCCATATGTATATGC
Organism: Anolis sagrei; assembly: GCF_037176765.1. Lineage (NCBI taxonomy): Eukaryota > Metazoa > Chordata > Lepidosauria > Squamata > Anolidae > Anolis > Anolis sagrei. The sequence continues at coordinate 109,097,779 of NC_090023.1, forward strand.
CTATGGACTGATTTTCTATTTTCCTTGTACTGATAATAACCTTATACTGATCTTTCTCACTGAAATGACCTTATCTAGTCTTCCCTAGCATGATGCTCTCTAGATGTCCTGAATTAACAACTGTTTGTGAGACCATGGGAACTGTAGTCTAACATATTTGAAAGATAGCAGCTTGGACAATGTGAAGTCTAATCCTTATGAAGTCTAATCCTTATGAAAATGAAAACAACAGCAATGATTCAATCTAATAACTATCACCACACCTTGTGTTAATAAGTTGCATATATGTACCACTGAAATCAATTAGACATATGTTACAGTTGCTTCTACTGATTTTAGTAAAAACTAAGTGCAAGTAACACAGAACATAATCTTATGCATGTTTGCTCATTTCTGAGTAAGGTCTTGCTCTCTCTTGCTCTCTGAATAAAGCCCATTATGTTCAATAGGAATTACTCTGTAGTGTGTGTGTTGAGGATTACAGTTCTGATCTATATTTATTTAACCCTAGAAAGTACATATCTGAGGGAGTACGCCACATCAATCACAATGGGAACTATTAATCAGTAAATACTCTCAGATCCTCAAAGAAGAAAAGGACAAAGATAAACCTACTCTGAACAATCTTGCTTTGAAGACCCTGCTTACCATATGTTGGAAATTACTTCAAGACATTAAAATAAAATAAACTGGATTGCACCATTGTTGTTAAATGGCATTCGCACAATACAATGTTACCACTTTGATGGCTCCGTCTTCATGCTGAGATCTGTAGTCTTGTGGAGTTTTCAAAAATTTACCTTGGAGAATTTTGATGTCTCACCATACCACAAAACTGTAGAACTGATAGGAATTGAAGCGTTTTTTTTTTTTTTAAAAAAAACTGTGTTAAAGAGACAAGAGTAACAACTAGGATTAACCAGAAATTCCGTCTGTGCCTTTAAGACCTTTGAGGTTCTGGGAAAGGATATATTGTGATATTGTCAGGGATATATTGTGATATTGTCTTATGTTAGTCAAAATGAACTGATCTGGGAACAACTTTTGCCTTGAGATGAGTAGTTTACACTAACCACTTCTACCTTGTGATGTTTGGAGTGGGGTTTGGTGAAGAAAAGACAGAAAATAGAGTTGAGACTAACTCATTCAATCTCCATCTTAAGACTGGTTATGGTTCTTATAGGTTCTGTTCTGAATTAGTCTGTTATAGTATATGTCGGCCTGTTTTTCTTTCTAGGCAGCTACATTCATATCTAGTTCACATTTTCATGTAAATCAGTCCTTATCTTTATTGAAGACACAATTTGAACAGTAAACTAATGCATTCAGAAGATCAAATACTTGACTGTAGAAGAAGGATGAGTGTATGCTGAACCAGAGGAGGCACTTCTATTGAAAAAGAATAGGTCTCAACTAAATCCTCTCTCCATGAGTAACCCCTAGGTTTATGATAATAAATAATCCAAAATTATCAATTGCTAACAGATAGAAAAGATCTAAGTCAAGCAAATAACAGCGTAACACAAAGTACAAAAGATCACTATATCTTCACCTGACCTCCATGTCTTTTGAGTACCTCAGTAGATGCTTCATCTTCAGCCTGATGATAAATGTTGTGTAACCCAAAGCCTAGCATATTATTTTGTGACATTTTCTTTGGGCTTAATATTAGTTGAGAAGAAAGGAAAGGTTAGAGAAGACAATTATGCTGGGGAAAATGGAAGGGAAACGGAAGAGGGGCCGCCAACTCTATACTTTAGAATTAATGCAGTTCAAGACCATTTTAACTACCATGGTTCAATACTAAAGAATCATGGATAGTTTGCAATTTGATGAGGAACCACCACTCTTTGGACCTCTTCATACATGCCACTGGAATTGCTGAGTATCACCATGAATCATGGTGTTTCCAGCAGTGCCCATCCAGGGGGCATGGGGACCTATTGCCCTATGTCCTGTGCCATCCCAACTTCCCCACTAACTCATCACATGAGGGGAAACCTCTTTAAGCTGGCTAAACTCATATTTTCTTATGGAAAGATGGGAAGCCTCACACTGTGTGCCCACGGCAATTTTTCAGCGGCGACAGGGTCCTCCCCCCCCCACTTTGCCATGGAGCTGCCCAGCAGTACTTTTAATGTGTATGATGGGAGCTGGCAGGGTCTGTGTCAAAAGTAGAAAAAAACCACCATTGCAAAAAAAAAAAAAGCCCTTGTGAAGAGGCCTTTTGGCACAGAAGGCTAAAGAATTTATAAAACTACAACTTCCATGATTCCATAGTATTGAGCCATGGCAGTTAGAGTGGTCTTAAACTATATTACTTCTACAGTGTAGATGCATCTCTAGTTATCTTCCTCCTTTTTTGTGTTTCAAACACTGTTTCTGAAATATTTCTTTCCTAAATATTTCACAATGAAAGATCTGAAAAGCTTAATGGAATGGAATTGGTTATCTAGTAAAGTTACAAGAGACTGAAGTGAAGTTAAAAATGATGAAATTATCAACAAATCCTGGAAAAAAATAATCAGAATGGGTGAGTCAAACAAGTGGCCCATAAAGGAATCTCTGAGGTCCTTTCTACACAGCTGAAAAAATTCACATTATCTGCTTTGAACTGGATTACATGGCAGTGTAGACTAAGATAATCCATTTAAAATCAGAAGGGGCCTGAGTCAGGTAGGATATGAATAGCTTCATCTCAAAAGGAATCCCAATCAGAATGTGGTAAATAGAGCCTTGAACCATGAGCTCCAAGACATATTCATCATACATCCCAGTTTCCAGGAGTTTGATTATATACTAACAACAACAACAACAATAACAACTTTATTTTATACCCACTTTCCAATAGCACGTTCTAAATGCCCGTTGCACAGTAATTATGGACTTTGTGCTTTGAAACTGTAAGACACAGACTGCCTTCTCCTGCTGGGTTGCAACCATTTTGCACCGTCGGACGTGCAAATGCTGCCTTGTGGCTGCTCATGCAATTATCCCATCCAGGCGGGACTTATGAGTGTGGAAAAAAACTTGAAGACTTCCCCTTCACAATGATGTAGGTTTTATATGTGTACATTCACTAAAATATTTACCATGAATTTTTGAGATCGGGACATTATTTTGCAATAACCCTGTATTTCTCAGTTCTTGTGGGTTTTTTCGGGCTATATGGTATACGGTACCATGCAGCTGTGGACAAGTCTACATAGGGACCACCAAACGCAGCGCCCAAACAAGAATCCAGGAACATGAAAGGCACTGCAGACTACTCCAACCAGAGAAATCAGCCATAGCAGAGCACCTGATGAACCAACCTGGACACAGCATTTTATTTGAGAACACAAAAATGCTGGACCACTCTCACAACCACCATGTCAGACTACACAGAGAAGCCATTGAAATCCACAAACATGTGGACAATTTCAACAGAAAGGAAGAAACCATGAAAATGAACAAAATCTGGCTACCAGTATTAAAAAATTCTAAAATTAAAACAGCAGAGAGAAAAACAGGCAGGGACATCTAATCACCTTTCAAGAAGAGTTTGCTCCAGGCACTGTCAGCCCATTGTATGCTAATCAAGGTGGTCAGTTGAAAAGATTCACACCTAGCCCAACTCACAAAAGCCTTTTGTCTCACCCTGGTCATTCCACAGATATATAAACCCCTTTTTCCCAGCTCCAGCAGACCTCTGAGGATGCTTGCCATAGATGCAGGCGAAACGTCAGGAGAAATGCCTCTAGAACATGGCCATATAGCCCGAAAAAACCCACAAGAACTGAGTGATTCCGGCCATGAAAGCCTTCGACAAAACCCTGTATTTAATCTATATATCTCCTATCTCAATCTTTCCACTCACAAAGATCCATGATTTACAATTGGCATCCATTCGGGCATGGAGTTGATCTTAGGCTACACAGCCATGTATAAAACAAATGACATTGTCAAATGGTTGAGAGAAATGAGCCAAAAGACTCTGAGTCATTAAGAACACATTAAGGACATCCTGTCACATTAACTATAGGGTATACTACCAGTTTTCTCTTCTTTGTCATGATCTAATACTATGGGTTTTTGTATGTGTGTAAGCAACATATATCACACCCTATTGCAATATAGGAGCTGCTTCTCCGCTTTTTTAAATTACTGCTGGTTCTCTTGATTATTTGCCACTTTCACTGTTTCCTTTATTATCAGTTTTAGAAAACAATAGGATAAATATAAAGAATGCTACAGTGACGCATAGATTTGCAGAAAGATTATATTTCTAGGTTTGATGCATAGTCTCCAGTCTACATACAACTTGAATCATTTAAAGATTTGTTTATCGTCTGATGAAAAATTGAGTGATTTCCATTTGAAATTTGTGAGATTGTGGATTGCGTAGCTGATGAATTCATGGCTCAAAGCCCACATTTATCTCTCCGTCCATTGGCTCACAAGATTTCTGCTATGTTTATTTATTATATACTTATTATCAATGTATTTGGATTGTTGTTTACATGATTTTAATATACTGTAAGTCACTTTGGGTCCTGTAAGGGAGAAAAGTGGGATATAAGTACAGATTATTATTATTTGAAACACAAAAAGATTAGTACACAGCAAACAAGGTCACTCTGCTGGCTATTGTATTGGATCACACTTCCCAAGTGTCTAGGGCTGTGTGATGTATCAGTGAATAATATATGCAGATCCCAGTAGGATGGCCTTTTGCAGCTGACAGATGGTAATTTTGTCAGCGCCTATTGTGTTTAAGTGCAGGCCAAGGTCTTTAGGCACTGCACCCAATGTGCCGATCACCACTGGGACCAGCTTTACTGGTTTGTGCCAGAGGCTTTGCAGTTTGATATTTAAATCCTCATATTGTGTCAGCTTTTCCAGTTGTTTCTCTTCAATCCTGCTGTCACCTGGGATTGCAACATCGATGATCCATGCTTAGTTTTTTAACACGATTGATCGTGAGGTCAGGAGTATTGTGCTCCAAAACTCTGTCAGTCTGAATTTGGAAGTCCCAGAGTAGCTTGATGTGTTCATTTTCTGCAACTTTAGTAAGATATAAATAGAATTAGAATTGCTTTTTCAAAAATTCATTTACATAGAAAAGATCCTTACTTCCAATAAAACTAAAATTGAATCATCTCCCTCATGCTTTTGTTATCCCAGTGGTTTAAATGTATGAATAAGTGGATGAATGGAATATTCTGGGTAAGAAACAGAATGAAAAACAAGACAAAAATCATTGGATGGAAGAAGTCATGTGACGACTCTGCCTGCTATTTCCCTGTTCCAGGTAAGTTTCATGACTCCTGTGTTTTCAGAGTTAATTTTGAAAACCTTATCCACTGATTCCACCATGTTATCACAGAGGGAGAGATGGGAAGCTGGACCATTCCATTCATTGTATTTGGGTTAGCTTGCTATAAAGCCCTTAAAGTGTGCTGCTGTGTGCATTAATGGTGTGCATCATATAAACAACATACTTCCAAGCTGTCTTCAAACTGCATTAAATGGTCAGTGCATTACATGGTCAGTGTGGATATGCCCCACATCTCTGGGAATAATTCAATTATATCTGGTCATTGCCTCCTCCACTTTCCACTTTATTTCCTTTTGTGTCTGGTTCTTTACATTGTAAATCTGCATGCAGAGATTATCTGGCTTTGGTTAATCTCATATTGTGCATATATGTGTGTTCAAATCACTTTTGGCAATCCCATGAATTTCATAGGATTTTTTAAGGCAGGGAATTACTCAGAGGTGGTTTTGCCTGTTTTTTTCTTTTAAAACATAGCCTACAGTAGTGGCATCACTGGGGTGTGTGTGAATTGCACTGGGTAACACCATCAGATGACTGGGTGTTACCCTCTCTGTCTATACTTTTTTGTGCAGTGTTTCAGCAGATTCATTATTTTTAATAAAAATAATATCCTTGTAGTTAGAAATAACCACACAAATCCCAGCTCACATGTACCATATTAATATACCTATATGGCTAAAACTCTCAATTTACTTTTTGAACTTTCTAATGCTCATATGCTCTGGCTAGAGCTGTCATGATTCTCAATTTCCAATGACACTTTAAATCAGGGGTCCTCAAACTATGGCCCGGGGGCCGGATACGGCCCTCTAAGGTCATTTACCCGGCCCTCGCTCAGGATCAACCTAAGTCTGAAACGACTTGAAAGCACATAGCAACAACAACAATCCTATCTCATCAGCCAAAAGCAGGCCCACATTTCCCATTGAAATACTAATAAATTTATATTTGTTAAAATTGCTCTTCATTTTAATCATTATATTGTTTTTAAGTGGTTTTCAAACTCCAAATAAGATGTGCAGTGTGCATAGGAATTCATTCATGGTTTTTTTCTTCTCCAAATTATAATCCGGCCCTCCAACAGTTTGAGGGACTGTGACCTGGCCCTCTTTTTAAAAAGTTTGAGGACCCCTGCTTTAAATCATATGGCTTCTTCTCCAGGTGCTACAAGTTGCTTTTTCCCACAGTAGCTGATTTTGCCAAATTTTAGATACAATACTGTCATAAGGTTTGGTATGGGAGGATATCTTTATGGATGACATGGTGACTTACTGCACTGGGTAACACCAACCCTAGTGATGCCTCTGTCTATAGCATCTGGTATTTGTTGGCAATTTCTCACCCAAGTACTAACCAGGCCTGATCCAGTCCATTGAGGGGGTGATCCAGTTTAACTTCCTAAATATATAAGATTTAGGTAATCTTATATTAGCCGCCAATAGTGTTTTGGACTGGAGAGAGAAGTAGAAATTCTTTACCTTAATACTAACTAATACTTTGTGAGTTAGAGTCTAACTGCTGTGGCACTGTAAATGGTTCTTTCCTAGTAACAGCTTTGTTATTTTGAGAAGTGGGACACTGTTTGCATGTAATATGGAATAGGTAGCTGTGGCCCTTCCAGATGTTGTTGGGCTACGACTCTTTGGACCTCATCACATGGAGGTCCTTAAGCCAGAGGACAGCAAGAGAATCCATGGGGCAGTGGAGCAAATCCTTGTGGCAGTGGGGGAAACTGTTGGGTAGTGCCCCGCATCGGCCCCTTACCATCACATGCGGTTTACCATCTGTCCCCAACATGATCCTGTGCTGTATCCAGCTTAGGAGAACATGGATGACTATCTGTGTTCCAAGGGCTACCTCTTAACGCACTGCTGAGACACAACATGCACGGAGCCGGGATGGAGCCCTGCGGGAAGTAGCCCTGCGTCATGTGATGGGCTCCAGAAGTCTCTATCCTGGCTGAGTCTCAGTCTGAAGAAATCCAACACCTGGCAGATACCCATAATGCTCAGGGATTTTCCAAAGCCACAAAGGTCATCTACGGACCAAGAAACCATGGCATACAGCCTCTATGCTCATCAGATGGAACCAAACTCCTGAAGGACCAAAACTCAATTGCACTACGTTGGAAAGAACACTACCAAAGCCTCCTGAACCACAGCTCCAATGTGGCCGAAGAGGTCCTCTCACAAATCCCACAACAACAAACCAGGGATGAGCTTGCAGCACTGCCCAGTTTGGAAGAAGTCAGCAATGCCATCAGCCAACAGAAGAATAACAAAGCCAGTGGACCAGATGGGATCCCTGCTGAAATCTTTAAAGAGGGAGGACCTGAGCTGACACACCAACTCCACCAGCTCATAGAAAAAGTGTGGGTGACCGAGAAAATCCCAGCAGATTTCAAGGACGCCACCATCATCACCCTCTTCAAAAAAGGGGAAAGAACAGACTGCGGAAACTATCGAGGTATCTCCCTTCTAACTTCCACTGGGAAAATCCTCGCAAGAATCCTTGCAAACCGCCTTCTGCCCCTCTCAGAAGACACCCTCCCAGAATCTCAGAATGGCTTCTGCCCCTCCAGAGGAACAGTGGACATGATCTTCACTGCACGACAGCTCCAAGAAAAATGCAGGGAACAAAACCAACCTCTGTACATGGCATTCATCGACCTTGCAAAGGCATTCGACACAGTGAATCGCAGCGCTCTCTGGAACATCCTCCACAAAATCGGGTGCCCAAGCAAATTTGTGAACATCCTGCAGCTCCTCCATGATGACATGATGGCAACAGTCTTGGACAGCAATGGCTCCCAAAGTGACCCATTTAAAGTGGAATCCGGTGTCAAACAGGGATGTGTTATTGCCCCAACTCTATTCTCCATCTTCATCACTATGATACTTCACCTTGTTGATGGGAAGCTTCCCACCGGAGTGGAAATAATCTATCGGACAGATGGCAAGCTATTCAACCTCAGCAGACTGAAAGCCAAAACCAAGGTCACAACAACATCTGTTATAGAACTCCAGTATGCTGATGACAATGTCGTCTGTGCGCATTCAGAAGAAGATCTACAAGCCACTCTAAACACCTTCGCAGAAGCATACGAGAAGCTCGGCCTGTCATTGAACATTGAAAAAACCAAGGTGCTTTTCCAGCAGGCACCAGCCAGCCCCTCTCCAATGCCAGTGATACAGCTTAATGGTGTAACATTAGAAAACGTTGATCATTTCCGCTACCTTGGCAGCCACCTCTCCACCAAAGTCAACATCGACGCCGAAATACAACACCGCCTGAGCTCTGCAAGCCCAGCATTTTCCAGAATGAAGCAGAGAGTGTTTGAGGACCGGGACATCCGTAGGGAGACCAAGGTGCTTGTCTATAAAGCTATTGTCCTCCCAACCCTGCTATATGCCTGTGAGACGTGGACTGTCTACAGACGTCACATGCAACTCCTGTAACGATTCCATCAGCGCTGCCTCCGGAAAATCCTACAAATCTCCTGGAAGACAAGCGGACAAACGTCAGTGTGCTGGAAGAAGCAAAGACCACCAGCATTGAAGCGATGGTCCTCCAACATCAACTCCGCTGGGCCGGCCACGTTGTCCGGATGCCTGACCACCGTCTCCCAAAGCAGTTGCTCTACTCCGAACTTAAGAACGGAAAACGGAATGTTGGTGGACAGGAAAAGAGATTTAAAGATGGGCTCAAAGCCAACCTTAAAAACTCTGGCATAGACACTGAGAACTGGGAAGCCCTGGCCCTTGAGCGCTCCAGCTGGAGGACAGCTGTGACCAGCAGTGCTGCAGAATCTGAGGAGGCACGAGTGGAGGGTGAAAGAGTGAAACGTGCCAGGAGGAAGGCGCGTCAAGCCAACCCCGACCGGGACCGCCTTCCACCTGGAAACCAATGCCCTCACTGCGGAAGAAGATGCAGAGCAAGAATAGGGCTCCACAGCCACATACGGACCCACAAGGAAATCCATAATGGAAGACCATCTTACTCGTCCAACGAGGGATCGCCTAAGTATCCTGGCTGAGTCTCAGCAGTGTCCTAGCACGGGCAAAAATCCCCATGTGATGAGGTCCCTAGTTTCCCATTGGCTGTGCTGGCCATGGTTGAGAAGGGATTTATTTATTTGATTTATTTATTTATTATTTGATGCACTTATTAACCGCCATTCTCAGCCCATAAGGGCGACTCATAAGGGATGCCATTGAAAAACCTCTGGAGAACCGTATTTCTGGGTGTCTAGTATCTGGTTCTTAAACTAGGTATATTGGATGCTAATTTTCCATAATCACTCTAGGAAACCAAGTTGTGCTTTACAGGAACCAGGTTCTGCTATGGTGAGTGTCCATGCCTTTGCATCAGTATTTACTGCTCAATTCATTAAGCCATTATAATCCACCATAGCATGACCTTGTTAACATTTGACTTTTCTCTCACTGAAAAGAGAAAATTAACTTGTAATCTGGGGAGGGGGAGAGAATCAATGCAATGCTGTTTAATTTGTATATGTCTCATCAAGCCTGTTTTCCTTGTGCAAATGCTTTTTGAAAGGGCAAAATCTTAAAGGTACAATTAAATAGAGACTATTGAATTGGTTGGGGGGGGGGGGGAGCCAACAATGTTATCGCAAACAGCTCAGTAAATAATAGTGCAGTTTTTGAGCTAATAGACTGTTTTAACACCTGAATACATTCACATGCCTGATTAAACATGAACAACATAAACCCATAATAGTAGATTATAAGTCACAATATCTCTTTGCAAATAACAGCATATTAACCACTGTTGTATACTTCCTCAATTACATTCCTTTATTTTTCATTTCCATTGAGAAAACATAATGTTAAACATCACTTCTGTTTTAAAATCATTATGTAACAAATTTGGTCCACTGAAAAGCAAGCCAGCAAGGATACATTCAAAGCGGATCTCTGCTTATCTAAAATGGAATCAAAGAACTGGTGTGGAATAGTGATTTGAGCATTGGATTACAATTCTGGGAGACAGGATGTGAATCCTCACTCAATAAAGGAAAGCTACTAAGCAACCTTGGGCAAGTCATACTCTCTTAACCTCAGAGGAAGGCCACCTCTGAATTAATCTTGTGATGAAAACTCTATAAGAAGCTCACAATAAACTGGAGCTGACTTAAAAAACATAACAACAATATATATGGAGTTAGCTCCCCATATATAAGTGTAGTCATTGCAACGTGGCTTTCCTGACTTCCTTTTTTTACTTAGTACCCTTATTCTATGATCCATGATAATAGTTAACTTTGATATTCAGTGAAGTGTTACTCGTTCCAATAGACTTCATCAAGTATTTTAATCCATATATTTATCATCATGGAAGAAAGTTCAAAATCATCTGTGATCTTCTATGATGTAGGGTTACACCTACATGAAGAAAACAAAAATGATAACAATTGACAATTCATATAATTTTAAAGTGGATTATTAAAAATAATTAGTTAAATATTTATATGCATTGGCTCCAACATAAATGGATGCATAGAAATATTTAACTAGTTCAATTTTTTTAATAATCCACTTTAAAATTATATGAATTGCCGATTGCCAAGAAATCAAAAGACTGGGACTTGGAAAGGTAGCTATGAAGGAACAAGACAAGATCCCAAAATCTAAAGATATATCATTAAATACCAAAGTCAGGATCATCCATGCCATAGTATTCCCAATTTCTATCTATGGTTTGAAACCTGAACAGTGAAGAAAGCTAACAGGACAGGAAACAGTTGCAATGACTTGCTGGATGACAGACAGCTTTTAGATTCCATGGACTGCCCCCCCCCCCTCCCCAATGGATCCTAGATCAAACCAAATCTGAACTGGGTCTAGAAGCCAAAATTAGCAATCTGAGGGCTTTATTGTGATGCTATATTATTAATTAGAAATAATTGTTATGTTTGGTAATGATGGCAATAAAAAGAGGGGACACACACCATATTTACAGATGGATTGATTTAATCATCGAACCCACAGCCCCGAGCTTGCAAGGCAGCTAGAAAGACAGCCTCTTGGAAGTCTGCCATTCAGAGGGTGTCCATATGTTAGCCCTAACTTGACTGCAATTAGCAACAAACCTATTGTCTGTCATTATTATTTTTTCCTAATGTTCTTTATGGAAACATCAGACTTACTACACAGGTGGGAATCATATAGCTCTCCAGATGTTTCTGGTCTCAATTCCATTAGCCCCACCCAGCATAGTTAGTGGAGAGGAATGCCGGAAGTCATCTGGAAGGCCACAAGACTCCCACCTTTGGCTTAATATGCCTGAATACAAATGGATTTGTATATTCAGCTAGTCTACCCTATCCCCCAATATCTGGCACTAATTTAAGAAGATAAATCTATTTTAAATATAAGAGAAATGCTGAAAAGCTTGTGGTAATCACACATGTTTTAGGAGGTATTACATGATTTATGGTTGCCTTCTTCTATATACTCTTTCTTCGCTTGTAGCTAATTTAAAATAATCAGATGTTCATTTCTTATCTTGTCTGTATTATAAAACCATATCAGAACATATCTGAGATTCATTCTTTCATAAATATGTGTAGGTTCATTATGTTATTTTGAGAATCTTGTAAACAACACCGTATTGATACAGCATAGCTGAGGACCATACCAGGTGAATTTTGTCCATATGGCTAAGTTAACCAGGCACAAGAAAGAATATTATACTATTAAAATTGTTTTGCATGAATCACTCCATTTAGGGATTTCATCTGATTTTTTTCAACAGGAACTGGCATGACATAAAATCATACTGCTACCTGCCATATTTTGCATTGATTTATTGTTGAAGGCTTTCATGGCCGGAATCACTGGGTTGTTGTAGGTTTTTTGGGCTGTATGGCCATGTTCTGACATTTCACCTGCATCTGTTGTAGGCATCCTCAGAGTTGTGAGGTCTGTTGGAAACCAGGAAAATTGGGTTTAAATCTCTCACTCTGGACTTTCCACTGATATATAAAATTGGGTTTATATATCTCCACCCTGGACTTTCCACAGTTATATAAACCCAATATTCTTCACAATCTCTGAGGTTGCCTGCCACAGATGCAGGTGAAATGTCAGGAGAGAAGGCTTCTAGAACATAGCCATACTTTGCATTGATTCATTTAGCATGCATACAGCTGGTAAAACTTACTTTAGGGGACTACAAGGCCTCAAAATACCCAGCTAGAATGGCCATTGCCTGGCTGGCAGATTGTGGGAGTTGTCCTTAAAGGGATCCCACCCCCCTCAATGTACTTCTCCTATCCCTGTCATATCTTATTGCATCCCTAGGTGTTGTGCTGGCATCAGGGAGGAGTCTACTGAACTCTGAAATACAGCAAACTGTGCAGTTCAATCTCCATCTCCCTAAGGTATCCCAGAGGCATATCGTCCTGCATTTCAGGGATTTCAATTAAAGCAGTGCTTTTCTGAGCCACTGCAGTCTGGCAACACTGATAAGTGCCTTTGCCTTCCCATTGCTGCTTCTGGGCATATGGTAGTGGTGAGGCAGGATGCCAGCAATTGCAAGGCAGTCATCAAATCTTTGGATTTGTGGGTGTTGGAAGGGTGTGGAGGCTGGAATGAAGACTATAGCTTCATTCAGATAAAATGGCCGGACTTCATTGGTTGTTATTAGAACAAGCTGTCCTTGTGTTCATAAGCTCCATTTTTCCTATCTTCCTTGTTCCACACATGAAGGGAAGGGATTGGCCATCTCCATGTTCCATAGATTTGCTGTTTTCCCCAGATTTGTCAAGCTATTATTTGCACAAACCATAATTTGCCTGCAAATAAGAATCACAACCATAGCTGAATTATTATTTGTGATCTTGACTTAGAGATGAGTTCTTAAAACCAATATTTCTTATATCTGATTTTCCCAAGGAAATCACTGTGCTGTTCACTCTCTATAAGGACTCCTCCTATGAAACTTCCACACAGGTGTATATGCTTTCATTGCCTTTTCTAGTACTGCAGAGAGGCGTCGAAAATTATGTGCTGTGTTTGCATTCACTTAGTAATCTGGCTCTTTTATTTAAATGTCCTTTATAAAAAATACATAGAAGTTTTTTTGTTTTTTAATTCAAATTTTAAAAATAAAAAATTAAGAAAATAATACATACATATCTATATAAATAAAAATGTGATGTTCGTTTGTGGGATTAACTAAAAACCACTGGACGAATTGACACCAAATTTGGACACAAGACACCTATCAGGCCAATGAGTGTCCATCACTCATAAAAACACTGAAAAACACTGCAGAAGAGACTTAACCCCCCCCCCCAACCCAAAACATTACAACGCATGTGGAAAACCACATATGTACATATATACAAAGATATATACATACACAAACACATATACATAGACAGGGCCACAGCAACACATGTCAGGGGACAGCTAGTATTATATAAAGGTAAAGGTTTCCCCTTCACAATAAGTCTAGTCAAGTCTGACTCTGGGGGGGAGGGTGCTCATCTCCATTTCTAAGCCAAAGAGCTGGTGTTATATGTAGACAACTCCAAGGTCTTGGGGCCAGCATGACTGCATGGAGCACCGTTACCTTCCTGTCAGAGCGGTTCCTATTTATCTACTCACATTTGCATGTTTGCGAACCGCTAGGTTGGCAGAAGCTGAGGCTAACAGCGGGAGCTCACCCTGCTCCCTGGATTTGAACTGCTGACCTTCCGGTCAGCAAGTTCAGCAGCTCAGCAGTTTAACCCGCTATGCCACTGGGGGCTCCTTATATATTATATACATACACATAATTATGCTTAAATAACAGCTGCATAACTGACTACACAATTTCTCTACAAAGAAACATCCTTACTCTAAATACAAACATGCTTACATAAATCAGTTTCAAAAGAGGATTTCCTGCTTTCCTTTTATCGATTTCTTTATCATTAAATGATGTTTTATTCTCCTTATAACCAGCAAGTTATTTACTACTGGGGACTCATACATTTCAATGAGGACTCATACATTTTACCAATTAAATGGTCATCATTAACACATGATAGGACCTCAAATTAACTTCTATTTTGGTCAACCATTTTAAAGAATCAAATGCTTTTTCAGCATGCAGGAAGATCAACACTGCTTGCTTTTAATTATGGTGCTCTAAATATTCTATGATGTTTATGATTTCCATCATGCTATTTCTCAATTAGGTAGAAAGAAATGTTGATCTTAATGAATCCCTTCTCAAAGAACCTTTTCAGTTTTTCTGCTAAAATGGAACTAAATAATTTATAATCATTATTAAAGAAGGAGATAGGTCTATAATTGCTTACTCTTGCTAGGTCTTAACTTCATTTTGGTATTCATATTATTGTTGCCTCCTCCCATATTCTGTCCCCGCCCCCCTTTAGAATCAAATGAAAGGTTTGTTGCAATGGTATACACAATTCTTTCTTGACACATTTGTCATATTTTGCTGATAAACCACCTGGACCTGGAACTTTATTAGTCTTTGCTTTTCCAATTGCATCTAAAATTTCTTCCAGTGGGATCTGGGGATTTTGTAGTTGTTTTTGCAGTAAAATACTTGGGAGATACTGTTTTATAAATATTTATCAATCTTTTCTTGTAGCTTTTTAATTTGTTATTGTTCTGCATAATACTTACGTAACAATCTATCTTGGCTATAATTTGAAATCTTTTCAATTTTTCATAGATTTTTGCCTTGTTTTAACTTGGTACACATATTCCTACTATCAATATTTTCATACCTTGAATTTCCATTTATTTCTACATATCTACCATTTTGACCTTCAAACATTTTCTTTGGAATCAAAGTATCTTAGATGACATTTAATATCCCATAAATTATAAAACAATGTACAAATGTTGGAAATGTGGACTTCATGAAGGGTCCTATTACTACTATATGTAGTGGAGCTTTAAAAAGGCCCCCAAAATAAGAATAATAAGATAACAATCAACCTGCTCTCAATCCTTCCTCCATCACAAATGCGCCTGGCAGGGACAAGAGACAGGGCCTTCTCAGTAGTGGGCCCTCGGTTGTGGAACTCCTTCCCTAGGGATATTAGATCAGCCCCCTCCCTCCTGACATTCTGAAAAAAAGTTTTAAAAATGGCTTTTGATAATGCAGTGTAATAGATGAATATAGAACCAGGAAAGAGTGGACATGGAACGGCTTTGACAATGCTTTTGGAAATTGAGTTAACAGGAAATTACTGGTGACTACTTGATTTATATGTTTTTTAAAATGATTTTTACATGGTTTTATAATGTGTGTTAAATGTTTTAATTGTGTTTATGACCATCATGGCATCAAATTGCTGCCAATCTGTAAGCTACCTTGAGTCACCTTTGGGCTGAGAAAGGTGGCATAGAAATACCATAAATAAATAAATAATAAACAAATCTTTCACATAAATTACTACACCTCCATTTCAGAAGTTTAAAGTTTTTGTAGTGCTAAACTTTTGGTGACTGAAGGACATCTTCACTTGAGGTGGTGGCAAAATTCTTATGAAGGGCTATGTCTGCTCAGCATTAGATAGAACTCTCTTACGAAGGGCTACCAAGAGAGTTCCTGGCTCCTTCATTTGAAAAATAAAGTATTGTCTTCAAGACATCTTCCGAGTGGGAAGGGTCTGAGACACTAACTCACATGCTTCACTAGTGAAGAACACTACTTCTACTGGAGCAACCTTTTAAGATGATTGTTCTTAACCATCTAGTTTGACTCCAACTTGTTCCACAGTGAGCTGACCATGGTGCTGATCCTATATTCCTGAAAAAAAAATCCTCAGCATACATGGAGACTAATGCCTGAACTAGTGAACCATTCTGATTCTCTCGACAAAATATACTTTAAGGGTGCCTGTACAAGCTACAAAGTTTGTCTCGTTGAAAACAATAGAGTTCATTATTACACTATGTAACAAAAATTGAAAAAAAATCTGTTCCTGGTTTGAATTATCATGCCTGTTTAATTATGTGGTACTTACCTTGAAAGTAGTGGTTATACTCCAGAAACTTCGTTTTTGTGGCTGCCACAAACTATGTTGCATTTGTTAAGACTTGATGAGATATTAATTGAAAATCTATAGCAAAATGTGTTGCAGGATATCCCATGAAAACAAAGTTTTTGCAGTTTAATAAACCTTCCCCATGTTTTTATGATAGAACCAATTAGGAAATGACATTTATAACCCTGGAACAAAATCGTGTTACATAGTGTTATCTATTGTTTCACAAATCCACATGAATTCAGAGAATGTATTCCCCTGGATATAGGGTTGTATTGTACTTTTGCAAATAGTCCACTGTTTAAATGTGTCCACATAAAAACTGTTAGGGCCTACTGATTTCTACTATAATAATTTACTCTAAATATGACCAAGTCTGGCCCCAACCTACATTTTAAAAGCTAACTTTCTAAGAAAAAGTATAAATTATGGTTTGGATCAAGAGCTAGGGAACATCTACATGGCCCACATATATTGATGCTGATTCTAAGTTGGGTACTTCGGATCAGCACCTCAGGATTCTACATGTCCAGCTGCTGAGTTGGTTGGCTGCTGGTGGGTGTCAGCACTACATAGGACAGTAGCTGCAAGGATTCATTTATCTACCTTGGAAAACTTTAGGATGAATGGATGCTGTGTATTGTGTGGATATCATGAAGTCCATTCACCACTATCCACTATTCATTTGTCATGAAGATGAGCCAAATAATAGTATGCCCAGATTAAATCCTTTATTTGCAGAATACTAACATGGGACTGCAATAAAAGTGTTTTTTTTTTCAATGTTACAGATGTGTATGTGTGTATGTGTGTGTGTGTGTGTGTGTGTGTGTGTGTATAGGGAGGGTGAATTAAAAAACAAAATAAAAATGTGATTCTTTCACAAATTTAATTTCTAGTTCCAAATCTAATTCCATTCAGTCACTTCTTACAACATCGAAGCATCAAGGCAAGGTGTGATAAAACTGTACATGATGGAGCAAATTTTAGGTCATTTTTGGATTTAGAGTACCAAATCACTATAGAACAATATATATATATATATATATATATATATATATATATATATATATATATATATATATTTTAAAAAAACAATATTACCCTCAATTTTGCAAGCCTATGTAATCAGTACAATTTCTGGGTTTCACTGTTGTTAGAGCTATTTAAATATGGATTACAAATGTAAAAAATATTAACCATAGCAATACCTTTTTAAAATAATGGTTGATCATACTTATTTTGCCTGTTTTTGTTTTAACTCCCCCTTTCTCTGAACATACATTTGTCAGCTCTTTTCCAAATGGAAGTCTGTCTGAAATATAGAATAAATTGGAAAATGGCCTCTGAAACCTGGCTTAGCTATTACTAGAGTCATAATTCTGTCAATAACAGACAAGAAATGCAGAAGCCTGACTTTTCCTTCTTATTTTTATTTATAAATTCCATTTCATAATAGCAATAAGACACCACAGGCCATGCATTTCAAAGCGATTACTGCACTTCTCTGGTGATTAAAGCCACACAGCCTCTAGCCTTGTGCCTCATAATGCCACCTGAGGTGTTCTGTAATAGTCTAGAAATGCACTACATGCTGTGTCATATTACTTAAATATATTTAGCTTGATCATACAAGGAGGAAAATAATGGCAGAATGCACAAGAAGAACATCCTTCTACTGTTACCATTTTTTAAAAATTAACTCCTCAGAAAAGCAACTCTTAGTTACTATATCCAGTGTTTGCTAAAGAGTATATGAAATGCAAACTTTGTAATTTTAATGTTTATGCCATTTCCCTCCTCCCAAACTGAAGCCCCAACTTTGACTATTTTAATATAATTTGCCTTGTTGCACAATACAGAAATGCAGCTAAATCCCAAAAAGCACTAAACTGTTACATTTGACATGAAATTACTACTGTCATTCAATTCATTAGAAGAGTTTAGGAGTTGCAATATGTCTGTAATTTATAGCCTGCTTACTGACAAAGCTTAATGCTAACATATGCCTAATTTGCCAAGGTTATCTCAAGTTCCATTCATCTCCCCCCACTAACAATATGCCTCTGATTCCATGCTTCATGGATGAGGTACATGTGGTTTCATATTTAGCGCTATCAATCACAAGTAATTGCCTGGAGCTCCCCGCCTCAGCGTTCAAAGGGAGGTCTATACTGGGTCTGATGATTGATGAAAAATGGTTACTTAGCCAGAGGAGGGCGTCATCCTCCATCCTTAGCAATGGGAAAAGGGAAGAAAAAAAAACCCAGCAAGGAGGAGTTGGCTGGGGAAATAAAAAGATGGCATAAATAACTCTGACATTTCCAAACTTTTGTCTTTGGCACTTGGGACTTGCGATCAGAAAAAGACAACATTTCTCTCTTTTTACTGCCAATGATTTTTTCGTATTACTTTTCTTTTGTAGTAGGGGAGATATAACCTATAGGGAATTAAGACATGATAAAATGGTCGTTCTATGAATTTTCAAGGGACACAATATTCAGTGTGGAGTTTTCTAAGGTAAATTAATTCTTCAAATCAGGCTGAGAATACCCCCGAGGACCTTATGACTTCAGCAGAATATCTTGATCAGCTTCAGGTTCACAATGCCCTATAATGAGCACTCATTTTGGGATATCAAAATATATACTTATCAGGCAACTGCCCACCTAGAAGACTGTGTCATCCCCTACTCCTTACTCCCAAAATGGAGGAAACCTGTTTTTTTTTTCAGACATACAGTTAGTATTTAAAAATATTTGATACTTGAGTCCTTTTGGGGAGATATGGCGGTATATAAAAATATAAATATATTATTATTTTACTGACACAAAAACACATTATGTCACAGCAAACGAGATCTATATGCTAGATTTCATATCACAAAATCACAAGTCAAACACTTCCCAAGTGTCTAGGACTGTGTGATGTATTTTCAAATGATGCGTGCAGATCCAAGTAAGGTGGCCTTTTGCAGTTGACAGATCGTGATTTTGTCAATGTTTATTGTTTCCAAATGCTGGCTGAGATCTTTTGGCATGGCACCCAGTGTGCCGATTACCACTGGGACCACCTGTACTGGTTTATGCTAGAGCTTTTGCAGTTTGATTTTGAGGTCCTGATAACGGCTGAGTTTTTCCTGTTGTTTTTCCTCAATGCTGCTGTCATCTGGTATGGCGACATCAATAATCCAAACTTTTTTCTTTTCCACAATCGTGATGGGTGTGTTGTGTTCCAAAACTTTGTCAGTCTGGATTCAAACATCCCATAGTATTTTTATATTATTATTATTATTATATTGAAAGAGAGGCTTTAATTTCAACACATTGCCCTTGTTTTGCTTTTTAAAGGTCACAAATACAATAACCAACAGTTCAAAGTAGATGCTGTAGACAAATTCCGTTCTAGACCCTATTATTTATATGTATGTATGTATGTATGTATGTATGTATGTATGTATTCCCCACTTCACTCTGCCAAAGGAGACCCAAAATTGGCTACTGTCATAGATGAGCCAATGACCTGACTTGGTATATGGCTGCTTCTCCCTCTTCTTCCTTGTAGTACTTGCTAAATGATCTATCCTTTGATTTATATATGGTTTGGTTATCAAAGCTGTACAAATCTTGAAACATGATCAAAACTGTTCAAATTTTTTATTTTAACATTTGTTTTTAGACCATTGTATTCTCCATCCTGCATATTTTGAAGGCCTACCATAGTCTTCCAGAACCTGGTCTCAACAGACATCCTGGACTACATCTTCCTTCATCACCAATCAACCTGCATGTTGGCTGGGGATTACTGGGGTTGCAATCTAATATGTCTGGAGAATATCAGGATGAGTCTATCAAATAGAAAGATCCCTACATATGTGAGTGTTTCTAGTGTTAACTACTTCCATGCCAAACTGACATGGGAATCTACTACTCAAATTGCCCAAAAGGAGGCAGCCCTTGTCACTCTTTAGGAATCCCTTGTTGAGGAACAGGATTGCCACCTAAACTAGCTGGAGAATTCTAGAAGTCATCATTGCAAATATAATTTTGCAATCTGTGTTGTCTCCAGTGGTATCTCTTTTCACATGGGCTCACAGTCTGCCACACGAGTGATGGCAGCCACTATCTTTTGTGCTACCGCAGCTCCAAATACTGGATGGAATCCAGCTTAGATCTGGTATGTTTGTGCACCTTCTATCTACCCACAATGTTTGTGCAGCTGAGTTATGTTGCACAGCTTTCATACACTACTGAAAGGCAGCAAGATGTGGGAGTAAATGATCCTGGGGAGCTAGATTGTACCTCTGTGTCATACAGTTGCACAGAAGCAGCAGTCAGCGTGTCTCTTTCTGCCCTAGCATTTATTTGCTGCCATAGACATAAAATTAGCATTGGCATATATTAAAAGTAAAGCCCATCAGGATCAGAGAGCTGATTTCTGAAACATGCCTGTTGATGTCCTATTCATGTCATTTTTGACAAGCAGAGGTTGATGTGATGCAGTGCAGTGGTTTGTGGGAATTGCTCTTGCAGTTCTGTTTCATTACATGGCTAATTAAGCAAGGTCACTGAGCCTTTTTTCAGGCCTTTCAATTGAGGCATCTCTAAGGTTTGAATAGATCTGTTTATTATCTTACATACTCTAACAATGTAAAGATATTAAATGCACAGTATGTCCATGTGGTGTGTGAGTGCTTGTATGCACAGACCGATTCAGACTTACATTTGTATCCACGGAGAATCTACGCAAAAGAATGGGTAATTCTATCCCAATGTAAAGCCTAATTATTTAAAACATTCGCTGAGTTTTAAGTCATATGCAAATGTGCAAGAGGGTATAAATAATTAATGCAAAGGAATGTGTAGCCTTATAACAATATGGTTCACTTTACACTATCTCTCTATGACACTGGATCACCAGAGAGGTTAATTTCTGTATGCAAGAGAACAAGAAAGGCATGCAGATAAATAATTAAGTATATAAACAAGTACATGAGCTGCGGGATTACATAACACCAAGACAGGTTGAGCGAGGAAGGGAGTGTGGGGGGAAAATCATTATACACCAATGCCACAGTTCAGTAAACAGCTACCTTTACAAACATCCCATTGATTCAATTTGGCTTAAGCAAATATAATACTGGCAGAAGTCTTAAAAATAATATGTACAATTATGCTCCGATGATCCATATATACCTAGAAATCAATATTAGAAATACTGTAGCTGGTACCAAGACCACTTCCAAACTAGCTGATACCAAAGTGGTTCTTGGGCCCTTCTGGGTTGGGAAAGATTGAATATAGTTTCCAATCATGAAAAAGGTGAGGCATGTCCGTTTATTTTGAGGATCCAAGAAAAATTCTGAAGATGAAAGAAAGACTTCTAAGAGATTTCCACCTCTCTTTAAAAACTGTAACAAACAAACAAAACACCCCAAAAGAAACACCAGATAGCTTAATATTTTGAAGGTAGTCTGTTCCATCAGTGATAAGTTCTTACTGTCAGAAGATGCTTCCTAATGTTTATGTGGAATGTCACCTCCTGTAATTTGAATACATTGGTTTACATCAGTGGTTATCAATCTGTGGGTCCCCAGGTGTTTTGGCCTACAACTCCCAGAAATCCCAGCCAGTTTACCAGTTATTAGGATTTCTTTGAGTTGAAGGTCAAAACATCTGGGGACCCACAGGTTGAGAACCACTGGTTTACATCCTAATATTTGGAGCAGTGGAAAGCCAGCTTGCTGCATCTTCTGCATGGCATCCCTTTAGATATTTAAAGATGGCTATCATATTTTTTCTTCATCTTCTCCGAGCTGAAAATGATTACAATATAATCTTTGGTTTTTTTAATAATGTAGAGAAACAAGGAAAAAATCAAGTTGGTGAGGAGCTAGTCGTCTCATAAAATGTGTTTTAGCCTGAGATGGTGGATGGGATAACCAAACTAAATGTCACATGTGGATGATGACTATCCTGCGTAAGTCAAATATGGAATAGGAAAAAATATTTCTGGGTGGACTGTGGAAGTAATGGAGTTTTTAACATTTCCTTGCCTCTTTTCACTTACTTTTTTGTAACAGAATCCAAAGTTGCAGTTGAGGACTAGTACTGAATCTTCCTCAATATACTGCTAGTTGGGGAGTACCCACTAAAACATCTGAGGCAGCAGAGTAGGTTATAGGGTCCAGGATAGGCTGTTGTTTGACATCTGCAGCCTTGACATTTGTGCATTTGCTGACTGAGACAATTATCTCACTTTTGCTAATGATAGGGCCAGTTCTGTCCTAAGCCACATTTCACTGTATATTGAGATTCATTATGCTTCCTTGTCTACAAGAGATTCTCCTCCTTAGCAAATCCACTAGGTTTAAGACATCTTTACTAGAATTTCTTATGCTATCATCCTCTCAATTATTCTATCCACTTAATAACTCCCACTTTTAAAGAATTAAGACAGAATAACCTATATACATGAATAAATATGAAGAGATTGTAATGATTTACCCATTACAATTGTCGCTCTGGATCCATGGGTTCCACCACCCTCAACTTGAAAACATTTTTGAAAGAACAAAAAGCAAGCTTTCCTTTTGCCAGTGTATATAATGGACACTATTTCACGATGCCAATGTATACCACAGGGTTTGAGCATCCATGGATAAGGTAATAGGTATCCATGGGGAGTCTGGAACATGTAATTACTTCAGGAGCTGAAAAGATAGAGAGACATAGAGACCCCCCCCCCCCCAATATCTTTCAAATAAAGTAGAAAAATTCATATGTAATTATGCATGCATTAGATAATCTGATTTTATTACCTTTTTTCCTCTCTCTATTTAAACTAGAGAAAAGCATTTTTGAAAATACAACCTGGAGCTATCCAGTCATCTCAATTGATTGACAGTGCTGTGGATCTACACAACATTTCCTTCATCCCTTCTCTGTAAATGACATTGGGCTCCCCTCTTCCACCTGGCCAAAATAGACTGTTTACCCATTTGTTGCTGTATTGGCCGTATTTTAGAAAATTGCTTGTAACTGCATTGGTTCAGCTTTATATCCTTCAGGGAGAATTGACTGGCCCGTGTTCTGAGATTCTCCTTTCTATTATGTGGACATTTGCTAGCAGCTTGTATTTTGTGGGCCTCACATCCTCAGCTGATAGATTTTTTTTATTCCTTTTTCTCAGGATCAGTTCTCTCTTATGAATCTTTTTTTCACCTATTTGGTCCATTTCCCATCTCTGCACATACAAAGTCTTATATCCATTTATTGCAGCTTACATGGTAAATTCTCTATAAGACTCTACAAGGCTATCATGGGTTCAGAATGCCAACGGGTTGTTTATGCCACCCTCAAACAACAAAATCCCAATGTAGAATCATATAGACACCGGAATTGATTCAGGAGAATCCCGCTGAATCAATACAAAGACCCAGAATTTCTGGGCAGCTCAGTGAATGAATGTAGAAAGCTCCCAGGTGGGACCCAAAAGCAGTGACTCTCCTTGTAGCAGCTGTTATTCAAAAGGTACATTTAGGGAGTGAAACAATCTCACTACTCTGCAGGTTTTTCTCAAAGCTAGTTATTCTAGTATTCCCGTTCCATGAGCAACCGCAATTCTGACAAAAGTGCAAATTGCACAAGTATTTTTTCTGTGCCAGTTTCCCATACTTTATTGAACTTATTGAGCATCCTCAGCCAAACAAGGCAGTCGGTACCACATTTTACAATATATGCATTTCATTAAATGCGTGCGCACACATGCACACATACACACAAACTTTTTTGTATATCTAGAAGTTCTGTCTGGAGATGGGAAGCCAAATCTCTGGAAGATCTCACACTTTTTCATCAGTGAATCTTTCCCATCCCTTTTCTTATGAATCAGGCTGATCTACTCCGAGTTCTAGCCCTAGCTATGACGCATGCAAATATAGGTCTTCCGTTTCACATCTCACTACCATAGTGCTATGCTTTCTCTCTAAGGTCCATGGTTCTGCCCTACAGAATCCTGAAATTTTCAGTTTAGGGAGGGGCATTTATAATTCTTAAACAGAGGGTACTAGTGTCTCTTTGAACTATAAACCATAAACCACAGGATTCTAAAGAATGAAGCAAATGTAGCTGCAGTGCAATTGAGGTGCTATAAATCCATAATGTGAAAAGTTTCCTAGTTACATTAGCTAATATCGCTAATGAGTCTTGTGCCATCATTTTAAAGTCATTAGCTTGCTCTACAGCTAAGAAGAGATACATATCATAAGTGTGATGAACATGGTTTATACATAGAATTTGACATACTGGCACAGGTTAGTGTCTCAGGATTTGGAAAAAGTACTGTTTTGGATGACAACTTCCAAATTCCTGATCCCTCATCGCATTTAATTACTAGAACCATATAACTGGAAGAGTCCACAAGGGTCATCCAGTCCAATCCCTGCCACACAGGAATACAAAATTAAAGCTCTCCTGACATATGGCCAACCAGTCTCTTTAAAAACCTCCAGAGAAGGAGACTCTACTACACTCCAAGGCAGTTTTGCCCACTTTTTGAGCAGCTCTTGTTGTCAGAATGTTCTTGTTCTTCCTAATGTTCAGGTGAAATCTCTTTTCCATTGTTCTGTGTTCTAACCATTGAGCAGCAGAAAACAAGCTTGCTCTATTTTCAACTGCTCTGCTATACTTCTACTGATGCAGCATACAATTGCATTGGATTTTTTTAAGCAGTTCAGTTAAACTGAATTATATGGCAGTGAACTAGGCTCCTTGAACTGTTGTCAAGACATATGCCACCCATTTTACTTTTTATGCCTATATATATATGCCTATGCAGTCATCTGTCAGAAGTGGACAATGTGTGACTTCCAGAAGGCCTAGGGCTCATCCAGCTGCCATAATGCACACCCTCCCAAGTTTTCATATGGGGTGTTCAAATGACACCCCACATAAAAACAAATTCCTTCGGAATAGCAGGAAAATCCTGCTTTGTGCCGAAGTAATTTGACAGCTGGAAAGACCCAGGTCTTTCAGAAGATTCAGGTCTTTCCAGCTGTGGGCAGTGTGTGCATTGGGCCCGGGGATCGAGTCCCACAAGTTCTGGTGCCCATCCACACAGCTGTCTCAGGTTTCTTGGCTTCCTGGATCCCAACAACCCCGCCCCCTCACAAAAAGCCTTTAAAAAGAAGATAACTTGCCCAGCTGCCATTCCCCCTTCTCCGGAGCTCTCCTGGCACATAGAAATGATGCACCAGAAGAAGGGGGGGGGGGAGGAGAGAGGAAAATAGTCCCTGGACCCTCCTCTCCTGGTGCATCATTTTTGCTTGTCAGGAGAGCTCCAGAGAAGGGGGAATGGCAGTCAGTTATTTTCTTTTAAAAGGCTTTTCTTGGGGGTTTTGTTTTGTGTCTCTGGGTGTCCTGTCAGAAGGTCCAAGAGGGCCTCTGCACACACCCCTCCTCAGAAAGCGCAAATGTTGGAGGGAACTGTCTGGACTTCAACCCAGGCCCAATCGGGTTTAAGAAACCATATTGTGCTCGGGTTAAAGCCCTGTGTGGAACCTCCCCTAGTTACCAAATTGATTATGAAGTTTGAATTTACTGTCTGGATGGCCATAAGTTGCCACCTATAATTTAAAAGAGTGTCATGTCATTTTAAAACTCCAGTGAAAAACACTAGTCAAGTACACATGGTCAACCTCAGTCATTATGGCATTGCAGGTAAGGGACAAAATAATGCTTCCTCCACATACTCAGCAGCTGAATTTTGCTTTCATATTGGTGATGGGATGGCATCCTTTTGAGGGAAGGAGGTTAAAATGTGCCCCCGACAGACCCAACATCTGCTGTCTGAAGGAATTTCCTCACTTTGCCTAATGGTAGGCTGAACCTTTAAGTATTTCATGGCATCATAAAGAAAGAAGGCCAAGGATGTCAAGTCTGCACAAGTGAGTCCCTTTCACAATGCGAGCTTTACCTGTTTACCTAATGATGAAGAACATATATTCAAGGTCACGTGGTTGCACACAAAACCCTAAACACCCAGGATCAAGATTTCTAGGAGAGTACTTTCCTTTATATATTCCCAGTCAAACATTGTGATATTCATTGGAGTCCTCATCAGCTGTAAGCAACTGAATGCTGTCAGGAAGGTCAGGAAAGCATCATTCATCATTCCCATCTCAGGGTGGTTCAAGAAGCACAAACAAAGTTCAGCTTCAAAAACCTTCTGAAAATGTCCCTACTGGTACTCCCTGGATGTTAATTATTCTTTAGCTTTGTTGGAATGTTCTGAATCTTTCCCTCCTTCAAAATATTATCAGTTTTATAGTGCGTCTTTATTTAATGTGAACTGCTTAGATATGCTGCTATATCAATTGGTTAGTGTGAATTTAGATGATGCACACCAGTCTTGTGTGCTATTTAGAACAAAATAAATAGCAAAAAACTATAATAATAATATAAAACTTCATTTATATTCCAACCTATCTCCTCAAGGAGACTCAGGGCGGATTCCAATCAAATAAAAAGGCAAACATTCAATGCAATGCATTTGTCTTGATCACAAAATATCTATACTTGCACTTTCAGACTGAGTTATTGAAAGCAAACTGTGCTTGTATTTATTTATTTATTTATTTATTTATTTATTTATTTATTTATTGTGATTACATTCTGGGCAAGAGAAACTGGATCTGACATTTTGTTTTACCAGCCTGCCTCCTCTACATGTAAGACAATAACAACCATAAGCAGAGGCAAAGACGACGCAGATGAGGGGAATCTGTAGTTTTCATTTTCCTCTCCTCAACCTTGCTTTTGCAGAGCACACTTATGAAAATCAATAGGTTTGCCACAGGTTTTCACTGGGATGGGAATTGCCCGCTGCTTCCTTTCAATCTTAGCAGAGCAGATGATATGAATAATAGACTTCAAAATAACTCCAATCAACATAAAATAAAATGATGTCACTAGACTAAAGAGGGAAAATCAGATGACAGAAATGCCATTGCTTTTTGCTCTCATGAGTGTCTGTCGATGTTTCACTGAGGTTTAGTGCTGCAACTAGTGTCATAAAGTACTAGCTTGGCAAAGGCTAGCAAGAAGACATTGGCTTTCTTGGGCCCCTTCTACATTGCCATATAAAATCCAGATTATCTGCTTTGAACTGGATTATGTGGCAGTGTAGGCTCATATAATCCAGATCAGAGCAGATAATGTGGATTATCTGCTTTGATAATCTGGATTATATGGCAATGTAGAAGGGGCCTTTCAGGGTGCTTCCAGACAGCATGGAAATGTGGGTTCTAAAAACATGTCCTGTGGGTCCTGGGATTCCTTCCCCTGGTGTCCTCACAAGCTTCCTCTGAATCAGAACAAAATGGAGAGTGGACGGGGGACATCCAGCAGAAGGTATATGTGCACATGTGAATATCTTAATATAAATACAAGCAGATTTGTGCTTGGATTAAAAGCCACCAATGAATACCAGATGCTGTAGGCTATATTTCAGAGGAAGTGATTGAC
This sequence comes from Anolis sagrei, assembly GCF_037176765.1. NCBI lineage: Eukaryota > Metazoa > Chordata > Lepidosauria > Squamata > Anolidae > Anolis > Anolis sagrei. The sequence continues at coordinate 109,125,668 of NC_090023.1, forward strand.
AAAATTACCTCTGAGCATTCCTTGCCTGAGAAAATCCTATAAGATTCCTGGGGTTATTGTAAGTTGATAGGTCACTTGAAGGTACATGCACATGCACAAGATGGAATATAAATAATTGCAATAGAACATTATTGTAATAGTTATTGTAATACATTGAACATCTAAAACTACACAAACGCTGAATGTTTTAGGACAGGCTCATGTTATATTGTGCCTAGAAATAATGCCATCATAATGTGGGATAGTATGGGAAAATAAGAGTCATAATGGGATCTGTGAGGAAACAGTATGCTGTAGTGGTTTTGGTAGCTCCAGGAGACTAAGGTCTGAATCTCCATTCAGTAATGGAAATACTATGTGGAAATCTGAGCAAATCATGGCCTTAGAAGAAGACAGTTCAAATCTTCTCTAAAATAAATATTATTCAGAAAATCCTATGGTGAGATTGTCATAAACTGGGGTTGGCCTGAATGCACATAACAAAAAGAACCACACATGCTCCTCACACTTCTAGTTCACTCCAGAGTTTCACTGTATACACAAAGTCATTTTGGTCACAAGACATCATTTCCTGAAACACTTTTATAGGGCATGACTTTGACGAAAAAGTATAAATAAGTTGTGGATTTGTATTTCTTTTAGAAAAAAGAACAAGCAGAACCGAATAGTTATCACACCTCCTATGACTCCCTTTATTTCCCTGACCGAGAGAAGCCACTCTTTAAAAACCACTAGAGATAACTTCAAAATTTACTATTCACATCCAAATTAGATTAGCTGCATTATCTTGCATCACAAGCTCCCTGAGCAATACAATGGAAACTACAAAAGCTGAATTTGCTACATAGTGTGAAAAAAACTGAGATTATATTTAAAATAAAATGTGCCTGTTTTATTTTCTCAAGTATTATAGCTGCATCCGCTGTTCGGGGAGTTCAGAGTCTTTTGTGCTGTTTTATTTTGAAGCCCTTTAGTGGCTGCTTCAGGAAAGAGATTAGTTCACTGCTAATTGTGTTGTTGGTTTTGTGATCCTATGAAAACCCTCCTAAAAGTCTGCATGCAAAACCAATGAGGTAGAACATGTTTGACAAGCTTAGTTCCAACATGACCAATGTAGCACAGAAAGATTTCAAAACCGTTGCCTCTCTTGGATAACAATAGTGCATACAAGTGTTTACAAGAGGATTAAAAGCAGTTTCAAAAATTGTACCATAGATTCTTTTTAACAAGACATATGTTCATTTTTAAAGTGAATTTTAAAAAATTGTTGTTTTTATAAACAACTAATTTGATCCCAGTGGACACTAGCTCTTTCATTTATTCTCTTTTGCTTATCTGTAAGAGAGTGCATAATTGCTATTTCATATATATATATCATACAATCAAGGCCATGATAAGCAGTACCTATTAGCAACCTGTCCAATTACAGTAACAGAAAAGAAAATCTACAAAATACAAACCGTAACACCTGGTAATTAAAATTGCTAATCACCAGCAATTATCTGCCAGAGCTTTATAGGCAAGTGAAACAGTTTGACCCTTTGCCCATTGAAAGAAGAATGTTTGCTGTCTATTGATAAGCGCTTAGGCAAAGCTGTGTTTGGCTCCCATCCATTAAGTGGCTACTAATAGGAAGTCAACAAAAGAGCCCTGACATCTTTGGTGGGGCACTTCTGCCAGGACAGGTCTGAGAGCCCAGATGTTTGGAGTGCCTGGAAGACAAGGGGAGGAAAAGTTTGCGACACACTAAAGGAGCTGCCACTCAAGCCCCACACTTTCAATACTTCACTGCAAACCAGATCCTGGTCTGGAACATGGATTAATTTAATATAACTTCCCAGTTCAACTGTGGAGATGTTTAAGAAAACAGTCTTTTGGATGGGAAAGCAAGCAAGCAAGCATTACTACTACTACTACTACTACTACTACTACTACTTATTATTATTATTATTATTATTATTATTATTATTATATGTATACCCTGCTTTTTCTCTACCAAAGGAGACTCAAAGCAGCTAACACTAAAAACTATAACAATGTGTCAAAACCTAATGCATATAAACATTAATTAATTAATTAGAACATTTATACCCTGTCCTTCTCAACCTCCAAAAAGTAACTCAGGACGGCTTCCAACAGGCAACTATTCAATGCCGACACAATATAACATAACATAAAATACAATTAGCATACATTAAAAACAGTTATAAATATACATTAAAACAGTTGGCTGGTTCAAATTGTCATCCAAATCAGTCCATTGCGGTCCACTAAAACCTTATCTTCATCAGTAAATCAGTTTATTCTGTGAACGCTTGATCACACAGCCAGGATTTGAGTTTCTTCTGGAAGATCAGAAGGGATGGGGCAGATCTAATCTCATAAGGGAGGGAGATCCACAGCCGAGGGGCCACCACAGAGATTAACATCAAATTAAACAAATATTAAAATATATAGTTAATAATAATAACAAAACTTTATTCATGTTCCGCCCTCTCTCCCCAAGGGGACTCAGGGCAGATTCCAACAAAAAATGGCAAACATTCAGTGCCAAAACACATCCATAAATAAAATACTAAAACAAGCTAATCAGATATCAAAAGAAAACAAACAGCTATGACAAGTTTGAACAAAAATTAAATGATAAGATAACCTACCAGTTATCTGACATCTTGTATAAAACATTATGTGTCAATTATATAAACACATATAACAATTATTGAAATAGTTATTAAAATATTAAAAGCAATGAAACCATTAAAACAAATTATTATTTAATATATACTTTTATCTATAATTTTCAGCTAAAGTGAAAGCAAAAATCCAGAGAGGTACATGAATGTACCAGAGAATTGTCACACACCGGTCCAAATTCAACTCAAATTACAGTATTTCTAGTTTACTGCCATTATTAGACAAAGAACATGTAATAATAGCTCCAGTCATATTGCTTTTTTGTATCTCTTCCAATAGTATCACCATAGAAAACTCCAGGGTATTATAATATTTTAAAAAACCCTAGACATGCCAAAAATAAAAGAAAACACTTTGCACGGGACTCTAGTATATACACATAGATTTTATTTTCCAGTTATAAAAAATCCTGTCAGATTCCTGAAAGGTGTCCACAGAAAATTGTCAAAGCAGAGTTAAAAATCCCAAATTCTTAGGCTATCTCCTATGAGACATTGATGATTTTCCCACTATTTAAAAAAAATAGATAAAGCTTTCAAATAAAAATGCTATGGGCAATGGCGGGGAAGCTGCAACATTATGATAGAAAAACAGCCTGAAGTGGACATGCTGGTGAAAATGAAACCAAAAAGATAGCTGTGGACCTACACGACTCCAATACAGGCGTTGTAAAGATGAGAAAGATCAGGTTAATCTCTTTTAATTTCATACTGATGAACATAGGGCCAGCTTTAGCACAGCAGGTTAATCACCAGCTGCAGCTACAGTAAATCTTGCCAACTGAAAGGTTGACAGTTTGAAATTGGGTCAGGGTTAGCTCCTGACATTCAGCCCAGCTCCTTGCCCATCTAGCAGATGGAAAACAGCAATGTGAGCAGATGAATAGGAACCGCATTAAGCAGGGAGGTATTTAGGCACAGCATTAGGGGAAAAGTTTATGAACAAAGCAAGCTCTTCAGCAAGGAGATGGAGCGACAGCAGCCCCTCTGGCTGGAACCGAGCACAGCCTCCAAAGATGCCGAATGATGAGAAGAAGGCTGTATATACCTTTATTTGTTGTCTGTTTTATCATTGTATAATTGGCATTGAATGTTTGCTTTAAATGTGTTATGTGATCTGCCATGAGTTTCCTTCAGGGTGAGAAGGGCAGACTATAAGTACTGTTAATAAACAAACAAACAAACAAGCATAGCATAAACCATGTCTGTGCATCTGTTGTGGCTATTTTGAGAGTTCTGACCTAAAATCTTACTTTTTCAATTTGTGCATACATAGAAAAATGTTTGTGGTAAGTCCTATATACACAGAAAACTAATTTCATGTAAATTGATGGGAATTTTTCCAAAATTTGTTTGGGATCAAATGTTTGCCACATTAAAATATTCCTTTGTGTATATATACACTATGCTATTGGGATAAGAAATCAGTGTCATTCATGATACCGAGTATAAACCCAGCCGAGTGGGTTAAGGAGACAAACTTAGGCCTTGCTTTTTAATTTCTTTGCTTTTGTCGCTTGAGGTTAGACCTATACTATGTTATTTGCACATAGTTTTTCAGTACTTTGTTGATATTAGTTACCTGCTGTGACACACAGTACATGGCAGTTTCATTGTTGTACTCTAGAAAAAGCAGGTATTGTACACCTGAATTACAATCTTGCTGTGATAATATGTTTCTATTGAGTCAACAAAATGAGTTGTCTATTTTGTCTTCACACACACATCTCTGTGAAGGCAAGATTGACAATCAGAACCATTAATATTTTGGACTTCACATTTTGAAGCATGATGAGAAGCAAAGCAGCACAATAATTTCAAAATGAAAACTTGCAGACAATGTGCTTCAATTTGTACTAGTAAGATGAACTTCTTGTGAAAGGCATTTATTCTGAAGCAGTGTTAAAAGGTTATAGACCATCAATCATATAAAATATATAAAAGAAAAATGCTGTATTTAATATACTCTCTTCTAAAGTGCTTGTAGGAAATACACATTCATGTCAAAAAAGTGTTTATTTTCACAAAGTGACTCATTTTTATATCTTAAACAAATAGTTACAATATTACAATTTCTGGATTATTTTGATTCCCAGAAGGATATACATTCAGGTATTCCTCCAGGCTCTGATAGATAGCATCTTTCCTGTGGAATACAATGATTTCCTGAAAACTGAGTAAAGACATTAAAGACTCTAAGATTGTCTGGGGAGGCCCTGCTCTCAATCCTGCCTTCCTCACAGATGCGTTTGGCAGGGAGAAGAGACAAGGACTTCTCAGTGGTGGCCTCTCAACTGTGGAATGCCCTTCCTAGGGATATTAGATCATCCCCCTCCTTCTTGACATTTCGCAAAAAAGTTAAAACTTGGCTTTTTGAGCAAGCATTTGCAAATACAGTGTAACAGGCAAAGATAGACCTACGGAACAATTGGATGATGCGACTGGAAAATGATTTTAGTAAGGAGACGCTGAGGATGTATGTTTTTATTGGGTTTGTATGGTTTTATATTTTATATGCTAATGTTTTAATTGTATTTTATGTTATTGGAGGCATAAAATTGTGCTGACTGTAATCACCTTGAGTTGCCTTTGTGCTGAGAAATGCGGTATATAAATACGGTAAATACATAATAAATAAATGTGTATTTGTGTGTAAGAGGGTGATGGAGAGATTGGCTGATACAACTGCTTAATTATTTAGTGAAGTTATACTGAGCTCTTATAATAATTATTTTATTTTATATCCCGACACCATCTCCCCAAAGGGACTCGGGGCGGCTTACCCATGGGACAGAAGACGTAAAATATTTTTTTAAAAAACTATAAAACAACATACATTAAAATAAAAACTTAATAAAATACAACAACCCAGAGCAAAATCACTCCCCCCCCCACCCAATTACTGGGAGGGCATTAGACACCCACCCCTCCCCAAAAAGCTCAGGTTTTGGGAAGAGATGTGGGGACAAAAAAACCTGCATCATCATGCGTTTTTACTGTCTGGAAGTGTCTAGAGAGGTAATGAAACAGGAGTGCTTCTGCCTCAAGTGCTAGGTCCCTAACAGAGACAAGTTGTCTTCCTTACTCTTCTCCTCTCTCCTGCTTCTTTTTCAGGCAACATTCTCATTTTTTTTTACTCATTGCTAGTCCTTTTCTTATCTGTGTTTGAAGGCATTTTAAGATCACCAATTTGCATCCCTCAATTATAGCCCTCAAATAAACACGTCCTCTCCTTTATTTCTTCTTAAGTATGTTCCCTCTATGCATTTTTAAAAGGAGAAGAAAAATGGGGTTTTTTTTTACATGCCCTTAAATTGTATCCTCAATTTATCCACAGATTATACTAAAATCCACTATTTTAGCTCTCAAACCTGCCCTTGACTTATATACAAGTATATATATATATCACAGACTTCAGCAGTGGAAGAGGGTGCTTACTAGTGGAATGTCATGTATGGTGATGGAGAATCACTTAACATTTTGGAATCTGAATTTTATTACAAAGATTACTGAAACAACAAGAATTTCTGGCAAATTCTAACAAAACCATAAATGATGTTATTTTACAGAGCACAGTTCTGTTGATATGTGTTTGTGTGTCAAGTGGATTTCATAGGATTTCATTAGGCAAGGCATCCTCAGAGATTGTTTTGCCCATCTCTTCCTCTGAAATATGTACTACAGCCCTTGGTTCCGTCAGCGATGCCTCTGAAAAATCCTGCAAATCTCTTGGGAAAACAAGCGGACAAATGTCAGAATGCTGGAAGAAGCAAAGACCACCAGCATCGAAGCAATGGTCCTCCACCATCAACTCCACTGGACCGGCCATGTTGTCCAGATGCCTGACCACCGTCTCCCAAAGCAGTCGCTCTACTCCAAACTCAAGAATGGAAAACGGAATGTTGGTGGGCAGGAAAAGAGATTTAAAGATGGGCTCAAAGCCAACCTTAAAAACTCTGGCATAGACACTGAGAACTGGGAAGCCCTGGGCCTTGAGCGCTCCAACTGGAGGTCAGCTGTGACCAGCAGTGCTGTAGAATTTGAAGAGGCATGACTGGAGGGTGATAGAGAGAAACGTGCCAGGAGGAAGGCATGTTAAGCCAACCCCAACCAGGACTGCCTTCCACTTGGAAACCAATGCCCTCACTGCAGGAGAAGATGCAGATCAAGAATAGGGCTCCACAGTCACCTACAGACCCACCACCAGTATACTGATGTTGGAAGACTATCAGACAATGAGAGATTGCCTAAGTAAGTAAGTTTTACCATTTGATAGAAAATATTCTGAAATTGGTATTACTTTTGTAGGTTTTAATTCACCTTTTATCTTGTAGAAAAGATTGTGAAAACTTTCCGCCGTTAACTTTGATAGAAGACTGATGTTCTTGATTTAAATAAAAAGTCTGATAATTAATTATATCAAGACATAATAGTACTTTTGCAGAATTAAAGGAAAATCAATATATGGCATTTGAATAATAAACCTATCAAAGTGTACTTTCAGGCATTTTCAGTTTACCCAACCAATTCCTGCTTCATCCTTCTCTACTCAGGACTTCATCACATTTGGAAAATTACCCATCGTAGAACACTTCGCTGATGCAGAAGCACAGAGCTAGCTGGATCTTATCACATGACACACAGCTCCTTCCTGTGGGGCTCTGTGCTTGCTGCGTTGGCAAAGTGTTCTACGAGGGGGAAATCTGAATGCAGGAGACTACCTGTGTTCAGAGAGAAAATCATGGGGACAGGGCAGAGACATGATGGGAAAAATACGCTTTTGGCATGTGATGGGCAAGCGGGCAATGCAGGGCACTGGGCAATCAATCTGCCCCGTGACTCCATGATTTGCCTCACTGCCCTGCAGATCCCCCTGCTGTCCCCCACATCAAGGAGTTTCATGTGATGAGGTCCTCAGAGAAAATCTGCTATGTCTTCCTCCCATCTTCTCTCCCTCCAACTATAGGCAATTGCAGCCTCAAGACACAATGCACAGCAAGGCATTCTTAAAAACAAATTGGCTGGTTATAATTTGTAGTTTAAAATAACAGCAACTCTCAGTATTAAACCTCAAGAGATATGCAGACTTTTTGTTTTTGCAAATCCAAAAATAATCTTGTCTAGTTTCTTTTTACTGATTTGTGATACCCTTCATAATTCATCCCAAATGATACATAACTCAAGAGGAGCAGAAGAAGGAAGGAATTCAGAAGGAGAAGGATGCTTCAAGATGCAAAATGCTATATTTATCATTTTTCAAATGAACAAAAAGATCTGTATGTTGTGTGGGTTTCAGTGACAGTAATTATCGTTCTATTCAGGAATGAGTAATTACATTATTCTGTATTCTAAACTGCACAGTTACAGTTACACACACATACAATGGTCATACATAAATATCAGAATCAGAAATGAAAAGAATGCTTATTCGTATTTATTGAAACTGTGCCTACGAAACCATTCTTTTAAAAATTCAGACCATATTTACCTAATTACAGAAATGTTTTGGGAGTCACTGAAACTTCACCATGAAAACTATAATTATTTTACAGATTTATTTTTTTTTTGCTTTTGCATCCCAACTGGCCATTAATTAGTTCTGCAAATTACATTACAAAGTGTAGGACAGAGCTCTTTAAGAACAATAGTAAATGGTGAAATGTTCTTCCTAAATAATCAAAGACTTTGTTGTTGTTCATTCATTCAGTCGTCTCCGACTCTTCGTGACCTCATGGACCAGCCCACGCCAGAGCTCCCTGTCGGCCGTCACCACCCCCAGCTCCTTCAAGGTCAGTCCAGTCACTTCAAGGATGCCATCCATCCATCTTGCCCTTGGTCGGCCCCTCTTCCTTTTACCTTCCACTTTCCCCAGCATAATTGTCTTCTCCAGGCTTTGCTGTCTCCTCATGATGTGGCCAAAGTACTTCAACTTTGTCTCTAGTATCCTTCCCTCCAATGAGCAGTCGGGCTTTATTTCTTGGAGGATGGACTGGTTGGATCTTCTCGCAGTCCAAGGCATTCTCAGCACTTTCCTCCAGCATCACAGCTCAAAAGCATCTATCTTCCTTCGCTCCAAAGACTATTTCTTTCTAATTAAGGGCACATCCATACTGGGCACTGTAGTGCACATACCTTGTAGCAACCCCACATCTGGCATGTGTGTACATCTGGGGCCACTGTTCATATGGCTGGAGGTGTAGCTGCTCCTCTGGAGTAACATAAAATGTACCTCTTCTGTGCTTCTCTTGCTTCTAGCTAGCCATGGAGCTGCATGAAACTATGGCAGATACTTCTGCTGACATCAGAGCAGTGTATCCTCATGACTAGCATGAGGAAGAGGGGGCAATACCCCTCTTTTTTTCTGATTGCATGGTTCTGACAATGGCAGAAGTACCCATGAGACCAGAAAAGGGGGAGGGAGAGTGGGAGGAGAGGATGATAACCTCAGTGCTCCATCTGAACAGTGTATCAGACCCACCAAGCAGTCTGGGCGGCCTCAAAGTCACAATATACAAGCCACAGATTATCTGTTTATTCCAGGCTACCTGGCAGTAGGGAGTCAAATGTTCCAGTTTAAAGCAGATAATCTGGGATCAGATCCTGGGACAAAGGGTAGTGTGGAAGTACCCTTGATGTTTTTTTTAATTGAGCACGTGTTTTTGTTTGTTTGTTGCTTAATTGCATATGAAATCAATTGTATTGACATGTGCTGCACTTTGATTGGACTATGGGTACATCTACTATAGCAATTTGACATTACTATAAAGGTTATGGGTCAAGGCTACAGAATGCTGGGAGTTGTAATTTTATAGGTTCCTTAGTCTTCTCTTCCAAATAGTGTTTGTGCCTCACTGAACCACAAATACCAGGATTCCATCGCATTGAATTGTGGCAGTAAAAATGGTGTCAAACTGCATTAAATCGATAGTTTATGTGTAACTGATGTCCTTTATTTATAAAGAAGGATTTCTTTGTCAGCACTGCCTTTCTAACTATGACAGGACACACCACAGCCAAAAGATGTATGCACCCTAATTGAATTTGACAGGTGGGGGGCATAACAGCAATGCAAGTCAACCTCACTCATTGTTCTTTGACTTTAGTCTCAGGTTGTTTTAAAGAAAGGTTAATAAAGGCTGTTTCTATCTCAGCAAAGAGCTTTCCCTTCTGTGGCCGCTTCCTGATAATATCATTTATTTTTGGTCTGGCATTCAGGCAGCAGAGTGAAATCCCCCTGGACCATCTTTAACTTGTATTCTACCTGGCAACAAATGTCTTGGCTCCCTCCCTTGTCACTTGATCAGACATGAAAAGAGACCAGCACTTGAAGAAGTAACACAAAAAGACAGCATAAGTTATTTTCCCCCTTTGAGGAAGACAGGATATAAAATAAGTGGATTCATACCCAGCCTATTTCCCCCAATTCCAATGCCAGATTGAAGATGTGGATTATTTGCTATCTGTATATATAGAATTACAGAGTCATATAATGCTGGTTATTTCAAGAGAGCAACAGGATGATTAAGAACCCACCAGATAGGAAAAATGAGCTAGCTACAAACTCTCACAAGCATAAAGTTTAGCTTCAGTACATATGTATTAAAATAGTTTTCAAACATGTTGATGTGTGAGTCTCTGCTTTCAAAGAAGTGGGTATCGTATATACATGAAAACTCATACTAAAAAATAAAAAACTGTTAGTTTTAAAGGTACTGCTACTTTCCTTCTTTCCCCCCGTCTCCCTCCCTCTCTCATTTTAATATATTAACATGTGTAGGTTATTTATGACTAATAAGTCAAGCCCTGGTCATCAGCACATTGTTCCAGAGTTATCTTTACAGGAAAGTGTTACATGTGGCTGGCAGACCTAACACTAAGCAGAGTGAAGATTTGGGTGTGTTATATTACTTTTAATTAGACATTTATTATATGACTGCATCATTGTTAATGCTATGATGGCAGAGTGGTTCTAGAGAGATTTCCACCTGATGCATTCACATTACTTACAGACAAGTACTACGTACTTTGATTATTTATTTATTTATTTACTGCCTTTATATCCCACCCTTCTCACCCCAAAGGGGACTCAGGGCAGCTTACCAAAAAGACATAATTTGATGCCACATACACATATATAGGATAAAACAAAACATATACATTAAAACCAAATAACTAAAACATCACAATCTTAAAATCAATTAATTAAAACCATGCAATCCAAAGGCATATTCCAGGACACATTCCAGTCTTGAATTGCACTATCTCATAGTCACTCATTGCATTGGAGATTATTGTCCAAAGGCTTGGTCCCACATCCATGTCTTCACTTTCTTCCTGAAGGTCAGGAGAGAGGAAGCTGATCTAATTTCACTGGGAAGGGAGTTCCATAGTTGAGGGGCCACCACTGAGAAGGCCCTGCCTTTCGTTCCCACCAGTTGCATCTACAAAGGAGGTGGGATCGAGAGTAGGGCCCCCCTGGAAGATCTTAACTTCTTAACCTTGATGGTGGAGTGGTGGGGAGGTGGAGAAAAGAGAGAAGGCAGAAAAATGTCTGATCAGTTCCATGAACTCATGGAACTGGATTACTGGTTACTGATGGACTGGATTACTGATGGAGAAGGTAATGGGAAGGTAATCCTGCCCATTCCCTGCCTGAATAAAAAGGCGAAAACCTTTTTATTCAGGCAGACTTTTAAAGAAGAGGATTTTTTAAGATGAAGGATGCTATGCTTTTAGCTTTGAATATGTTTTTAATCAATTTCTAAGGATTTTAACGGATTACTTTTTGATACCATTGATATTTAATTCTGTTTTAATTTTTGTATATTTTAGGTTTTAAATTGTATTTCATTTGGTTTTACTGTAAGGCGTTTTGAGTCTCTTTTGTAGATTGAGAAAGAGGAGTATAAATAAACATCATCGTCATCATCATCATAAACATAACAGTAGTCATCATCATCATCATCCAGCCCATGAGAACATACATACCCTCCCATTATCCCAACTTGTCAGGGACAGTCCTGATGGTATGCTCCCTCTCATTCCATTTTCAATGCCTGTTCTCTTTCCATTTTTCCTTTTCGTCCTTAGTTCAACTGCTGCAAAGTGAGTTCAAAGTGCAAAATGTTAGCTCAGCAGAGAGAAAAATGGAAGAAACCTTACTCTTTCCAACAAGCTTAGGCAAAAGCAAACTGCTGCAGCTTTTTCTACCTTGTCTGTCCTCTCCTGTTGCTAGCGTTTGCCATCTTGACCACATGCTGATGTTGCTTGGTCATTTTCATCTGTGAGATGTTGGGGTTTATGACACAGAGCTTGTCTGAGCTCCTGGGGGAAAAATGGAGAGTGTTGGTCGTTTGAGAGTGCACCTTCATTTCTTAGGTCCATGACCAAAGTGAGCCAGTAAGTTCTCCAATAACACTATGTAACATGATTTTTGTTCCTGGGTTATAAATGTCATTCCTAATTGGTTCTATCATTTAAAAACCATGGGGAAAGTTTATTAAACTGCAAAAACTTTGTTTTTGCGAGACATCCTGCATTACATTTAGCTATAGTTTTTCAATGAATATCTCATCAAGTCTCAATCAATTCAATATAGTTTGTTGCAACCACAAAAACGAAGTTACTGGAGTATAATAACTACTTTCAAAATAAGTACCACACAATTAAATAGGAATAACACTTTCAAACCATGAATGGATTTTTTCCCAAATTTTCTCACCTAGTGTAATCAAGAAGATCAGAGGGTAAAAGGAAATGGAACTGCATGTGGGGAGCTGAGCACACATGTAGTATCCCATCATATGTGTGTACATATGTTCGTGTGTGTGTTAAATGAACTTCCCTTTGTTGATGATATATTCCGAAAGAAAAAGATAGAGGCTTGGAGAGTTGATTCCTGCTTACTGCCTACAATAACTTGGGGGAGACACTTTAATTTAATCTGGCGTGAAAGACTACATTTTATCCAATGTGGAATTGAAACCTTTGTTTTGATCCCACTGCAATATTTAAGTTTCATTGTTTTTTTAAAAAACAACAACAATATATCCCCTTTTCTATAATTTATTGGGGGGGTGTAATGAAATAAGTTTAATTTGATAGAAAGTCCTTGATAAGCTACACGGCCAGTGGTTGGATGTTGATGGTAGCTTGCTGGCATTCGATCAGGCCATGGTTGCGATAAAATCAGTGCTCGTTTTAAGTTGTCATGTAATTGACTGCCCTGGAAAGGTAAAGAGCAAGCTCCCTGTAACTGGGAGATTCTGTTCTCCACATCCAGCCAGAACATAATATGCTGTGTTGGCTTGTAAGGCCTATGGGATTTAAATAGTGTCTGCAATCTGGAGCCATGCTGATTTACTAATCCTTGATCTTAGTTGAACATGATCACAGTCCCTGCTTCTGTTCATAAGGGATAGGCTTACTGTTAATTGACAGGCTTTGGCATCTGACCAAAATAAAAAAAAATGCTGCAGTGTAGAGAAGAAGGAACTAATACAGCCACAGAGGATGCTCCTGACAAGTTAATTTTGGAAGGGCAAAACTAGAACTTTAGGTCAATGCTTTAAAATAAATATTTCTTTCATTGTTTTTACAGGGAAAAAGACTTCTCACCATATGCTATTTGCATTTTAAAAACAAAAATCCAGATTCTAATAACAAAGGGAGTAAACTAGAATATTTGTGCAGGGCGATTAAGATGGGAATACCATTCAGGATTTTCCTAAGCATTTGGCGTTCCCAATTTGTTTAATTATTGTGTTCTGTTCCATATGTAGAACATTGTTAAGGGGATACAAAAGTTCTATGCATACCTATCTTGAGTGGTGATGAATGGCATAACTCTCTTTTGCACTTTGCAGGATGACCAGTGCTTGGAAACATTACACTTTTGGACTCAGCTCCTAGAATCTTACAGCCAGGATACTATTGTTGTTTTGGTGTTGTTGTTACTACTATTACTACTAGATTGGAACTCAAAGTGGTTTTCAAAAGTTTAAAAAGACATGATTACAAATCTACAAGACACAAAAGTTTTTTTTTTAAAAAAAACCTAGATTAAAACATGCCATTATCACACACACACCAGGCCATGCTACTTGAGATGTGTGTATCTGAGAGCATGTTTGGGGAGGTATAATCCAAAAAGTAATATTTTCCCATACATAGATTACTGAAGCTTACTGAATGGACACATACACTTATCACATACACACAGCCACTACACAATTAAAGCGGTATGATTCTATTTTAACTTTCACTCTGTATGGAATCCTGAGATTTGCAGTTTATGGAGGCATACTCAGAGTTCTCAACCAGTGATGCCTCTGACCAAAGGATGTAGCAATGGCAGTTAACGTGGAATTACAGCCCTATATTTCCAGAATTTTGAATATGAATCACCATGATTGTGATGGTGCGAGTGGCGCCACCTATATGCAGAACTGTAAGTTGCAGGATTTGAACTGTTGTATCATGCCTGATTTTGCCTTTTGGCCCTGTAAATGGATAGTTGGATTGATTGGTTTTTATAGCTGTCAATTAATGTTTGCACCAGTTGAATTGCTCCTCCTGCTCAATTGTTTGACCCCACCTCTTCCTAGAAGGCAGGACAGTGTTTCCTTTTCCATTCCACCATAAACTTTCTATCAGATGGACATGAGAGAGAGACTTGGCTCTGAAGCCCTTGATTAAGTTACCTCTCAGCACCAATTCTGAGGTTCTTACCCTTGAGACTTATGCTTCATGTTCAGATCAACCTGGAAGATGTTGAGAAGTCTCAAGCACCTTCAAACCAGTTCTTTGGCACCAGAGGAAGGCTTTGTGCCTTCAAAATATAGGCCATTGGAATTGGGGTTGTGATTATTCTGATATTCACAGCCATTGAGAAAGAGGGATCTGGAAAAGCTTCTCAGCTGCAAAACTCCTTGGACCCAAGACAACCAGAGACTGTAATGTATATTTTCCTTTACCCCTTTGAAACTTCCAGCTTATTGCCTTAGAGGGATAACTCTCTGTGAACAAGAAAACCTATTTTGAGTTATCTACAGTGTTTTTGGTCCTTGGGAGTTCCAGTTTTCCTAAAGGAGGGCAAGAAGCAATCCCCTGGGGGAAAGATGTCACGTCCATGCCTCTTTCACTAAGAGTTATAGCCCCAGGCGCGATGGCACAATGATCACAAAACTACATCCACTTTTTGCCAGTGTACTTATCAGCTAAATCAAATATTTCCCATACTACCTAACTTGAATCATTGGACTTTGTTGGGAGGGCCAAATAGGAAGAGTCCAATAACATCTAGAAAGCCATTGATTCGCCTTTTGGATTAAGACTGTGAAGACATGAGTTCAAAATCCCAGTAGACCAAAAAGCCTATAGGATGACCTTGGGTCAATCACAATTTCTCCAACTGATATACCGTACCTCATGGGACTGAAAACATGATAAAAGTGGGGGAGTGGGGAAAACCATGTAAGCCGCCGCAGCTGAACATCTCAGTGAAAGGTCAGGAAATAAATGTACTAAATGAATAAAATAGGTTTTAAATCAAGAGGCCTTTTTGACTATCACTGATGTTCACTGTTACCATCTTCTGAATCCCATAATTTTAAATAATGGAAGTAAAAGCAATCAAAAAGCCCAGTTTGCTCTCTGTTCCTTCTGCCAAGCAAAATTAATCTTTAACGTCTTTCACAATAGTAGAGATGGGGAAAGCCTCTCTACTATTGTCACTGACATTTATAATTGTGAAAAGGGAATAAGTGCTGACTTTGAGAGGGTCTCAGACTACACAGATGCAAAAACATTGCAATTAAATATATTAGAAGACACTTACAGATATGCAGCCAATCAGCTTGCTCAATTAGTAAATATTCTGAACCCTATAATTTTGCATAAAGAGTGACCCATGCTGTGAAGGATGTTTACTGGATTGGTTTGTGAGTAATTAGACTCAGGAGCGATAAATGTGGCATAAGTGTTTTTGGGATGGATTATGGCATGCCCTTGCATAGATACATAAGTAGAGATAGGGAAGAAGGGAAGAAGTTTCCCCTCATCTTCAGCAGGTAATTTGACATTCTGTCATCACAAATTTCTTTGAAACCTCTTTACTATATATTGCCTTTAATATTCCCTTTTTAAACCTATCTTGCATCGGAATATCAATCCAAAAGTAGCCAGAAAGAAAAGTGCTTGGATTTTATGGTGAGGGATGGATGTATCCAGTATATGCTCTCTTAATAACATCAGCGAACTCCATGACTCCTTCCACTTTTAGCCAAACCTATAATTTTCTAAAAGTAATGGCTAAGGGGTACAAATACTCAGGCATTGACCAAGGGACCTTTCGCATTACACCAGGGCCTCTCGAAACTAAGGCCTGTGGGCTGGATGCGGCCCTCCAAGGTAAATTATCCATCCCCAACCCTAAACTTTAGACTTAGACCTAAGTCTGAAACTACTCAAAGGCACACAAAAACAACAATTCTATTAACTTGGCTATCCCATCAACCAAGAGCAGCCCCACTCTTCTCACTAAAATATTGTAAGTTTATGTTGGTGAAAATTGTCCTTCATTTTAAATATTGTATTGTTCGTTCATTTTTTTTTTGCCTTAGAAATAAGATGTGTGCAGTGAGCATAGGAACAGCTTAATATGGCTGCATTCTGTGAAATTCTGGGATTTGCTATCAAAGGTGGATTATTCTTAGCTAATATATAGTATTGTTATGTATTATTGTAGTATTTTTATTTTCAGGAGAGATGCTTGTGGACAAGTAGAATGGAGACTGCAGTCAAGAAATCAGAATACTACTAGTAGGACTTGGAAGGCAGCTATAAAGGGACTAAACAAGATCCTAAAGTGTAAATATATATAATTGAATACTAAAGTTAGGATTGTTCATGCAGTTCCAATTTCTATGTATGGTTGTGAAAATTCATAGGAAGAAAATAAAATCACTTGAAACATGACACTGGCGAAGTAAACAAAACCTGAAGCCAATATGGCTAGATGTACTTTGGACCATCTTGAGAAGATAAGACTTCCTGGAAAAGGAAATGCCATATTTACTCAAGTATAAGGTGTATTGAATGTAATGTGCACCTCAATTTTAAAGGCATGCATTACAGAAAAAGAAAATCATCTGCTGAATGTAATGTGAGGTGGTGACGGCTGTGAAAAGGCTGGTGGAAAACCACACCTCTCCATCTGGCCTTCCCACCAGCTTTTTTGCAGACACCATCAGCTTTCCAACAGCCTTTTTGCGGCCACCACTCCCTCTCCCTCCTTCATTCCCAGGTGAGATCTCTTGCCCAACAGCACAGATGGATTTAAGTGTGCAATTCTAATGTGCCATCGAATCTAACACACACCTCAATTTTAGCAATGTAATTTAGCCAAATTGGTAATATTTGCTAAAGAGAAGTAATGGGAAAAGAAGATGGACAGACTCAATCAAGGAGGCCTGGGCACTGAGTCTGCCTGCTCTAAGAAGGGCTGTTATAGAGTAACTTGGAAGTCTCTCAGTCATAGTGTCACCATAATTTGAAATTGACTTGATGGCAGTTAATAGAAACCCACATTTTATGACTATACAAAGTAATTTTTTTTATTCCGGTTGCTTCTACCCCGCCCTTCTCACCCCGGGGGGGGGGGGGGACTCAGGGCGGCTTACAAAAGTGAGGCACAATTCGATGCCCCCATCACATACAGCAAAAGACAAATACATCAATTAATAACAACAATTCTATCAATAACAGCAATTACCATAAGACAATAATTATAATAGGTAAAAACAACCATAAAACCAATAAAAGCAATGAAAATTCCATACAAACCTCCTTGAAGGTCAGCGTTTTACAATCTCATACTTTAAATTCCCATTCCATAATTGTCAGTCCTTTTAGTCCTATTCATCTGGTTTCCATTTCTAATTGTCAGGTTGCCCAAAGGCCTGGTCCCACAACCACGTCTTAACCTTTCTCCTGAAGGTGAGGAGGGATGTTGACGCCCTAATTTCCCCCAGGAGTGAGTTCCACAAGTGAGGGGCCACCACCGAGAAGGCCCTGCTCCTCGTCCCCACCAGCCTCGCTTGTGATAGCAGTGGGGTCGAGAGCAGGGCCTCCCCGGATGATCTCAAGTTCCGGGGTGGGATGTAGAGGGAGATACGTTCGGACAGATACACTGGACCGGAACCGTAAAGGGTTTTGTAGGTCAAAACCAGCACCTTGAATTGTGCTCGGAATTGAACCGGCAGCCAGTGGAGCTGACACAGCAGGGGGGTGGGTTGCTCCCTGTATGTCGCCCTGGTGAGCAGTCTGGCTGCCGCTCGCTGGACCAATTGAAGTTTCCAAACAGTCTTCAAGGGCAACCCCACGTAGAGTGCGTTGCAGTGGCCAGATCAGACTTCCCGAGGTACGGGTGCAACTGGTGCACAAGTTTTAATTGCGTAAAAGCTCTCCCGGCCACCGCTGAGACCTGGGGTTCCAGGCTCAGCGATGAGTCCATGATCACTCCCAAGCTGCAAACCTAGGTCTTCAGGGGGAGTGTAACCTCATCCAACACAGGCTGTAACCCTATACCCTGTTCAGCCTTACGACTGACCAGTAGGACCTCTGTCTTCTCTGGATTCAGTTTCAATTTGTTAGCTCTCATCCAGTCCGACACAGCAGCTAGACACCGATTCAAGGTCTGGACAGCCTCCTTGGTGACAGGTGAGAAGGAGTGACAGATCTGGACATCATCTGCATAGAGATAGCATCTCAGTCCAAAACTCCGAATGATCTCCCCCAGCGGCTTCATGTAGATGTTAAACAACATTGGGGACAGAATTGAACCCTGAGGGACTCCACATGATAACGGCTGTGGGGCCGAGCAGGTGTCACCCAGTAACACCTTCTGGGACCGTCCCTCAAGAAAGGACTGGAGCCACTGCAAAGAAAGTAAGGTATGAATACACTATAATAATAATAATAATAATAATTATTATTATTATTATTATTATTATTATTATTTATTTGTTTGTTTCCTGCTCTATCTCCACAAGGGGACTCAGGGCAGTTTCTAGCATAGGTAAAGCATTGCAATTACCAACACATAAAACATACAAAATAATCATTATAAAATGTAGACATTATAGTATATAACAGTCGAACATATTTAAAATTAACATTTGTTTCTGAAAGTGGGCATTGACAATACATGCTTACAGGGTATCTTGGATTGGTAGTAAATTTGCAAGACAGTATATACCCTGTGACAAACACTGGTTTGATGCCTCCACCAACTATGCAAGAGAGGACAGCTCCCTGGAGGGTTGTCAAAGGAGAGCCTTGTGTTTGAAGTGACCTCTCTAAAAAGGACTATCTAAGTTCAGTTCTAATTTAAAGGCCTCCATTAGAAGGGAGACAACTGAGGTTGCGGATACACTCACAAATTAGCAATTTCCTTTCCTTTCACAACACCTCAAAAGAATTGCCTCAAGTTCCCACCTCACTTACTAGTCCACTGTTAGCACTGAAGAGGAAGCTAAACAGATACACAGGTTACTGGTTCCATTCTGCCCCATGCTGATGAGATGCATTGCAATTATATTTAAATGATAATAATTACATTTAAATTTGCAGTTATACATTTAAGAAATCAGCAGATGTAAATTTTATTCAGACCGGCATCTCCTTTTGTCCTCCTTTTTTTTTTTTTTTTTTGGTGACATATGTGTCAGAGTCCTGCTGGGATTTTCCATATGCATCAGTTCTTCTATGGTAGTAGTTGGACATATTTGTCTGAGGCAGTACACTTTATACCCCAGTGCATAGACTGTCATTCTCAAAATGAAGCTCATGCAGAATACATATCCTTATGGGGAAGATGCTACAGACGGAACACAAGTAACTTGAGGAACGGGACCTTGGATACTGCTAAATCCATACGTGGGGAGTATATGTGATTCTAGAGTGCCGTGTCAGAATTTAGAAGATGCTGGGAGGGGAGATGGATAAAACTGGGCTGGAGCCCTCAGCCAATTCTCTCCTTATTTATAGTTGTGTTCATGGGGGCAATGAACTGTGCCCTGTATTTACAGCAGGAAATGTACCATGAGACAGTGAATCAATATTTTAGCAAATTGTGTCCTCGGTTAACAAACCTGCTTGAATAATTCAGTGAAAGCAACTAGCCCTTTCTGCAAAATATTGCTTAAGAAAGAATAGAAAATGATGCACATGTGTTTAGAGAAGACACTAAAAAGTGGTATCAGGGGGGTGTCGAGGCGAATATAATGTATTTCTAAAGCTCAAAAGGGGTTGCTCTGTGGAGGTATTGATAGGCAGGAGGTTCTTTTCTTCTCCAACTCTTATCTTCAGGGTTCCAGAGCTCAAATGTGCCAGATACTTCACATGTTCAACACAGATTTCATCCGTGCAATTTTCCTTGAGATTTATGTCGCCTATGCATGAAAGAAACGGGCATCAAGTCTTTTTTGTCTCGTCGTATTTAACGTTTGTTAGATGAAGCGATTGCTTACATGTTGCGTTCTTTAAAATTGTTATCATAGCAACAGTGCCCCAAAACTTAACTCATCAATAAAAGGAAATTGACTGAATGTTGTTCTGTCATCTTCCTGATAGTCAAGTTGATGGTGAATTCCCTTAGGACTTTTGCTACCTGGAGCATTAAAGAATATACTGTTTGGGCTATTTGTACTTATTTCTCTTCACTAGGGGAAACTTAAGCATTCAGAATGAAGCTGTAGGCATTTATCTCCTTCACAAACATTGCATTTTTTAAAAAAATTACTGTACAATGGGATTTTTTTGTACACAGAGAAATTAATAACGAAGGTTTGAAAATTGGACATCCATGATGGAACTAACAGCTATTAAACACTGCACCATGGTTCTCTTATGTACAGTTGTGTTTTAAGATCCCAGAAATTAATTAAAAGTACATAGCCCTGTAGCAACTTAAAGGTGAATATATTTATGAAATCATGAGTTTTTGTGAAAATGAGACTACCTTGACATGCACTGGATTTTAAATTCTATAAGTGAGCTATAACCCATGAAAAGTTAAAATAAAGTTGCTAAGTCTCTAACACAGTGTTTCTCAAACTTCCTAATGTTGTGACCCCTTAATACAGTTCCTCATGTTGTGGTGACCCCCAACCATAAAATTATTTTGTTGCTACTTCATAACTGTAATTTTGCTCTAATTTTGCTACTGTTACGAATCATAATGTAAATATCTGATATGCATGATGAATATTCATTCACTGGACAAAATTTGACACAAATACCTGATATGTCCAAATTTGAATACTGCTGGGGTTGGGGGGAGTCAGGAGGGGGGGGTTAATTTTGTTATTTGGGAGTTGTGGTTGCTGGGATTTATAGTTCACCTACAATCAACCAAAGAGCATTCTGAACTCCACCAACGATGGAATTCAAACTTGGCACATATAACTCCCATGTCCAACAGAAGATACTAGAAGGGTTTGGTGGGCACTGATCTTGAGTTTTGGAGTTGTAGTTCACCTACATCGAGAGATCACTGTGGACACAAATAATGATGGATCTGTACCAAACTGGGCACAAATACTCAATATGCCCAAATCTGAACACCAATGTTGTTCAGGGAAAATAGACCCTGACGTTTGGGAGTTGTAGTTGCTGAGATTTATTGTTCACCTAAAATCAAAGAGCATTCTGAGCCCCACCAACAATAGAATTGGTCCAAACTTCCCACACAGAACTCCCATGACCTACAGAAAATACTGTGTTTTCTGGTGGTCTTTGGTGACCCCTTTGACACCCTTTCGTGACCCCTCACAGGGGTCCCGACCCCTAGGTTGAGACACGCTGCTCTAGCATATATAGACCTCTGTCATTTTAGCTATGATATAGTATCACTCTCCTACACCTTTGGAAATCATCATAAATTCATGACTAAACAGAGTCCTTTCCTCTTTGGCACATTTCTGGAATTTTCTTTTTCTTTGAAAATATTAAATAATGAGTGTACAATAAAATTATTGGCACGACTTTATTTTTGTAGAGTTCTCATGGGACTGGAATGTTTGAAATGCCTAATTCTTATATGACCTAGGATACATCTACATTGTAGAATTAAATTTGAAGAAGTAAAGTTTGAAACCATGGCTCAATGCTATGGAAGCAGGAAATTGTTGTTTGGTGAGGCACCAGCACTCTTTGGCAGGGAAGGCTAAAGATCTCCCAGGATTCCATAGCACTGAACCATGGCGGTGAAAACGGTGTCAAACCACATTAATTCTACAGAGTAGATGCACCCATAGTTGGGATTCAAACTTTTAAACAAGAAGTTATATATTAACAATTTAATTTGCAATTTATGTAATTTTTAGAGAAGATGCTAAATGGCATGTGTAAGAAACGATTGTACTGCACATGTTGCAAGGATTAGGCCATGGGGGAATCAGGTCCAGTGGCAAATGTACATTAGACCATCTTCTTAGTCAAGCAATTATGTGTTTGATGAAAAATAAAAGAGTTGGTCTGGAGCTTGCTACTATAGACATGATGTTCATATGCCACCTCCAGGTTCAGAGGTAGTATGTCAATGAGTGCCAGATGCTGAAGGATTAAAAGCAGAAACAGCACTGGCCATGAGGAAGAGAAGGAGGAAAGGGAAGTGGTTTATTAATTCTAGTGAGATTGTTTGCCAAGGGAAGTAGGCTCAAGACAGACTCAGAGGAAAATGTGATGGGAAAGGGGGGAATGAAAAGGCAGCTGAGTCTTCCAAATGTTTCAAGGAGGATCCCCCATATTGTTCTGATTATGTGCTTTTTGGCTTCCTACTTCTCAGAAGCTTCTGGTTGGTCAAAGTGGGAACGGATGTTACATTGCTATGAGTTTTACAGAATCCAGTGAATGAAGTAGATGTGTGACTGGGCGTTGCTATGCTAACAGAAAAATTGGTGCTGGAGGCAGATATTTACTATTTTTATTTACTGTGACCTACTTTCAGATCTTTGGGGAATGAATGTGAAAAGTGGGATAACCATTTCAGCAATGCTTCATTTACACTGACCATGTAATGCAGTTTGAAACTAGCTTCAAACTATAGCGTTACATAACAAATGCACATGAAAGAAAGTATGTGAAAGAAACCCCTTAATACGCATCAGTGCTCTGTGTTTTTGCAATCACTATCTCTGAGTATGCCTTGCCTCAGAAATCGATAAAATGTTTTGGGTGGCCAGAAGTCGACAGGCAACTTTAAAGCACATACCCATAGTACAGGAATTCAGTGTTTGTTCTCAGAAGGGGGTGCTGTTACCTCATTTAATTTTCAGAGCACTATTTGCGAGGATACTCATCAAGATTTGAAAACTCACTCTCACCAAAGCTCTCTGCAACATTTTCCTTATTTGCTTTTCTTTTCCCATCATTTATTTTAACTATTTAGGATTCACTTCCAGGCAGTTTTATATACCATTGAATCCACTGACGCTTTGTTTCAAGTTCATCTGGCTAAAATTATACTCTTAAACTGTCATCTGTTTTGGATCTGTGGTGCAATTGTGTTTTGATATACTAATTTTCTCATTATGTAAAGGAACAGGAAAACTGGTGTGCACAAAGAAGCCTAAGGTGAATAATGATAAAGTTGTTTACTTGTTTGGAGAGGGTTTTTTTTCCTTAAATAAGGATGCTGTAGAACTGCTGATATGTTAAAACGAAAATATTCAGTTGTATTAAACATGAAATAAGTTTATGGGTACAATGCAAAGCATATTAAAATTTGTATAAACAAGAGGTGGACTTCTGAACCATGTGCTGCCCCTCCTCTCAAGATTCTTCAGTTCACTTCCAATACTCCCAGAAAGTTCAGCACTAAAATGCCCTCTTGTCTTTTCAGAAGCCTGGTGGGAAGGAGTTATTTCAACCCCGAAGCCTATTTTATGCTTGGAATAGTCCTCTTACAGAAACAGAAGTGGGACCACACCCTGTTTCTGGAAAAAAAGGGACTACTGGGGTCCAAAACCACTCCTACATATGGTTCATGAGGTATAGCTAGCCATTTTGATGTCGATATTTTTGCAGAGTATCGAGTAGTGAGGTCTAGAGAGGGCAAAATGGTTGCTGGAGTTCATAATCCCTTTTTAATCATGAGAAACAGAGTTAGGCTGTTGGTTCATCTCTATCAGGACTCTCTGCACCACCTTTCTCCAGCCTCCAGATATCCTCTGGATGAATTTGACTACAACTCCCATTGTCATTTGCCTTACATTCCAACATTTAACAGATTAAAATATAAATGACCAAGCAATAACAATATGATCAATATGACAAAAGTTATCAATGTGAAAGACTATATAAGTTAGGAACAGCTGGAGCAATTTTGCAGCAATTTTACCTGAGCTTGTAGGAAAGGGCAAGTTTCCACAACTCTCCTCTCCCTTCCTCCCACTGAGTTGATTGAATGCAAGCTACTTTCACACTTCAACCTCAGTTTGCAGTAATTGAATTAAGATAATGACAAAAAGGAAAAGTGGAAATTGAAAGAAAAGCTGAAAATGGGATAATAGAGAATTTATTGGGAATGTATCTGCCAAATCAGGACACTGGGGGGGGGGGGGGGGGCATGCATTTTGGCCATTGGCCTCCTAGCTGTTTGGGTAATCTTAGGGCCCTTCCACACAGCCATATAACTCAGACTATCAAGACAGATAACCCACAATATCTGCTTTGAACTGAATTATCTGAGTATACACTGCCATATAATCCAGTTCAATATGGATTTTAATGAGCTGGTTTACACAGAAGTCTCTCCCAGGGCCCTTCCACACAGCCATATAACCCAGAATATCAAGGCAGAAAATCCCACAATATCTGCTTTGAACTGGGATATCTGAGTCCACACTGCCATATATCCCAGTTCAAAGCAGAAATTGTGGGATTTTATTCAGCTGGGTGGAAAGGGCCCCGGTTCACTCCCAGAAGTCTCTCCCAGTTCGATGTGCTTTACTATTAAACCAACCTTATTGTAAAAATTATTTTTTGAGATTTTAAAAAGTTACTTCAGTCAATATCATGTAGCATCAGTTACTTTAGTCAATATCTTGTAGCATATGGTGTGATGGACATCTACCAGTCGATTTTCAAGAATGGTGTGAATATTTGTTTTGTTGCAAATTAACCATTGGAGCTGTGTATGAAACTTTGCATACTATATGGTACAGCATTTCACGTGTTCTGCTTTGCCAAATAAGCAAAACTGAGAAAGCTCCAACAATATGTAAACACAGAAAAAAGTTCATGTTTTGTCACATTAAGTGTATACATGTGAGCTGCACCTTGCTTCCTATACTGAAGTGTTAACCTGTGAGGATACCGTTACAGCACTTAATTGGCTTTCCATACCTGGGAAGAATTCAGATGAAGTCCAGGAATCCACAAATCTTTTTCATAGCTGTGCATCATAAATGGTCAACTTTCTCATTAGTTGGCTGTGTACCATTGATGAACAATTCAGGAATGCAGGAACAGTCTGTTTTTACTTTTCTGGAAAGTTGCTGAGAACCAGGAGCTAGTGGCTTCCAGATTGGCGTTAGTCCACAGGTCATGCCTTTGAGTATCATTAGCTCCTATGACTTTCAGAAAGTACATAGATGCATTTATGATATGTTCAGTGTTGTAGATATATCAGTAGTGTCTTAGAGCTTTCATCTCTACTAGGAGCAAGGTTTCTGTTTTTCTCGAGATAAATCTTATTGGTCTAAGTGTCCATTTTTCATACAGATCAAGACAAAATTGCCTATTTTTCTGGATTCTCCATGGGATCTTGGTTATGAGAAAAGTAATGATAAGCTTCTACCTATCAGAATTTATTATGAATTGCTCTTTTGGATGTCATCTCCCTTTTACTATCCCCACCCAGAAGCGTCTCACTGTGAGCAGGAGGCTGGCAAGATGGAGGAAGTCCATGGTTTCAGAAAAATTCATTGGAATCATACAGAGTTTGAGCCTGAGATCCTGACATTCATTAGCACATGGATGTCCTGTCACAGTGCATGGAAAATATTTAGGCGTACTGCTATGTTTTTACTTTGATGCAGATGTATATATCAGATGAGTAATTCTACCATATTTATTATCTCTGTGCAAAATGAAGGTATGTATCATAGTATTGTTTTTGTCATCTTTTCTGAATTATGTCCCCTCCCAGCCTGACTTCTTTGTATCTGCCCCCTCCCTCTGCTTTGCTCAGTTCTTTGTGCACAGAGACCATACATTTAATGGGCCGATCAGGCCTTTGGTGCCTGACAGATACTTTTGTTATATCCTGGTAGCTATCTTTACTGCAAGGTTGAGTTGACTCATACAGGGCTGATTATACAACTTTCTAAAACACTCCATGAAACTTAATCTAAAGTGATTTTCAAAATCTTTTAGTATTACACTGGAGTATAAACAGTTAGCTACCAATGCAAATCCTAAGCTATAGACAATGGGATGTGGTAACCTTTGGGGTTTAGGATTAAAAATTATAGGATCATTGACCTTAAATGATTTATGTAGCCTGGGAAATCTAGAGTTAAGCAGCTTGGAAAACTCTGAAGACCAACCACAAACCTGGGGAACAGAAGGCCTTTTCTCCCCCCACCCTCCCCATCCCACCCACCTCCTGCTATCCAGTTTTGTTTCAATCCAAATACAGGTAGCATTTGAGAACTGATGTGGTATATTAACATTACAGTTCTGCATAATGCGGTTATTTTTCATAAAGTTGATCCATTTGACTACATTATTCAGAGTGTCATAGAATCATACCATAACATCATGCAGATATAAATGTATACTGCAGGGTATCTGCTGTTAAATAAATCAGGAAGGCTACATATATGCCTTAAAATCATAAACATCTTTTTTGCTCTCTTGATCTCTCAATAGCTAGCTAGCTAGCTAGCTAGCTAGATAGATAGATAGATAGATATGCAGTAAAACAAAAGCTAGATGTCTTCTTTCTAATTTGATCGGTTTCTGTTAACTGGATATATTCATATATTTCCATTAACCACCTCCAAAAGGGAAAAAATAGGAGGAAAAAATGAACTATGGCTTTTTGTAGCGTGATAAGCGACAGGTCAGAAAAGCATTTCAGAATAATTTTACACCTTTTAACCTTAAAAAAATACTTCGCTGACAATTGAGAAAAGGCCTTAAAAGAAGTGCTGATCGGCATTCTCACAGCAGGGTTGCTGTGTCCCATCACAGAGCAGAGGGTTTCTGCATAATGTATCCTGTAATAAGAAGTGTACTGCTGCAAATCACAAGACTTGAGAAGCAGCTTTAAGAAAGTAGTGCGTGGCATGAGCAGCTATTAGGGATGACACTGAAAAGTTTGCTCTTTTAAAACTCTTTTTTTTAAAAAGTAGAAGCAAAGGCAGAAGAGGGGGGAGAGGAAAGGGAAGAGGAGGAAGAGATCTTATTTGAAATTGACTTCAGCCTTGGAGAAATCTCTCGGTCATCAACATTGACACACATTAAATATAGATAACTTGTTCTCAGTTTCTCAGTGTTAATGCATGGAAAGCCTTACTAAATGAACACTACTGAATCAAATTAAATGGATATTTCCATTTCCTCTTCCGACAACCAAAAATGTTAATTGTTTGGAAAAGATTTTAACAACAGCCTGTACTAACAGCCCAGTTCACAATCTAATCAAGTGAACTAGGAGGAATCAAGACAATTTCATCCTAAAATAAGCCATAAATATAAGGCAGTTGGCTTAAATGCATGCATATGTATCAGCATCAGGTAGGCAGTGGCTTCCCTTCCTATGGGTATGCAAAATTATGCTAATGGACAGAATGCTTTGCTCTGTATCCTGGTGAGAGGCTAAAAATGGGGACAGATGTGGTTTCATGGGCTTTGTTTTAGTTTCAAAGGCGCTGCAATCTTATCCTACCAATTCTTAGGTTGTAGAGTTGTGCCAGCATTCCAGGATGGACAAAGTGCCTGTAGGATTCTGCCTGGATGAGCAGTCCATGCTGGGCTACCTTGTGTAGGATGGATCTGAGTGACCTAACCATCTCATATCTGTATTGTTTGAGGTCCAGAGGAGCAGCTGTGGTTTGGTTTGCAAAATAAATATCAATTTATTGCATCTTCAAGTTAGTTCTTGAGCTTAGCGTGCAATAAAATATCAATTTATTGCATCTTCAATTCAGTTCTTATCCTTAATTTGCAGGCAATGGACTGGGTTTGAATCAGCTTGCAGCATTTAAAATAAAAATCTAGTTAAAAACATATTTTGCAAAAGTAAGAAAAAACACTCTTCTTTAAAAAGGCACATTCTTAAAACAATTTAAAAGAGATTTTGAAATAACTAAAAGGATTGTTGTTGTTTTTGTGATTTCAATTCGTTTTGCACTTATGGCGACCCTAAGATGAAACTATTATGAGGCTTTCTTGGCAAGATTTATTCAGAGGGGTTTGTCTTTACTTTCCTCTCAGGATGAGAGCATGTGATTTGCCCAAAGTAATGCATTGGGTTTTCATGGTCAAGTGTAGTTTGAACCTCAGAGTCATAATCCAGTGCTCAAACACTACACCATGCTGCCTCTAACTGAAAGAATATAAGCAACTTGATACCGTATAATTAAGTCAAATATTTGTATGTATGTATGTCTCTGTGTGTGTGGCACAGTGGGTTAAACCCTTGTGCTGACAGGACTGAAGACTGAAAGGTTGGAGGTTCGAATCTGGGGAGAGCACGGATGAGCTCCCTCTGTCAGCTCCAGCTCCCCATGTGGGGACATGAGAGAAGACTCCCACAAGAATGGTAAAACTTCAAAACCATTAGAGTGTCCCCTGGCCAATGTCCTTGCAGACGACCAATTCTCTCACACCAGAAGTGACTTGCAGCTTCTCAAGTCACTCCTGATATGAAAAAAATGTATATATGTATGTGTGTGTATAGTGGAAAAGAACCTTTCAAGGGAGGTTCTGGGTTGACAGGACCTCCCTTGGAAGGCAGTTCCACAGCATGGGAGTAGCCATTAAGAAGGTTGTCTCCTGTGTCCCAACCAGTAGATGAGGTAGTGGACTGTGATGATGTTTGGACCAAGAGAAAGCCCTCTTGCAAATATCTTAAAGCTTGGACTTTGAATCGTGTTACTGTCTCAAATTGTGTATTTTTCATTATTTTCTGGGGGAAGTGAAATGTTTTCACTTCATTTTCATTGTGTTTTTCAGAATCCCACTAGATTACATATTTTGGATGTACATGCTTTTCAAGTGTGAGATTCATCTGTGAACATTTTTAATTAAATAAAATCAATTGTAGGAATGTGAAATGTATGAGTTTCCATTGCAAAGATGTACCTTCTTCTGTTGTCAATTTTGGAAAGTGACCTGGACATTTTTTATGAAAGTACAAACCCAACAAATGTCTCACACAGAGCTGAGAAAGCAAATTACTGAACCATATTTTAAAAACACAATTTGGGAGTAAATGAAATATGGGTGCTGTATGTTAGACCTGGTTATAAAAACATAATCCAAATAAGTCAACTTCTTCATATTTTCCTTGAACTGAAGATACAAATAAGACATTCATGCAAAAGAAGACTTCCATGATAAGTTGAAAACAGCATTATGGTATGCCTCTCTCAGTCCTAAAAAGTGTTCCTTTAAGCTATTTTACATTACAGTCCTTTGAACTACCAAACATTGGACATTCTTGCTTGGGCTGGTGGCAATTTAAATCTAGAAGCTGCAAGGTTAAGAAAGATTGCCCTTTCCTTTTGGATGTGGAGGACCCCTTTCATACTGTTGGGATTTTACAATATCTATTCATAGCAACAAATTTGAATTTGTTAGTCACCCTGAAGTTTTAAACATAAACATGATTAATGAATAAAATATCCTTTCTTTCTTTTATAGGGGCGGATCATTATGTCCTTGCAAACATGTGGAAATTTGTTTGGATACTGGGATGATTTCACATGGTCAATTAAGACATCTGATTCTTCTGCCAAATCGCTCTGAGAGAAATCTGAAAGTGTGGATGAAAAGATCAATGACTGTACTATCAGGTTATATCTTAATATACCCACAAGTGGAAAGCTGTGAAGTTGGGTTTTGTTTGTTTGTTTGTTTATTTATTTATTTATTTATTTACTTACAGTAGTTACAGTATTTTCTGCCCTTCTCACTCCACAGGGGACTCAGGGTGGATCACAATGCACACAGACATGGCAAACATTCAATGCCATAGACACATAACATATATAGAAAGAGACACAGAGGCTATTTAACTTTCCAGCTTCATGAGGGCATGCTTTTTGGATTCTGGCCACTGGGGGAGCTGTTGCTTCACTATCCACTTGTGACACCAATTGAGTACTTCATCATTCTTTTGCACACTGCTGGAGAGTTTTTTTATGGCATCGTAGCTTAGTTAAATTAGCCTCCCCATATAAGCGGTACCTAAATTTCCTACTTGACAGATGCAACTGTATTTCGGGCTGCAAAGGTCGACAGCAAACTAGACAAATGGCCAGAAGCTCACTCCGACACAGGCTGGCTTCAAACTCATGCGCGACAACCCAGTTTATACAATTGGTTTCTGCAAAGATGGAGCTGGGGAACATTTTGATGGGAAGCAATTTTTTTGGAAAGGAGTAGCCTTTACCATGTATTTTTGCTGATTTTGAAATAATAAAAGGTTTTGTTTTAGGGTCCTTCTACACAGCTATTTCATCCAGAATATCAAGACAGATAATCCACATTATCTGCTTTGAACTGAATTATTTGAGGGCCTCATCAAAAAGGTCCATGGATTTCCCCTGCTTCGGGGCGAATCCATGGACTCCCCCATTGCAACATGGGAAGACTCATTAAAGAATATCATAGAGTTGTACTGAAGGACCAGCTCTTCTCTCTGTGATATTATAATCAAGTAGTTTCATAGTGTTTGAATGAGTTTGTCATGATGTGCCTTGTACATGTTCAAACACAGATAGGCAGTATGCAAGTCCAGAGGTCATACATAGAGAGTCCTTGAATCAAGCTTAAATCCACATTCCCAGTACCAGTATGTCAGTGTCCGTTGTTCCCAGGTCAAACAAGCCAGTAAGTAATAGTATAACTAATTGTAAGACAGAATCCAAAGTACTTAAGTCCAGTTCAGGTCCAGGATTCACAAGGCCAGTTACACAACAGGTTCATGATAACACCATCCAGCAACAAGACTGTGAACCCAAAAGTATTTTATGCTAAGGCCATGGCTATTGCTTGTAAATTGTGTGCTACTCAGCTAACCTGGCAAACCTATGTAATTGAGCTTGCTCTTTGCAAAGTTGCACATGAGAAGGAGTTGTTAACCCTTCAGCAGCCTTCCCTGAAGTGCTAGCTTCCTTCTGTTTGCTCCTTCTGCTGGGACATGGTGGCAATTACTGAGAGTTCTCCTTCTGCAGCTACTACACTCTCCTGTGCAGGCTGCTGAAAGCTGTTGGTCTGAAGCTCCAACCACTCATTTTTGCTGTCAGAGCTGACTAGAACAGAATTTTCACTCCTCATTAATTCTCTCTTAAGGGCTTGTTAATAATAATAATAATAATAATAATAATAATAATAATAATAATAATAATGTGTCACAGTGGCATTAAAGAAGGGGGAGAAAGGGGGTTAAAGAAAGGGGGTTAAAGAAAGGGGGTTAAAGAAAGGGAAACTTACACACAGTGAGGGCATAGAGATGCCAAACGGACAAACCATTAAGTGCAATCAGCCTGAAGCCTATAAATATCTGGGCATACTACAGTTGGACAGTCGCAAGCATGGGCATGTGAAAAATGTGGTCAGCAAAGATATGTCCAAAGAGTCAGAAAGGTTTTGAAGAGCAAATTAAATGGTGAAAAACAACCAAGGCTATCAACACCTGGGCCATCCCCGCCATTAGATACACTGCTGGAATTGTGAACTGGACACAAGCAGAGCTGGATAATCTGGACAGAAAAAAAAGAAAACTGATGACAATCCACTACTTATTACACCCGCGTAGTGATGTCGACACACTTTACCTGCCCAGAAAATCAGGAGGCAGAGGGTTTCTGCAAGTGAAACAAACGATATAAGAAGAGAAACATACACTGGCAGATTATGTGAAAGGCAGTCAAGAACCAACATTGAGGGAAGTCAATAGTAGTAAACTGCTTAAAGTGCAAAAGACAAAGAGGGAATACTGTAAAAACACAATGCAGAGCAGAAGAGAAAACTGGCAAAAGAAGGCTCTCTATGGACAGTTCCTGGGAAAAATTGAGAGCCAAATTGATAAAGGAAAAAACGTGGTTGTGGCTCACAAATGGAACTTTGAAAAAGGAGACGGAGGGCCTGATTCTGGCAGCCCAAGAACAAGCCATTAGAACAAATGCCATCAAAGCCAGAATTGAAAAGTCGACGACAGATCCCAAATGTAGACTCTGCAAGGAAGCAGAAGAAATAATAGATCACATCCTCAGCTGCTGCAAGAAGATCGTGCAGACAGACTACAAGCAGAGGCATAACACCGTTGCTCAGATGATTCATTGGAACCTGTGCCACAAATACCATCTGCCTGCGACAAAGAACTGGTGGGATCATGAGCCCAAAAAAGTTACAGAAAATGAGCACGTCAAACTCCTCTGGGACTTCCAAATTCAGACAGACAGAGTTTTGGAGCATAATACTCCTGACCTCACGATCGTGCTAAAATACAAGGTATGGATCATCGATGTCACAATCCCAGGTGACAGCCGATTGAAGAGAAACATCTGGAAAAGCTGACATGATATGAGGATTTAAAGATCGAATTGCAAAGACTCTGGCACAAGCCAGTCAAGGTGGTCCCGGTGGTGATCGGCACACTGAGTGCAGTGCCTAAAGACCTTGGCCTCCACTTAAACACAATTGGCGCTGACAAAATTACCAGCTGCCAGCTGCAAAAGGCCACCCTACTGGGATCTGCACGCATTATTCGCCGACACATCACACAGTCCTAGACACTTGGGAAGTGTCTGACGTGTGATCCAGTACAACAACCAGCAGAGTGATCTTGTTTTCTGTGGACTCATCTTGTTGTGTTTCAAATAATAATAATAATAATAATAATAATAATAATAATTATTATTATTATTATTATTATTATTATTATTATTATTTTATTTCTTACCTGCCTTTCCCCACAGCTTGAGGCAGGTCACAGCACAGTTAAAAACACACAAATGCTAAAAACAGTCTACAAACACACAAATTAAAATTAAGTTCCATAAAATATACAGATCAAAGCATTTCTTTAAAATACAAATTAATCACACAGGACAGAGACCAAAACACATGACATGAGTTTAAAATCCATGCTTAAAGACTGTTTGTGTGGGTCTTTCAGAAGACATAAGTCTTTACATGATTTTAAAATTCAGACAGCTGATCTAGCTGTCGAAGCTGTACTGGCAGGTCATTCCACAATCTTGAGGCAGCTGATGAAAAGATCCTCTGGGTGACAGTTGCCAGTCAGGTTCTGGCTAGTTGGAACAGACACCCCCAGAGGACCTCAGTATGGGGGCGGATTGTACGGGAGAAGGTAATCCTTTAGTTAACCTGGACGCAAATCATGAAGGGTTTTAAAAATCAAAATCAACAGCTTGTACTTTGCCCGGAAGGTAATTGGCAGCCTGTTGAGTGATATGCTCATTCCTTAGATGTTCTTGTAACCAATCTGGCTGCTGTATTTTGAACCATCTGGAGTTTGTGAACTTGGTGTAAGAGTTGCCCAATGTAAAGCGCATTGTAGAAGTCTAGACTTGAGGTTGCCAGTGTGTGTGCTACCATCTTAAACTCCTCCAAATCCAGGAAGGGGCACAGCTGGCAGATCAGCTGAAGCTGATCATAAGCACTCCTGACTGTTGCATCTACCCGGGCTGACATTTAGAGGGATGGATCCAGGAGTACTCCCAAGCTGTGGCCACAATCTTTCAGGGGGAGTGTAACCCTGTCCAGAACTAGTTTACACATCTTCATCCCCAGATTAGGACCCTTGATGGCAAGCACCTTTATATTGTCTGGATTTCGTTTCAGTTTGTTTTTCCTCATTTAGCCCATTACTTCCTCCATGCATTCATTCAGTGGAGATCCACTATCCTTAGATGAGGCTGTTTTTGAAGGTATGGAGAAATATATTTGGGTGTCATCAGCATATTGATAACGCCTCACCCTATGCCTATGGATGATCTCTCCAGCGGCTTCATGTAAACGTTAAAGAGCATTGGGGATAGAAAGGCACCTTGTGAGACACCACATAACGGCTCCTTTCTTGAGGAGTAGCTATCCCCAAGCACCAACATCTGGAACCTACCTGAGAGGTATGACTGGAATCACTGCAGCACAGTGCCTCCAATTCCCAGGCATTCCAGAATAATACCATGGTCAATGGTATTGAAGGCCAATGAGAGGTCTAGAAGTACCAACAGAGGCACACTCTCCCTGTTGGTGTTGAGATGGAGATCATCCACTAGGGCAACTATAGCAGTCTCAACTCCATATGCTATCAAGCTGTTTTGAAATGGGTCAGGAAAGTATATGTCATTCAAGTCTGCCTGGAGTTGGAGGGCAACTGCCTTCTCAATCACCTTGCCCAAAAAAGAGATTGATTTGCAGTTGTTAAGGTCCAGGGGATCCAGGGAGGGCTTTTTCAGCAACTGTATAACTACTGCTTCTTTTAAACAGGATGGAAAGTTTCCATCCCTGAAAGATGCATTAGTAATTTGTTGTATATGAGATTGAATTGTATTTCCTCCCTGTACAACCAGCCAAGATGGACAGGGATCAAGAAGGTAGGTTGTCCTCCTTACTTGCCCCAGCAGGGCCTCATTTTCATGTCTGTTCAACACCTGAAGGTTTTAGATGTTTTACTTGTAATAATTATTTAAAAAATACTCATAATCTCTGTACAACAAATCTAAGGCAGTCTAAATGCCCACCTCTATTATACTGGGAGTTATAGTTCAGTGTGGAGGTTAGACTTCAGGCAAAGAGTAACCAATTGATGTCCTCACTATTCCTAGAACTGAGTAGAGGACAATACGGCAAAGAGGCAGGTGTTTCTAAGTTACACAGATCTGGCCCAGGAAACATTTGCAAGCAAATAAATGAGATCTTTTCGTTTTTCGGTCTCCCTCCGCTTGCCTCAGTATAATTTTTCCTCATGCTACCTACTACAGGTAAAACAATGAGAAAATAGGTAGCCACATTCCTCTTTGTAAACAAATTAATTGTAATTAAAGTGGAGTATATTGTGGTATAACATTCAGATGAAAAGTCAAAAGTGTCCAGACTCTTGGTAGGTTCTCATAGATATTCCTCACATATCATGTTGCTAAGCGACACTTAGCAATATGAATCCTTTTCCTCCTGCCATTCAGGAACATCTTCAATGCACTTTTCTTTTGTCTTCACAATGTGGCATTATCATTTGAAGCTTTACAGGTGTCAGACCTGGCTGGAGGCAAATCATGGGAAATGTATATTAGCCCTGCAGAATATAAATGACAGACACTGGTCAAAAACACGTTTATGGCACCACTATATATGTCTTGTTCCTTTCTGTTTGTGTGTTTAGGCAGACAGAGGGAGGGAGGGAATCTTTTACAACCAATATTATATGTGTATTCCAGCATAGCTGTGTGAGATGTCAAGGTCTCTTAAT
The DNA here is from genome assembly GCF_037176765.1 of Anolis sagrei. Taxonomy (NCBI): domain Eukaryota; kingdom Metazoa; phylum Chordata; class Lepidosauria; order Squamata; family Anolidae; genus Anolis; species Anolis sagrei. The sequence continues at coordinate 109,161,098 of NC_090023.1, forward strand.
GTACCTTATTTAGAATAATGACTATGCTGCTTGTGTATTATTAGAAGGGAGAGAATATATTAAAGGCACAAATAGTACTGAGATAGCAACATACGATTTGTAACTCCAGAAGGCTGCCATCCTATACCCTCTCCTTCCACACTCTCAGCTTTCCCTACTAGGGATATAATGGAGGAGAGAGCTCTGATGATAAGCCCTATGTACACCCATGGCATGCTACTGTTAAGGACAACAATAGGAGCCAATGAAGGTTAGCCCTCTACTGTCAGAGAAGTAGGAATTGTCATTCTAGGCCACCTAACCTGCTTTGGAAAATGTGACCCATTTCATAGTGGAGTTCTGCAGTCATCCTAAAGTTGGAAGGCCAGGCTGGCCATGAGCAGGGGCGGCTCAATCCATTACGCAAAGTAAGCATTTGCAGTATAGTTGATTTTGCCCAGGGCGCTCTTGAGGCGCTCTTGGGGGAAAATAGACCTTAACATATGCGAGTTGTAGTTACTGGGATGTGTAGTTCACCTACAATCAAAGAGCATTCTGAACTCCACCAACAATGGAATTGAATCAAATATGGCACACAGAACTCCCAAGACGAACAGAAAATATATATCAGTGATTGGTTGGGCCGGGGAAATACTGTTTGCTTACTACTAAAAATTACCTAGGGCCGCCTCTGGCCACAGGCAACACTATTTGTTCTCTGTAGACACCCCAGGAGAGAAAACCTGAATGGGTTTCTCTCACTCATTCTGATCACAAGGTGCTTCTAGAGCCCCCTCTACACTGCCATATAAAATCCAGTTTATCTGCTTTAAACAGTATTAGATGGCACTGTAGACCCATAGAAACCAACTAGCGGTCCCCTGCCACGTGTTGCTGTGGCCCAGTCTGTTGATCTGGAAAATGAAGTAATGGGAAAGTGTTGGTTTGTAATATATGTAATTTCTTTCTGCTTGTGGGTAAACAGTAATTCTTGCTGTTTCTTTGTCAGTGTTGATGTGGAGAGTGTCTGGTTTGCCCACCCTGGAACATGCAACATATAATTGTCCTTCTTTAGCGGTCCCTTTCAAATCGATGATGCTATATCTGTGTGTGTATGAATCATATCTATCTATATCTATGGCTGGATGACTCTTTGTCAGAAGGGCTTTGATTACGTTTTCTTACCCTAGTGAAGGGAGTTGGATTGGATGGCCTTAAGTATTTTCTGTTGGTCATGGGGGTTCTGTGTGGGAAGTTTGCCCCAATTCTGTCATTGGTGGGGTTCAGAATGCTCTTTGATTGTAAGTGAACTGTGAATCCCAGTGACTACAACTCCCAAATGTCAAGGTCTATTTCCTCCAAACCCCATCTGTGTTCATATTTGGGCGTATTGAGTGCTTGTGCCAAGTTTGGTCCAGATCCATCATTGTTTGTGTCCACAGTGCTCTCTGGATGTAGGTGAACTACAACTCCCAAACTCAAGGTCAATGCCCACCAAACCCTTCCAATATTTTCTGTTGGTCATGGGAGTCCTGTGTGCCAAGTTTGGTTCAATTCCATCATTGATGGAGTTCAGAATGCTCTTTGATTGTAGGTGAACTATAAATCCCAGCAACTACAACTCCCAAATGACAAAATCATAATTCTTTGAGTGATGGTCACTCCTTGTGTTGTGAGACATTTTGTTGCCAAATTTGGTGTGATTTCGTTCATTGGTTCTTTTGTTTTTAAGGTACTCATTATGCACTGAGCATTTTTATATATATAGATTGAAAGCTGATAATGTGAATTATCTGATTTGATCATCTGGATTATATGGCAGTGTAGAAGGGGCCTAGATGTGGTGAGAAAAAAGGGAAAGGAAGAGAGAGCATACATATGCCATGTTATTGGAAAAGTGGGATGTAAATATTAATAAAAACATATTAAATAGATTATGCCTATGTTCTACTGATCCATTCCCGACACTTATGTGGGCATATATTGTTATGCTTTTATTAAACTATGCATGACATCCTAAACAAAAAGGTGGGGAAGACTTTTTTTTTGTCTCAGAAGCAGTTGGTAGGTGGGAAAGCAATAGAGAGAGCATTTTAAAAAAAGTTTCCTGCCTTTAGAAAAAAAAGATTGATACTGTAACAAACAATGCTTATTTTTATTTTTTAGCATTAGTTCTTTACTGGGGCTATATGAAACACTGCACTATACATGTGCAACAGGGCATTTATCTCTTTTAATGTGCTACCAAAGAAAATTGTCTCTGTATTGTGATGTTCTGTGTCTCTCTTATTTCACTCTGCACCATGGCCTTCCAGAGCTGTAACATGAAAAAGTATGGAATATCGCAACACCAGGAGATCACGCATACTATGCAATTACACTACTGTTACTACACTTTAGCTGCAGTGGTTCTATCTTATACAATCCTAAGGTTTGTAGTTTGATAGGACACTGGAGCCCTCTGGCTGAGAATTTGAATTGATTTCAAACCCCAGGATTCTATATAATATTGCCACGATGAAGCAGAATCATAGTACCATAATTGTGTAAGGTGCATAAACCGCCAGGTAAAATCTACTCTGTAGATCTCGACACAGATGGCATATTTGGTCTCATCTTTCCCACATAACCTGTAGTGCCTTACTAATTCAAAACTAATTCCATATCTTGTAAGTAAGAAGTAGAAAATGCTACTTAAAAGAATTTTTATCCACTAGATGCTTCTCTTTACAAGATATTACATTTTGCCACTAGAAAAAGGTTGCAGATCTTGGAAAAGTTGGAAAATGTTTTGAATTACCATTCCAAAAATCACCCAGATAGCATGGTGACACAGTCTTTCCCATCCTGAGAGAGGTTTTTAAAGCAAACAGACAGGTCTTTCAGTGAGTCACATCCATTGGATATAGAACCTTTGTTGTTGTTGCTTATTTGTTCAGTCACTTCTGACTCTTTGTGACTTCACTGAGCAGCCCATGCCAGAGCTCCCTATTGGCCGTTACCACCCCAGCTCCTTCAGAGTCAAGCCAGTCACTTCAAGGATACCATCCATCCATCTTGTCCTTGGTCAGCCTCTTGTCCCTTTTCCTTCCATTTTCCCCAGGATTATTATCTTCTCCAAGCTTTCCTGTCTTCTCATTATGTGGCCAAAGTACTTCATCTTGCCCTCTAATATCCTTCTCTTCAGTGAGCAGCCGGGTATTATTTCCTGGAGTATGGGCTGGTCTGATCTTCTTGTGGTCCAAGGCACTCTCAGAATTTTCCTCCAACACCACAGTTCAAAAGTGTCAATCTTTTTTCGCTCAGCCTTCCTTATCGTCCAGCATTCACATCCATAGGTTACTAGGAGGAATTCCTTTGCTTTAACTATACAGATCTAAGTTGCCAGTGTGATGTCTCTACTCTTCACTATTTTATTGAGGTTGGTCATTACTCCCCTCCCAAGAAGTAAATGTCTTCTGATTTCCTGGCTGCAGTCTGTGGCTGTAGTAATCTTCACGCCTTGAAATACAAAGTCTCTCACTGCCTTCACATTTTCTCCCTCTATTTGCCAGTTATCAATCAATCTGATTGCGAGATCTTGTATTTTTTAATGTTTAACTGCAGCCCAGCTTTTGGTTGGAAGGCTCCTCAGCTCCTCCTCACTTTCAGCCATCAAAGTGATATCATCTGCATATTGAAGGTTGTTAATGTTTTGTCCTGCAATTTTAACTCCAGCCTTTTGTTGTTGTTCATTCGTTCAGTCGTCTCCGACTCTTCGTGACCTCGTGGACCAGAGCTCCCTGTCGGCCGTCACCACCCCCAGCTCCTTCAAGGTCAGTCCAGTCACTTCAAGGATGTCATCCATCCATCTTGCCCTAGGTCGGCCCCTCTTCCTTTTGCCTTCCACTTTCCCCAGCATAATTGTTTTCTCTAGGCTTTGCTGTCTCCTCATGATGTGACCAAAGTACTTCAACTTTGTCTCTAGTATCCTTCCTTCCAGTGAGCAGCCGGGCTTTATTTCCTGGAGGATGGACTGGTTGGATCTTCTCGCAGTCCAAGGCACTCTCAGCACTTTCCTCCAGCACCACAGCTCAAAAGCATCGATCTTCCTTCGCTCAGCCTTCCCTAAGGTCCAGCTCTCACATCCGTAGGTTACTACAGGGAATACCATGGCTTGGACTAGGTGGATCTTTGTTGCCAGTCTGATGTCTCTACTCTTTACTTATTCCCCATCAAAAACAGAACTCAACATTAAACTATGTTCAGAAAGGTCTAATGGTATTTAACCTGGTCTCCAGAGTCAAGGTTTAATTCAGCCAGATGCATCATTTGATATACAGGCATAATTGTGTACTGTACATTGTATTAATAATATTAGTTTATTTGTAGATTTTGTTAGTTCTATGGATTGTGTTCTACATTTATTTTTCAATTACAATTAAAAGGGGAATGGCAGAAAAATTAGGGGTCCTAAGAATGAAAGGCACTACAAGTTAAGCATCCCTTATCCAGAATTTCAAAATCTGATATATTCTAATATCTAATATTATTCACATGCTTGGTTGAGACTCTGGCGCCTTTTCTTTCTGATAGTTCAGTGTATGCAAGCTTTCTTTCATGTGCAATGTGTCTAAAATTATCTTCAGTCTATGAAACATCAATGAATTTAATGTTTAGACTTAGCTCCCATCTCCAAAATTTCTTATTACGTAAATATATGCAACTATAGGTATTCCAAAATCCGAAGGGAGAAAAAAAAACTCCAATCACTTCTAGTCCCAAGCATTTTGGATAAATGTTATTCAAATTGTAGTAGAAATGCTGATAATATTGGGAAACCCCAGTAAATGAGGGCCCTTACACACAGTCCTATATCCTAGAATATCAAGGCAGAAAATCCCACATTATCTGAGTGTGGACTCAGATAACCCAATTCAAAGCAGATATTGTGGGATTTTCTGTCTTGATATTCTGGGATATAGGGCTGTGTGGAAGGGCCCAGAGTGTGCGGATTGCATTTCTATATTCTCTTGTTGTGGTTTGAAGATAACAATCTGTTATACCTGCTGTTCCTGTTTATTGATTAGGGTATAACTGGTGAGTTTATTAAAACCAAATCATTTTTGAAGGTTGCATCTCTCATCCAATGTTTGTGTAATGTAAGTGAAGATGTTACTCCCTAAATCCAGTAGTTTTCCACTACTAAAATAGCATGATAGTAAATGTATAAGCAGTGTCCTTAAAAACGGTGAGCTGGGAGAAGGATTTGCCTTCCATCCCTTCTGCATCCTTGCCAGAGGATCAATTGTTTTTCACTTGCCAAGCATAAAAGAGCTAACGAATGGATTGTTGAGGAGGTATGACTGAGATGATGTCAGAATATTTCCAGGGAAAGAATGTCAACTCCGCTCTGGCCGGTCGCAGGAACTGCCACTTATGTGCTCTTAAACTCCGCCCCAACATTCTTCTTGTCCGGTTCCCACAGACGTGGAGTGGCACTGGAGGTCAGAGTGGACGGACACAAAAGGAGACCCCCTGCTGCCAGACCTTCGTGCTGGGCTGTCACTTTGACTAATTCATGACTTCACCTTTAATCTCGCAGATCCATTATGGGTTAAAAAGAGACCCATTTTACAGCTGACAAGATTGAAGGGAGTACAGGCCAGGAACCAAAGGAGGGGAGGCAGGGTGGCACTGGGGGAAGGGAAGGAGGTTGGAATTCTTCCTAAAGTGTGTATAATTGCAACCACCTGCTAAAGGGGAACTTTCCCCCCATTTGGGTGCCTCTGATCCTTAGCCAAACTGTATATAAAATGTAGGAAAAGGAAGATAAATTCAATTAATGCCAAATCTAGCAGGCGTTTTGATACAGTATATTGTGAAAAGAATAAAAGTGAATAGGAAGAGGTCTGGGAACTGATACAATTCAGCACCAGTAAAACTTATATATAAAGAGGAGAAAGAAAAGTTTTTGAATAGCTCATCATTTTGTCACTAGAGGTTTACAGCCACATGTTGGACCACCATTGGAAGATAGGATGAGCATTATCACTAATAGTTTTTAAACACTTAAGTCAACTTTTGACTTAATTCAGTCTACATGAATAAAGTTGGGTAATAAACATATATATACCAATTATATGTACATGAGAATGAATATAACAATAGTTATTTCTTTTTTAAAACATTCATAATATAGGGTCATTTATTTATTTATTATTTACAGTATTTATATTCTGCCCTTCCCACTCCACAGGGGGCTCAAGGCAGATTACAATGTACATATACATGGCAAACATTCAATGCCATAGACACACACATAGAGAGACAGACACTCAGAGGCTATTTGTGTTGATCAGTTCAGATTCAATCTAGTGATGTGATATTAGAACAGTAACAAACATCCTGGATAAACTGAATACTAGAAATTATAATCTTCCTCTTGATGAGAGATGGAAAGCTTTTGATAAAACTGAGACTTGACTGCTCCTACTTTGCAATGCGGAGGAGAATCAATTTGGAAATAATTTTTAAAAGCTAATAGAAACAAACATCAC